>NC_143578.1:88983093-89289771 GCF_048544385.1 Mastigoproctus giganteus | reverse complement strand
ACTCTTAAGAGCTCATTCTACATCAAATGTAAGCACTTAGCTGAATTGAGATCTGATGACAGGAGGTCACTGCAGTAAGCTGAATTCACTCTTATGCTTCTGGAACCAGTTTTATATAATCTGGCTTTGTGACGTGGCACATTAGAACCAATTGTAGATAGGTACGCTGCGGCCGTGAAGAGTGTGCTTGGATGGAAACTATTTCTAGATCACCTGTTGCTTTCCTAATATCAAGAGGCCTAATGTACACCACAAAAACCCTCCCTACATCATTACAACAGCCTACATTATTGTAACACCTGGAAAGATGGGTCTGCGGACTTGTGCTGTTTTTGCCATATTCTGCTCCTCCCATCAACGGGAACCTAGATTTATCAAACCAGGTAACATTTTTTTCAATCCTCCAGTGTTGGCGTTCCTGAGCCCACTGTAACCCTACAGTTATAGTGGGCTTAGCAAAAAATAGTCTTGTTTTTGGCTGGCAGAAATGGAACCCAGTTTGTTCATCTGTGATGCATTGTCACTGAAAAGTACAATGAGTAATACATTCTGAAGTGCCTCTTTGGTTATCACCGACCTCTTGCATCAAGAAGCTGTTTCTAACCACAGGGTTGCAGTTTGCAAGATACTTATATATTGGCATTCTAAGTCACTTAAATCTTTTGTCTTACTCATTCTCACACTGAATTGTACACATACAGCATCCCTACATATTTGTCCACCTGCTTTATATTGCACAGTATGAACATATGATGCTGTTACTGAAGGAGCACTCAGTTTTATGAAAAGGGCCACTGAGTGCACTATACATATAATAACACAAAGGTAGTGTACCTTTTAACCTTTTTAATTCAAAAGGTTTTATTTTACGGCAAGTTCAATCCATTCATTTCGCCATAACTTAGCAATTCCATTATATTTCCCTTCATTCTAGTGTACATTATATGTCAAAAGTTCTTGCTTTATACACTGTCTTATTTTGTTCCCTTACAAAATTTATTTAGATTTTTTTTTCTTAAATTTCTCAAATTATTTTCAATAAGCAATGTTTTCAAAAAAATGTGATTAGCATTTAACACTTAACTAAAAAATTAATATACATGTATGTTCCTATGCTTCAACGCATAATACTGAAACAAAAACAAAGAAGAGTGGGGGGATTTTTTTTAAATTTATTGTACACTGATATATAAAACTATACTTATTTATATCATCAAAGCACTTCAAAGGGTTAACTGATATGGTTCAGGTGTTGGTAGTGGTTTTTTATGCTCCAGCATTACTAACAGAGGTGGTGGTGGATGAATCTTTCTTCCACAGTATCCATCTTTTCGATGCCACAATCCTGATCGTGGTCTTTTCCCCAGCCAACGATTTCTTTGGGCACTTCCTATGGGTCTCTTACCGTGGCCTACATCAGATACTCGTCCCACAACAGCCATACACTTTTCACTTAAAGACACTTCTTGTTTAGATGGCAACTGTATAATACACCGATCCTTAACTTTCCTTATCAATTGTGCACTTGTAAAAGCAGCACGACAATAACTTCCTCCTTCACCAGGCAACCTCTCTATATTATGAATCTGTGTCCCGATTGGAAGAGCCCCCAAAGGATGAGCATCTCCTTCATTAGGAGAAACTAGAAGAAAATGAGGTAAAACATAAGCTATGTAAGAAATTCAAAACTAATATAACTTTATAGAACATGTTTAAAATATCTTTCATCAGAGTTTATGACAACATACAGCATTCCTACTAATCTCAAAATGTCAACTAATCTAGAAAAGCATATAAAAGTAGACTTTCCTTTAGACAGTATTGTATAAAATATGTATTATAATCTGTAACATAAAACAATAAACACAGAAACAACCAGCAAATATCCCTTCAGGGCAGACTTATTTAAAGAATGCTAAAACTATCAGCAGCATTTGGTTATGGCACAAATCTTATTGGTTGAAGGAGCTGTCCCTACATGATAATGATAGCTCGGCTGTTTACATTTGGCTTTCATTATGATAGTGCAGGAACAGTCACCTGAGGAGTATCATGCTTTCATTATGCAAAGCATTTTATACAGGGTGTCTCAAAAATATTGGTACAAACGTTTAGTGGAGGTAGGTAACATCTAAAGGAATATGAATCGCATAGGAACCCATAACCGGAAACGTCATCACCGTAAGTCAGTACACTGCGCTGTTCATCAGTTCGCGAGAGGGAAAATTTCTGGTTTACTAATTCAAGCAGTAGTCGCTGCACGAAAAGCATGCATCGATATACTATGAGCTGGCAGACATTCACCTAGTGTATGGATTAGCAGAGGGCCCACACGGTATGTGGCACAACATCGCTTTGCAATAAATGTGTGGGCAGGTATGGTCGGTGACTGCTTAGTTGGCCCATATATGTTACCATCCCGCATGAACTACGCTAAATATTGGATCTTTCTTGAACAAGTTCTAACAAATGTGAGACGCAACATTTGGTTTCAACGGCCCTGGAGGGATTGTGCAAGGCTCAAGGGGTAGAATTTTTTTCAGCCTGGACTGTACTTGTTAACAGGAGAGATTGCTTCTACAGGGATGGGATACACTTAAATAGAAAGGGTGCAAGAATTTTTGCTGATGCTGTCGAGGCAGTGTTAGGTGGGTCGGAAAACTGCTAGTTGGGGGGGATACAAGGACTAATAGATTAACAGTAGCCACTGGCAGAGGTGGAAGTGATTCTTGCAGTGCTTCTATTCAAATGAGCAGAAGTCTGAAAAACAAGATGCAGGATATTTCAGAGACTGCTGGTAGTCATTGCGTTACAAGTAAACACATGGGTTGTGTTAGGGTAGCTAAGAATAGAAACAGGTGCATGTATACCTGCGTGTACACCAATGCTAGGAGTTTGGTAAATAAATTTGATGAATTTGAGGTATTGCTCAAAACATCAAAGGCAGATATTGTTGGGATATCAGAGACGTGGTGTCACACAGATATAAGTAATGCGGAACTGGAATTTGGGGAATACAATGTATATAGAAAGGACAGGAGGGGAGGAGGGGTTATGCTATTAATTAAGAAACACATAAAGTCAAAGGAAGTGAAGCCAGTTGACATCGATGGACAGGGCAGTGTCGAGTCAGTTTGGTGTGACTTAAGCATAGGGAAATCAAAATTGAGAGTAGGAGTGTGCTATAGGCCTAATGACTCTGATGAGTATAATAATATATTGTACAGGGAAATAGAGTGGGCCAGTAAATCAGAGAGTCTTATAATGGGGGATTTTAATTTCCCAGATATTGACTGGAATTTGTGGATTGGTCACTCGCACACTAGCAAGGCTTTTGTGGATTTATTGGATGATTGTTTTCTACATCAGCATGTTTGTGAGGCAACAAGAGGGAGCAATACTCTTGATCTGATTATCAGTAGTGATTCTTCATGCATTAAGAACCTGCAGATAAATGAACCACTAGGTGGCAGTGATCACAGTGTGTTGAAGTGGGATTTACTCAAGGAGGTAACTACCATCAGAGGTAAAGGGAAGGGCTTTTGTTTTCGTAAAGGCGACTATGATGGTCTGAGACAGTATTTAAATTCTATACAGTGGGACCAACTGATGATGTTACCAACAGCAAACTCAAAATGGGAAGCATTCAAGGAACTAATCTTGGTGGCTACCAGGCTTTACATACCAACTAAGAAATATTGTTCAAGGTTTAGGCCTAAATGGTTGTCAGATGGACTAATGAGACATGTGGCAGAGAAGAAAAATGCATGGGATACATACAAATTAATGGGTGACATGGAAGCCCATGATAGATATAAGTTGGTCTGTAACCAAGTCACAAAGGAGATTAGGCAGGCAAAGGCAGACTACGAAAAATCCTTGGCAAAGGATGCAAAGAAAAACAGAAAGGAGTTCTTTACATACTTGAACTCGAGAAGGAAAGGGATGAATCAGATTGGTCCACTGGATATTGATGGTTCAACAGTTGAGGATCCTGCTCAGGTGGCTAACAATCTAAACGAGTATTTTGCATCTACATTCACGCATGAGGAGTTATTCAGGAAGGAGAATGATGTAGGTAAAGTAAACATTGGCAGTGAGCTGGATGATTTTGTAATAACCGAGAGGAAAGTGGAGGAGAGATTGTTGAGGATAAACATAAATAAGGCACCTGGGGTGGATGGGATCTATCCAATTATATTAAAGGAGGCAGCAAAGGAAGTATGCAAACCCCTAGCCATAATTATGAGAACTTCTTTGGACTCAGGGGAGGTACCCATAGACTGGAGATGTGCAAATGTAACCCCAATTCACAAAGGAGGATCAAAGGCTGACACAAGTAATTATAGACCTGTTAGTTTAACTTCTGTTCCAGGTAAATTAATGGAGGCACTGGTTAAAGAAGCACTGCAGGATCATCTAGACAAGAATTCAGTTATAGCTCAGACGCAGCATGGTTTTGTTAAGGGCAGGTCTTGCCTGACCAATTTGATTGGATACTATGATGTAGTCACAAAAGAACTGGATGCAGGGAATAACTTTGATATTATATATTTGGATCTTAGAAAGGCTTTTGATACTGTTGCGCATGGAAGACTGCTGCACAAATTGGAGCAGTGTGGCATTGGAGGCAAATTGCTGCTATGGATAAGGGGATGGTTGAGTGGCAGAAGACAGAGAGTGGTAATCAATGGACACTGCTCAACGTGGACTAATGTTATTAGTGGAGTTCCTCAAGGTTCAGTGTTGGGTCCATTGTTGTTTTCGGTGTTTATGAATGATATTGATGATGGGATATCAAGTTTAATGTCTAAGTTTGCAGATGATACAAAGGTTGGCAGGGTCGTTAAGGACACTACTGACGCTATGCTGCTGCAACAGGATCTGGAAAGGTTGAACAGATGGGCTGAGAGGTGGCAAATGAAGTTTAACATTGACAAATGTAAAGTACTACATATGGGTAACAGTAACCCCAGAGCAATGTATCAACTCTGCGGTACTACACTGACAGTGGTGGAGAATGAAAAGGACCTGGGGGTAATTGTGCAGGCAGATATGAAGTTCTCTGAGCAGTGCAGACGAGCTGCAAGAGTAGCTCATGGTGTCTTGTCAATGATATACAGGAATTTTTCTAGCAGGGATAAGGAGGTGATTATTCCCTTGTATAAGGCAATGGTTAGGCCACATCTTGAGTACTGTATACAGGTCTGGAGGCCTCATTTCAAGAAGGATGTAGAGCTGCTGGAACGGGTACAGAGAAGGGCAACAAGATTAGTAAATGGAACAAAGGGTTGCTCTTACGAAGAAAGGCTTAAGTTTTGCAAATTACAGAGTCTGGAGACTAGGCACCGGCGAGGTGATCTGATAGAGGTGTATAAGGCTTTGAATGGTTTGAGCATGCTCAATGCCAATGGGATTCTTCATCTTTCTCAGAATAATCACCTCAGAGGGCATAAATTCAAATCGAGGAAGGACGGATGTCGGATAGATGTGCGGAAATTTGCCTTTGGCCAGCGGGTGGTTGGTTGGTGGAACCGACTTCCATCACTTGTTGTTGAAGTTGATAGCCTAAACAAATTTAAAGCTCAACTGGACAGGTATTTCGAACGAACGGAGGGGTGAAATGGGAGAGGGTTTTTTTTTTTTTTTTTTTTGGCTGATGCTGAATAAGCTTGCTTTCTTGCATCATATGCCTCTACTAATGCTAATGCTAATGCTGGGGCGCCTGCCCATTATGAAAGGTGTGTTCATGACCATTTGAACAGGCGTTTTCGGCGTCGATGGATTGGCTGTGGTGGACCCGTTGCCTGGCCCCAACGCTCACCTGATTTATCGAGCCTTGATTTCTTTCTGTGGGTGGGGGGGACCTGTGGAGACAGAAATGGATCTCGTGGCGAGACTCGTCTGCACTGCTACTACTGTCAAAGAAACTCCAGGTGTGTTCGATCATATCCGCCAATTCATGCTGCGTCGGTGTCACGCATGCATCGCTTCTCATGGTGGAACCTTTGAGCATCTGTTGTAACATCACGAAATGCATCCATCTCGTACTCCATTGTTAATATTATGTAAAATAAATGTTTGCCACTAATTACTGTCTTGTGTCATTTCTGCTTCTTGTGCCTTTGATACTACTTTCCCGTGACGTTTCCGGTTATGGGTTCCTATGCAATTCACATTCCTTTACATGTTACCTACCTCCTCTTATCGTTTGTACCAATATTTTTGAGACACCCTGTATAACTGATAGTGAGAATTTGCAATTGGTTTTGTTGTGATTTTTTTATGACTACATAATATGTATCAGTTTTTGGACAAAAACTGATGCATATCATAAAAGTAATAAAGTAGCTGTATGTAGTATTTTCAGTACTTGAATATGATCCAAAAAAAAAGTAAATTATAAACTGCAACAGATGCTGAAAATTTTTTTAATGTTATTGTCACTGCAGGTACAACCATTAAATTGAGTAAGCAATATATTTAAAAAAAAATGTTATAAGAGATCCTGCAGTAATGTACACAGATACTGAATAGTTTAAGAGCAATATAAGATAACCTGGAACAGTTAGAAAGTGACAAAAAAAAGCTCTCAAGCACACAAAGCATAAAGGGTGTTTCTATTAAAAGACACTAGGGGTAATCTTGTTTACCATTAGTTTAGACTATTTCCCATGTGGACCTTTTTCATCATTTTTTAAACTGAAATTTTTGAATTTGACGTTAAAATCTAATCTAATCAACTGCTTCTCATCCTCAGTTATTCTAAAAATATCAGAATACTACTGAAATAAATGTAAATTGAATTTATCTCAAGGGAAAAAAAATAATAATACAAGCGTTGTAGTATGAGGAGACATGGCACAACAGTAATCATGCAGCTAAGTGCACCGAAATGCAAACAATCATTGTATTTCTTTCTTTTTTTTTTTCCCTTCAAAGAAAATATGTTTATACCAGAAGTACGCCAATAACATTTTTAGACCAAACTGATAATAACAGGAAACAGCTTTTCCATTGAGATAAAAAGCAGCTGATTAAGCAAAATTTTAATTTATCACCAAACCCAAAATTTAGATGCAAATATGACAAAAAATACAAAGAAAAAACCAAATCAGCTTGGATGCTTACATTATACAGTGTAGAAGTCATTAACAATTTGGAATAATGAATTTAATGAGCCTTCACATCAATTTTTATAAATGAAAGTCCCTTCACAGCGAGTTTGATTTGATTTGGTAGTTGTTGGCGCATCGGCTTCTGTGGCCATATTGCACCTCCCAAGGTTTTTGCAGTACTTTGATCCAAGCCCGAGGCGGGAATCGAACCCGCGACCTTTGGGTTGCCGGGCAGGTACTTTACCCACTCGGCTAGCCCGGTCGGCTCACAGCGAGTAGAAACTGTGTTAGTGAATGTAAGAACTGTGAAATCAGTGATATGGAAATTACCAAGGCTTTCTTACTATAAAAAATGTTGAGCCTGAAGGCAAGTAAGAACCCCAGGGTAGACTGTACATAACCAGTTAAAGGCAGCAAGGGAATGCATCAAACCATTATAGTTAATCATAAAGGTTAAACTTGGATATATCACCAATCCATGCAGGCCATTCCAAGAATGAAATTGGACAACTACAGACCAGTTAGCCAACCTTCAGTGGGAGGAAAAATCATGGGGGCAATGATTAAATTATGCAATACAGTGCCAAATATGGTATTATCAATAGAACAGAGCACAATTTTGTCGATACCTTTAGTAAACTGTTATGACTGCTACAGGTCAGATGCAGGAAATAACTTTAAAATAATGTTTTAAATGAAACTAATGTTCTGCTGCTGGTACAGAGATAGGCATCACGAGAGCAGAAATGAATACTGTCACAACAGGGGCACAAATCAAGGGCAGCATATAAGCATGAATACTCTGCATCTTAGACGCTGGAAAAATAATTCCTGTAAAAAAGGGAGCAATAACTCAGGCAGCACAAGGAGGAAGCCACACACACATAGAAATAAGTTTATGAATAGAGAACCAATAGTTGTGGCCACCCTAGGACATAAATGGAATCATCCAAGTCAAGTGAAGTGTTATAGGTGTAGCAGATATGGGCATATAGCCAGATTCTGCCGGACCCAGATGGTGGATCAGGGATTTAAGTATGGGAACTCTGACCCCAGAAAATTGTGGAAGATCAAGACAGGTCGATTTTATCCGTGGCGCTCAGAAAATCTTAAACTCGGTCCAATAGAGAGTAAGGATAGGCCAAACATGAAAGGGATTAATTTAGAAAGGCCAGTGTGTGAGAGAAATGATAAGAGATCAAGCTCAGTAATGGAAAGGAAAGAAAAGAAGTGGAAGGAGACTGAAGAAATTGATGTGAAAGGGCGAAAGAAGGGACCCAGACGGCGGATTAGAACAAAAACACTACACGTGGGAACATTAGAAGTAAAGGAGCAAAATAAGGAGAATTCCGGGCAGAAAACGCATAAAGTGGAAGAAAGTGGCAGTGATGAGAATGACAACTTATTAAATGAATCAACAGAGCTGAAAAGAATCGAAGGGCCATGGAAACACAGAGCTGAGGCTTTCAATGGGGAAAGGGCCCTCAAATTGAAAGAGACAAACAGGCTACAGCAAATGTATTTAGGAGCAGCATTTAATGAAAGTATGGGATGGGAATAGTTTTAGTGTAGCCCAAAATATACATTTAATTAATGTACATGTATATAATTGTAAATATTTGTGTATTCCAAAGGGTAATCAGAATTGAGTATAAATCCTTCTGGTGTTAGAAGTTAATGGAGAGCTAATGTATATTAAAGAGATCTATAAATAGATGTAGGTGGTTAAATTCCAGGGAAAGTGATGGAGTATAGAAAAAAAAAAAAAAATTTTTTTTACACAGGTATGAAAATTTTTTTTGGAAAAGGGGCGGCAATTGTAAGATCTGAAAATCTTACAAAAATAAAATATTTTTTTTAAACTTTGGAAGTTAGTTTTCCTTTGATTCTTGCCGTTAATAGGATAAATGGGTAATATATGCAGTTTCAGAAATAAGAATTATTCTGGTAAGAGGTATAAAAATTAAAAGGGTAGTAGGATCGAAAACAGTGCCATTAGCTTTACATCCGTTAAAACTGGGAACTGACGGAGAATACTATGACAAACCCAGCAGGGGGTCCGGCGCTACAAAAACAGCTTAAGGTTTATGAGGAGTCACAGACCGGAAACGTATTCTGAACAACACACACTAGTTTCTAAAAATAGACGCTATGGTAGCCAGTGTCACGTTTTGTGGTTTTTTTTGAGTGCAATAGAGACAAGCTGTTATGAGACAGGAAGAGTTGTTTTGAAGTATTCGGCCGACATCAAAGAACACAACGGATGCCAACAGGTTGTAAAGAAAGGGGTATAGAGAATCACGTGCTACAGGGCAGGATGAACTAGGCCTTCCAACAAATGAAAAGAGAAAAATGAGAAAAAGAAAGGGTGATTGGAAGAAAACACTGTGGGGAGGCGTGGAAAACTCCGGGAGAAAATTGTGGATGGATACGGACACAAGAGGAGGGAGAGTGAAAAAGGGAGAGAAGGAGAGGGGAGAACTTTTTGAGCGGTGCTAGTGAAAGGGTGAGTCGGGAAGAGTTGCTTGAAAGATGATGAAGAAATAGCCGACGAAAAAAGTCGAAGTGGGGTTATCAGTAATGTAGTGAGTGAGAAATTAGGAGATGAACTGGAAAGGGGTAGTAAAAGGAAGTTCTGCAAACAGTGAGAATGAGAGAAGAAGATTCCCTTAGAACACCCAGTCTGCCGAGGAAGGCGATAATATCCTGATATAGTCTTGAAAGGCAAAGTAACAACCCTGGAACAGAAGGTAGCCGTCCTGACAGGAAAAGTAGGAGATCCTGAAAGCGGAGTAGCAGTTGCGAACGCCATATGATGATGCCCTGGAAGCTGTAAGATGTTGCCCTGGATGGCGGAAGATAGCAGCTCTGGATAAGGATAGGATAGAAGGCCCTTATGAAGACACCAGACCATAGAAATTAAGTAAGTGAAAGTTAATTTGAGAATACTGTAAGTTAACTGCTAGAGAAAGGACTGTAGTGCGATAATTGGGGAATTTAATGATAAAGATAAGATTAGATGGGTGAACCAAATAGGAGTAAATTCTACTCTAAGGCAATTATGGTTGGTTTAGGCAGTAATTTGGAATAAGGAGGATAGTAATGTAGATGAGAAAGTTAACGGAAGGAATTGTAGTAAAAATAGAAATATTAAATGTGTGGAGATAAAATTTATGTATATTGCCAACCCTTAAAGGTGTGTTTGAATGTGACATTGTATTTTGGTGATCAAGTTCTGTAACTGACAATGGTTAAAGAAATATATAAGAAAGAGGAATAGGGAATTAAAGAATAAATTGGTAGTTATGATGATACATAAAAGTAATATGATCAATGATATATTTAACTTTAATGATAAAAAAATGTTATTGATACCTATGAGGTATGATTTGATTGTGTTGTAATAGGAGCAGAAATAAGGTGAGCATATAAAGAGTGTAACTATTTAACCTGTGTATGCGTAATGAGAAAGGTGAGATAAAAAAAAAAAGTCAAGTCTGTAAAGGAGCCTGTTAGATAGGAAGAGACTGGAGATGTTGTAAGTACCTTGGTGTTGAAACAGTGAAATTCTATTCTTAATGAGATTTGTTATGATTTAACTGTAAATATGCATAATAAACTTGTTTTTTTGTATAACATTTGTGTAATTATTTGTTGTACTGGACACAAGCCCATCCGAAGGGAATAATATACATCTAGAAGTTTCCCCCCCAAAACCTGAAGTCTTCTGTGAAGTTGAATAGTCAGATGCGCAAGTGGGGAGATATTATAAAGGGGAGTTGTTTAAATAGGGGAATAAATTAAAATAATATAAATAATATGGGCGAGTTTGAACCCTTGGTTAGAAAAACTAGCACTGATATAACAGGAGCCACCCAGAAATTTGGGATGATGAGGATTGCTATGGCATTTATAATTAAAAAGTGAGAGATTACCTCAATCTTTTTCGTGGAATGCTTCTAGTCAATTCTCTCCCATATATATGACGAATAAAATAAGATGAAAAAAACGTGAAAAAAAAATGAATTAATGAATTCCCTCACTCATAGATATACGACCAAATCCGATGCACAACGGAATAGAGAGCCGAGAGCCACAACCCGACCCCGAAACACATCAAACCATCACAGTAAGACCATGAGTGAGAGAAGACATTGTGTCAGAATAAATAGTTAAAACTGCTTCCGATAATAAATAATTAAAAACACTATTAAGATTAAAAGTTACAATTTGGATGAATACTCAAATTAAACGAAATGCACAGCTGTTTCCCTTCCTTAAGCAGACCACGCTTTTTGGTTAATCGCCGTGTTCACAGGATGGGAATATTGCGAAGTGTTTGTATATGTATTTGACTCTGAAATTATGGCATTTATAATGCATTTAGGAAAGACAGACAAAATAAGAAGGGGTCATGCTCCTTATCAAAAACAGAGTGCAACAAAAGCATTCACAGATTTATAGCATACACATGCTAGCACAGAATTTGTGTGATGTGAGATAACTGGAAACAAAGGGAAAATTAGAGTGGATGTAAGCTATGGACAAGCAGGTTGTAAAGAGTGCCTCTATATGTAGATGGAATGTGTAAGTGTGAATGCCTTCTTGGTGATTTCAGTTTGCTCCTTATTGACTGGAGGAGGCTAGAAGAAAACTCATTATGGGGAAAAAAATTTTTAAATAAACTATTTGACCGATATTTACATCAGCACATTAAGGAAGTACTAGGGTAAGAATATTCTAGACCTAATCATCACTTATGATACAGATAGTATCATAGGACTGACATAAAGGAACCCTTAATCATGCAATTATAAGTAGGACAAAGAAAAAAGACTGCAGTTGGTAAAAAATAAAGGCAAGTGTTCCAATTTTAGACAGGCTCAAGACACTCTAAGATGCCATGTAGCCTTTGTTAATTGTTTACCTTCACTGGGCTACCGGGAGGGCAAATACAGGGAACCTATGTAACACAGAATGCCTTTAAAGAAGTAGTCAAGGAAAGCGTAAATGTATGTATATCATTAAGAAAATATAGCACAAGGAGGATGACAAGATGAACAAATAGCATAGGTAAGTTATTACAGGCTGTTGAAAAGTACAGTCAGTTCTGCTATAATGCCATTTTTACAACGTGAATTTACTCCAAAGCGACTGATGTATTAGGGAACAATGCAGTATAACACGATTTTACTTTGGCTCATGCGCGATTTCGCCTGCGAGTAACACCAGGTGAACGCAAAACCAGGCACCAAGCTGAACATAGTGATCTGTGCAGCAATACATACAAGTTTACGAAGCTTAAAAAATGTCAAATGTGTGAGAGCTATATTTCCATTTACTGTAGTTGTACTGGTCAGAGACACACTTGTCATTCGCTGTATTCACAGGATAACAGGTGATATTGTAGGCCAACTCACATTTTCAGCAGCTCACATTTTTCTGTTTGAACAGAAATTTCGTAAGGCGGGATACAGAAATTTCGTAAGGCGGGATAGTGTGAGCTGGGGAGCACTTTTCTGGAGATCAATACCATAAAACAAAAACAATTTGCAGTTCCCAGTTTATTGGGCTTTTCAGTTAGTTAGTGCAATCTAATTATAAAAGGGTAGTAAATTCGATCTTATTGCATTTGCAATAATACCGATAGCTGGAATTGTGTGGATTTTTATGTTATCATGGTGAAATGTGTTTGCCCTTCCATGAAAGCTTCAATCCTATAAAAAAATAATAAATTTTCAGAATCTTCTCTTAATTCCTATTTTTCAAGCTTCGTAAACTTGTCTCACTTGTGCAATTTGTGCGTCCTGTGTTCATCGTTATTGATTGCTTATCTTTTTTACTGTTTTAAATTTTACAATCCAAAAAAAAAAAAAAAAAAAAAAATCAGTGAAGAAATATCAGTCAAGCAAAACATATCTTGTCAAGGTTTATTTATTAGAAATTTAATATATTTAAACCTGTGTTAGCAATTTTATTGGGTTTCTAACTTTTTTTAGTGTTTTATTTACTAAGCTGAACGTGTTTTTTGAGTGCTCTGCCACTATCCCTATTTTTCCCATATGCCATGTTATTTTTAATGCGCAAAATACTATAACATGGAGATTTTTAGGAACACACGTACCGCATTATAGCAGAACTGACTGTACTAAAGTTTTCAATAGTTAGAAATTGATCTGTAATATTACGACAGAAAGGGTTAAGCTGGCAAAGGCTGCTTAGGAGTAATCATTGGCTAAGAAAGTAAAGAATGGAGATGACGTTTTCACATATGAACAGATCTGTAATAGTTGAAGAACAGAATGAATCACATCAGACCATTATGTAATGGACACAACCCTCCTGTGTTGTGTCCATTACACAACCGGCTGATGTTGCTGATAAAAGACCCTCTGTGGAGAGGAGAAACTGAGTGAAGCTGAGTGGTGTGTAATTAGCAATAATGAAATTACAGATGACTGTTTATTAGAAAAATGTTTGAACCTAAAAGCAAGTAAAGCTTCTGCACTGGTTCCACACACCCAGTAATTTTAATTAAATACCCAGTAATTATCACTACCATTATGATTAATCACAAATGCATCATTGGACTCAGAAGATTCTCTGGACTGGAGAAGAGCCAACATACTGCCAATTCATAAGGCAGTTATAAAAGCAACGTGAGTAACTACAGACTAGCAGTCTAACTTCAACATAAGAGAAAACTGCAAAAGTGATTATTAAATATACAATACAGAGGCATCTCCACAGAAATAGTAATTTAAATAAAACAAAGCACAGTTTTCTATTCTAGTTAGCCATTTTGAAAGAGTTACTCATCAGCTGGATGTAGGAAATAATTCTGAAATTCATTTGGACTTTAGCAGGGCATTTGAAGCCTGCATGAGAAGTTACTGTATAAACTGGAATATGTTGGTAATGGGGTAGGCTCCCTAGGTAGATTGCAGTGTGGCTGCAGGACAGAAGGGCAAAGGATTATGATTAATGGTTACTCTTCAGATTGAGCTAGCATTATAAGTGTCCCTGTCCCCTTCAAGAATCAATGCCGGACCCTCTGTTTCTTAAATGACACCGAAGAAGGGACATAGGAAGTGATGTAAAATTTGTATATAATGTCAAGACCAGGTGGGGGGATCAATATGCCAAGTGGCACTCCTTCAGAACAACTTGGATGGGCTTCAGAAATTATTAGTAAAGTGACAGTCATGTTTTCATGATGCAAAATGCAAAGTTTTATACTTGAGAACAACCCCAAAATAATTTGTAGATTACAAGGAGTTCAGTTAAATAGCACAGAAGGTGGGATTACTACCAATGCAGAAATAAAGGTCTCCATGCAGTCTAGACTGCAAAGAGGATCCATCATGTTCTATTGATGATTTATTGAATGTTTTCTTGTAGAGATTGGGTGGTTATAATCTAATGCTTCTATTGGAATGAGCAGCAGCCTGGAAAATAAGATGCAGGATATTTCAGAGACTGCTGGGAATCATTGGGGTACAAGTAAACAAATGGGTTGTGTTAGGGTAGTTAAGAAAAAGAACAGGTACATATATACTTGCGTATACACCAATGCTAGGAGTTTAGTAAATAAATTTGATGAATTTGAGGTATTGCTCGAAACATCAAAGGCAGATATTGTTGGGATTTCAGAGACGTGGTGTCACACAGATATAAGGAATGCAGAACTGGAATTTGGGGAGTACAAGGTCTACAGAAAGTATAGACAGGATAGGAAGGGAGGAGGGGTTATGCTATTAGTTAAGAAACACATAAAATCCAAGGAAGTGAAGCCAGTCGACATCGCTGGACAGTGCAGTGTCGAGTCAGTTTGGTGTGACATAAGCATTGGGAGATCAAAATTGAGAGTAGCAGAATGCTATAGGACTAATGACTCTGATGAGTATAATAAGAAACTGTACAGGGAAATAGAGGGGACCAGTAAATCAGAGAGTCTTATAATGGGGGATTTTAATTTCCCAGATATTGACTGGAATTTGGGGGCTGGTCACTCACACACTAGCAAAGCTTTTGGGGATTTATTGGATGATTGTTTTCTACATCAGCATGTTCGGGAGGCAACTAGAGGGAGTAATATTCTTGATTTGATTATCAGTAGTGATTCTTCATGCATTAAGAATCTGCAGATAAATGAACCACTAGGTGGCAGTGATCACAGTGTGCTGAAGTGGGATTTACTCAAAAAGGTAACTACCATTAGGGGTAAAGGGAAGGGTTATTGCTTCCGTAAAGGCGACTACGATGGACTGAGACAGTATTTAAATTCTATACAGTGGGACCAACTGATGATGTTACCAACAGCAAATTCAAAATGGGAAGCATTCAAAGAACTTATCTTGGAAGCTACTAGGCTTTACATACCAACTAAGAAATATTGTTCAAGGTTTAGGCCTAAATGGATGTCAGATGAACTAATGAAACATATGGCAGAGAAGAAAAATGCATGGGATATATACAAATTAACACGTGACACAGAAGCCTATGATAGATACAAGTTGATCTGTAACCAAGTTACAAAGGAGGTTAGGCGGGCGAAGGCAGATTACGAGAAATCTTTGGCAAGGGATGCAAAGAAAAACAGCAAAGAGTTCTTTACTTAAGTAAACTCTAGAAGGAAGGGGATGAATCAGATTGGTCCACTTGATATCGATGGATCAACTGTTGATGATCCTGCTCAGGTAGCTAACAAACTAAATGAATATTTTGCATCGACATTCACACATGAGGAGTTATTCAGCGAGGGGAATGCCAGAGGTGTATTCAACTCTGGCAGTAAGCTAGAGAATCTTGTAATAACTGAGAGTAAAGTGGAGGAGAAATTGTTGAAGATAAACACAAGAAAGGCACCTGGGGTGGATGGTATCTATCCAGTTATATTAAAGGAGGCAGCAAAGGAAGTAAGCAAACCCTTAGCCATAATTATGAGAGCTTCCTTGGACTCAGGGGAGGTACCCATGGACTGCAGATGTGCAAATGTGACCCCAATTCACAAAGGAGGATCAATGGCTGACACAAGTAATTATAGACCTGTGAGTTTAACTTCTGTTCCCAGAAAATTAATGGAGGCACTGGTTAAAAAGCACTGCAGGATCATCTAGACAAGACTTCAGTTATAGCTTGGACACAGCATGATTTTGTTAAGGGGAAGTCTTGCCTGACCAATTTGATTGGATACTATGATGCAGTCACAAAAGAACTGGATGCAGGGAATAACTTTGATATTATATACTTGGATCTTAGAAAGGCTTTTGATACTGTTGCACATGGAAGACTGCTGCACAAATTGGAGCAGTGTGGCATTGGAGGCAAATTGCTGCTATGGATAAAGGGGTGGTTGAGGGATTATTTTTGTTATTTGGTTTTTTAGGAGCATTAGCAGCTAAGGCCATATTTCTTCGGGAATATGCGATGGTCATTCCCTGACCTTTCCGCATCCTCCGTATTTGGTGGTGACGGGTTCGAACCCCCGGTCTAATCAAGAAGCATGTGCTACGCACTGCTGCTCCTTCAGGTGGTTGAGGGGGAGAAGACAGAGTGGATTACCACTCTCTGTCTTCTCCACAATGAGCAGTGTCCATTGATTACAATGGACACTTCTCATCGTGGACTAATGTTATTAGTGGAGTCCCTCAGGGTTCAGTATTGGGTCCATTATTGTTTTCTGTATTTAAAAATGATATTGATGGTGGTGGTATATCAAGCTTAATGTCCACGTTTGCAGATGATACGAAGGTTGGCAGGGTTGTCAAGGACACTACCGACATTATGCTGCTGCAACAGCATCTGGAAAGGTTGAGCAGATGGGCTGAGAGGTGGCAAATGAAGTTTAACATTGACAAATGTCAAGTACTACATATGGAAACCAGCAACCCCAGAGCAACGTATCAACTCTGTGGTACTTCACAGACAGTGGTAGAGAATGAAAAGGACCTGGGAGTAATTGTGCAGGCAGATATGAAGTTTTCTGAGCAGTGCAGACGGGCTGCAACAGTAGCTCATGG
Source organism: Mastigoproctus giganteus (assembly GCF_048544385.1). NCBI lineage: Eukaryota > Metazoa > Arthropoda > Arachnida > Uropygi > Thelyphonidae > Mastigoproctus > Mastigoproctus giganteus. The sequence goes on along the minus strand of NC_143578.1, from coordinate 89,272,631 downwards.
TGTCTTGTCAATGATATACAGGAATTTTTCTAGCAGGGATAAGGAGGTGATTATTCCCTTGTATAAGGCAATGGTCAGGCCACACCTTGAGTACTGTATACAGGTCTGGAGGCCTCATTTCAAGAAGGATGTAGAGCTGCTGGAACGAGTACAGAGAAGGGCAACAAGATTAGTGAATGGAACAAAGGGGTGCTCTTACGAAGAAAGGCTTAAGTTTTGCAAATTACAGTGTCTGGAGACTAGGCACCAGCGAGGTGATCTGATAGAGGTGTATAAAACCTTGAATGGTTTGAGCATGCTCAATGCTGATGGGATTCTTCCTCTTGCTCAGAATAATCACCTGAGATGGCATAAATTCAAATTGAGGAAAGACAGATGTAGGATAGACGTGCGGAAATTTGCCTTTAGCCAGCGGGTGGTTGGTTGGTGGAACAGACTTCCACCCCTTGTCGTGGAAGTTGATAGCCTAAATAAGTTTAAGGCTCAGCTGGACAGGTATTTCGAATGAACAGAGGGGTGAAGTGGAAGTGGTTATTTTTTATTTATTTATTTATTTTTTTTTGGCTGATGCTGCATAAGCTTGCTTTCTTGCATCAAATGTCTCTACTAATGCTAATGCTAACTGTATAAGGCAAGGGTAGAACTGCAACTGGAGTAGTGTCCAAGTATAGAGACCATATATAAATAAAAACATTAAGTTTCTTAAAAGGTCCAAAGACAGACGGTGATGTGCTTGCTGAAACAGGCAGAAAGGCACTCGTATGAGGAAAGACTGAATATGTGGGCTACAGAGCTTGGTTTTATGGGGAAGCAGTACAGAATGGATTATTCACTGGTGTGCAAAATTTAAGGCCAACACTATTTCTAAAAGTTACAACCACGAAAACAAATGAAACAGCCTGTGGCGATTCAATAGAAAGCTGGTGCACGTGCAAAAATTTGAATCATGGTGAGATGGCTCACATAAACATATAAAAGCAGCAGTTATGTGCAAATTACTGAATGGTGAGCACGATTGTTACAGACGTTCGATTGGTTTCATACAGTGCTACAGACAACAAAATGGCCAGTAAACAACGTCTGGATGACTTTACCCGGGGTCAAATAATTGGGAAGCTCGAGGACGGTCAAAGTGTGAGGAGTGTGGCTGCAGAGTTCGGTATCATCCATAGCATCGTTTCACATGCGTGGTCGGCCTTCAGAATGACAGGTACAGCTATTCGAAGGACCAGTGGTGGTCATCCACGAAAGACAATGCCCAATGATGACTGCTATATACTCCTACAGGCCAAGAGGGACTGACACCAGACAGCAGGATCCACTGCAAACCAGCTGCACAGGATGCAGGATATCGCGGTTTACTGTGGCCAGACGACTAAGGTGGACTGTTTACCCGACAGCCAGTACGTTGTGTCTCTTTAAACACCTGCCCATCGGAGACACCGTTTACAGTGGTGCATCTAACACAAGGACTGGACAGCAGCGCAGTGGGGTAAGGTATTCTTTACTGATGAGAGTAGATTCAGTCTCAGCAACGATTCTGGATGTCGGCTAATCTGGAGAAAGGTTGGCACACAGTATCACCCCGCAAACATCACTGAAAGGGATCGATATGGGAGTCGAGGTGTTCTCATCTGGGGAGGCATTATCTTGAATGGATGTACACAACTCCAGGTACTGGAAGGCGGTGCTGTAACTGGTGCACAGTACTGCACTGAGGTAATCCTTCCCCCGTGTGCGTCTGTTCCGAGGTGCCACTGACCCCGAGTTAGTGTTTATGGATGATAACGCGACACTCCATCGCACTGCAGCTGTTGATATGCTTTTGGAAAGTGAGGACATTGTTCGTATGGATTGGACTGCCTGTTTCCCCCGATCTAAATCCCATATGGGACGATCTGGGGAGATGCCTGGCAGCTCGTCCACACACACACCAGAAAATGTTCACCAGCTGAAGATGGTGCTGACAGAGGAATGGACGATGTTACCGCAAGAACTTATCAACAACATTGTTCTAAATATGGACAGGTGGTGCAAAGCCTGCACTGACATTGGGGGTGGCCGTATCTCCTATTGAGGACCACCTCTTCCCTTTGTTCCATCTTTGGCAGTTATGCATCTGTATCATGGCAGCCAGTGCTATGTTGCCATTTTTGAACAAAGTCCCTCTGCACCGTTTTGTTTCCATTGTTGTTTCCTTCATCATTTTTGTACCTCACGAGGTACCTTTGGTATGCTTTTCCCATATCCAGGCCACTCCTATGAGAAGCTACATGGGCACTAGTGTGCAAAACAGCTTAAGTTTTGCACACCAGTGTAGGTTTTCTTTTTAGCCAACAACTTGTATATTACTGGAATAAGCTGTCAGCCTCAACTACCTAGGGCAGTAGTTGAGGCTAACAGCTTGGGAAAATTCACAGGTGAGCTGTGTTTTTATTATTTTTTTATTGCATTTATTTTATTATTTTTTTTTATTTTATTGCATTTATTTTATTATTTTTTTTTATTTTATTGCATTTATTTTATTATATTGCATTTATTTTATTATTTTTTAAAAATTTTATTGCATTTATTTTATTATTTTGTTTTGCTGGTGCAGAAAATGCAAGGGCTTCTTTGCACATACATATATGCATATGTTTCTCTGTGTGTATATATATGTATGAACACTGGTTTTCTGAAATGAAAATTCAAAGTTTTAAGTTTAAAACAACTCAACTTTATTCTTATTTTTACGTAAATATATAATAATAACTTTATTTATCATCAATTTGCTATACATAGAATGAATAATTTGACCAGTTCCAGAGATTCTGTTTTTTGGACCCCCAGGGTCCGTGGATCCTAGTTTGGGAAACAGACTTAAACCATTGGGGAGGTAGGTCCAATGAAATGACTTTTGTGATTTATTTCCCCCACCCCTTACTTGTGTGTGTGTGTGTCAGGATTCAAACTTGGGTCCATCACATTGGTGGTCCTGCATTGTAGTCACTAGACTAATTGTGCTCTTTTTTTATTATTATTAGTAGTAGTGGCATATGACATAAGAAAGAAAGCTTATAAAGCATCAGCCAAAAAAAAAAAAAAAAAAATACACATCACCTGTCCAGCCCCTTCAATAATTTATCTAGTTCTTCCTTGAATTTATTTAGACTACCCACTTTTACAGCAACAGAAGGAAGTTTGTTCCAACAATCAACCACCTGCTCGCTGAAAGCAAACTGTTCATGCCTCTATCCTGCAACCATCTTACCTCAATTTGAATTTATGCCCCTTCATGTGCATAGTCTGAACAACAGGAAGAATGCCTTCAGCACTGGGCTTGCTCAATCCATTCAACACCTTAAACACTTCAATTAGATCACCCTGCAGATGCCTAGGCTCCAGACCTACAATTTGCAGAACTGAATGCATCATGTTCTACCCAAGTTGCTAATATCTCTTTAAATTGTATAGCATCACCAGAATAGTTGAATCCACCTGTACATTTAAAAAGCTGACACTGCCAGGACAGCTGTTTTGAAGTTCACTGGATTTTGATTAGCTGCTGTGTAGCCTCTGTTAGCAAATGTATACCAAACTGTGAATTATGTATTTTGTCTGAGTCAACAGCCAAGCAGTATGGAAGTAAAACTTCCATTTAATAACATAAAAATTGTTGTATTTACCTTTAATCCCTAATTGGGTTGTTTGTCCTACATAGTACAATAATAATTATTATTATTGTTGAATCCTATATTATTATACTGTGGCAATTATTTTGCTTCATGCAAAATAATTGCCAAGGTACAATAATATAGGATTCAGGAATATTTCAGAGCAGTGGTTCAGATCAAATCAAAATTCATTGATTTTGATCATGGAGAGACTTCCTAGAACACCCAAGTCATAAGCAATATGGGTTGGACTATTCTCAACCTAGAGATGAATAACATTATCAGTTCATGTGTCATTCATTAAAGTTTAAACCTTGAAGAATATTTCTTAGTTGGTATGAAAGACTGAGTAGCTTTTCATACCAACATATATGATTATTTTCCTGAATGCTTCCCATTTAGAATTTGCAGTTGGTAACACCATTAGTTGGTCCCACTGAAAATAATTTAAAAATTGGCTAATATCACCACAGTAATCTTTAAAAAAGTGAAATCCCTTTCCTTTACCCTTGACAAAAGTTTTATCTTTAAGTAGATCCCACATCGATATATTATGATCACTACCAACCAGTGGTTCCTTTATCTGGTGATTCTTAATGTATGAGGAGTCACTACTAATAATCAGATCAAGTATATTACTTTCTCTTCTTGCTCCCTTCTCTGACATACTGCTATAGAAAACAGTCATCCAATAAATAGCAGAAAAGTTCTGCTGCTGTGTGAATTTGTCTGTATAGTTGTTCATTATACTTTATTTCACAGTTATTTCACCTACATACTCCTATTATTTCATTTTTGTTTTTGCACAGCTTATGTTTGGTTTTTAGGAGCATTAGCAACTAAGGCCATATTGCTCCGGGGATATGCGGTGGTCATTCCCTGACCTTTCCGCATCTTCCGTATTTGGTGGTCACAGGCTCGAACCCCGATCTACTCAAGAAGCGTGTGCTATGCACTGCTCCTGCCCACCTGGCTACGGAGGTGTCATAGCTTATGTCACACTAAACTGGCTCTACCCTAGATTCTATATGCTTCTTAACCAAGATCATAACATTCACCATCCTGTCTGTCCTTTCTGTATACATTGTATTCACCACATTCAAATTCCGTATCCATTATGTCTGAATGACATCCTGTTTCTGTTATCCCTACAATGCCTGCATTTGATTACCGAACCATTTCTTCAAAGTTGTTTACTCCTACCACTGGCTGCAATATATGTGCACCTGTATTTACTTGTCCTGTGATGAGCTCCAGCATGCTTTTTAATTCCTGACACTATGCCTGGAAGGCATGGTGTCAGGAATGTTACTAAACTATGAATCTGTGTATTCTTCAAGATAGCAGTTTTCCAGTCCATCTAACACTGCCTTGATAGCATCAGCGAATATTCTTGCACCTCTTCTATTTAGTGTGTGTCATCCCTGTAAAAACAGCCTCTCCTGTTAACAAGGACAGACCATACTAAGAAAAATTCTATCCCATGAGCTTTGTACTGTCTCCCGAGAGCTGAATTGATCAACAGGACTCTGATCATGTACTCCCATCTTTTGTGTCTGGACAGAATTGTACACATTCAGATTTAATCTTAACTCATGACTTTCCTCAGCATTGCTGTGTGCCTGTTAAGTAAATCCTCAGATCTCCCATTCTTAATATCATTAGTACCAAAGTATATAAAAAATTAGTACCAAGTGTATATCAACTTTTATTTCCCCTTATAGGCATACTATGGTCCTATTCCCCTGTCCTTTCTACACAATCTATTTACATTTCTCTGACAAAAAGAGTCACCAAGCCTTCCTATGGTAAGTAAATCCTCCTGAGTCCTGTGTTGTGGCGTTAGAAATGGGACTGGTAGGTAGGTGGGTCCCATAACCTGTTGCGGCTAATGATTGCCTGATGGTCTTGGTGGAGGTGTTTCTGGCACCTCGTTAAAGTCTGCGGTGATTTGTGCCACTGTTGCTTGCTGGTTGGCTGAAACAATGCGAGGCAGACATCGATGGCTACGTTCATCCACCACCTTTCTCTGCCCGCAGCACTGTCCCCAAAAATATGGTAAAGAGCTGTATTAAGATTAATTCTCAAAAACCTTGAGAAACACCGTACTGATCAGGGCCTTAAACACCGCAATCAGATCTCCCTGCAGGTGCCTGGTCTCGAGACACTGCAATTTACAGAACTAAAGCCTTTTCTAGCTAATCGCACCCTTTTGTTCCCTTCACCAATCTGGCTGCCCTTCTCTGCACCTGTTCCAGCAGATCTACATCCTAAAGTGAGACCTTCAGACCTGTATACAGTACTCAAGATGCAGCCTAACCATGGGCTTATACAAAGGGCTAATCACCTCATCACTGCTAGCAAAGTTTCTGTATATCTTTGACAAAAATCCATGAACTGTCCTGGCAGCATGTCTGCACTGCTGAGAGAATTTCATGTCTGACTGTACAATAACCCATGACATTAGCATTAGTAGAGGCATTTGATGCAAGAAAGCAAGCTTATGCAGCATCAGCCAAAAAAAAAAAATAAATAAATAAATAAAATAAAATAAATAAATGAAAAATAACCACTTCCACTTCACCCCTCTGTTCATTCGAAATACCTGTCCAGCTGAGCCTTAAACATATTTAGGCTGTCAACTTCCACAACAAGGGATGGAAGTCTGTTCCACCAACGAACCACCCACTGGCTAAAGGCAAATTTCCGCACGTCTATCCTACATCTGTCTTTCCTCAATTTGAATTTATGCCCTCTCAGGTGATTATTCTGAGAAAGAGGAAGAATCCCATCAGCACTGAGCATGCTCAAACCATTCAAAGCTTTATACACCTCTATCAGATCACCTCGCTGGTGCCTAGTCTCCAGACACTGTAATTTGCAAAACTTAAGCCTTTCTTCATAGCACCCCTTTGTTCCATTCACTAATCTTGTTGCCCTTCTCTGTACTCGTTCCAGCAGCTCTACATCCTTCTTGAAATGAGGCCTCCAGGCCTGTATACAGTACTCTAGGTGTAGCCTGACCATTGCCTTATACAAGGGAATAATCACCTCCTTATCCCTGCTAGAAAAATTCCTCTTTATCATTAACAATACACCATGAGCTACTCTTGCAGCCCGTCTGCACTGCTCAGAGAACTTCATATCTGCCTGCACAACCACCCCCAGGTCCCTTTCATTCTCTACCACTGTCAGTGTAGTACCACAGAGTTGATACGTTGCTCTGGGGTTGCTGTTTCCCGTATGTAGTATTTTACATTTGTCAATGTTAAACTTCATTTGCCACCTTTCAGCCCATCTGCTCAACCTTTCCAGATGCTGTTGCAGCAGCATAGTGTCGGTAGTGTCCTTGACAACCCTGCCAACCTTCGTATCGTCTGCAAACTTGGACATTAAGCTTGATATACCATCATCAATATCATTTATAAATACAGAAAACAATAAAGGACCCAATACTGAACCCTGAGGGACTCCACTAATAACAATTAGTCCACGATGAGCCGTGTCCATTGATTACCATTCTCTGTCTTCTCCCCCTCAACCACCCCTTTATCCATAGCAGCAATTTGCCTCCAATGCCACACTGCTCCAATTTGTGCAGCAGTCTTCCATGTGCAACAGTATCAAAAGCCTTTCTAAGATCCAAGTATATAATATCAAAGTTATTCCCTGAATCCAGTTCTTTTGTGACTGCATCATAGTATCCAATCAAATTGGTCATATTTGATTAAAGTCACAGGTCTATAATTACTTGTGTCAGCCTTTGATCCTCCTTTGTGAATTGGGGTCACATTTGCACATCTCTAGTCCATGGGTACCTCCCCTGAGTCCAAGGAAGCTCTCATAATTATGGCTATAATTAAGGGTTTGCTTACTTCCTTTGCTGCCTCCTTTAATATAACTGGATAGATACCATCCACCCCAGGTGCCTTTCTTGTGTTTATCTTCAACAATTTCTCCTCCACTTTACTCTCAGTTATTACAAGATTCTCTAGCTTACTGCCAGAGTTGAATACACCTCTGGCATTCCCCTCGCTGAATAACTCCTCATGTGTGAATGTCGATGCAAAATATTCATTTAGTTTGTTAGCTCCCTGAGCAGGATCATCAATAGTTGACCCATCGATATCAAGTGGACCAATCTGATTCATCCCCTTCCTTCTAGAGTTTACATATGTAAAAACTCTTTGCTCTTTTTCTTTGCATCCCTTGCCAAAGATTTCTCGTACTCTGCCTTCGCCTGCCTAACCTCCTTTGTAACTTGGTTACAGATCAACTTGTATCTATCATAGGCTTCTGTGTCATGTGTTAATTTTTATGTATCCCATGCATTTTTCTTCTCTGCCACATGCCTCATTAGTTCATCTGACATCCATTTAGGCCTAAACCTTGAACAATATTTCTTAGTTGGTATGTAAAGCCAAGTAGCTTCCAAGATAAGTTCTTTGAATGCTTCCCATTTTGAATTTGCTGTTGGTAACATCATCAGTTGGTCCCATTGTATAGAATTTAAATACTGTCTCAATCCATCGTAGTCGCCTTTACGAAAGCAATAACCCTTCCCTTTACCCCTAATGGTAGTTACCTCTTTGAGTAAATCCCACTTCAGCACACTGTGATCACTGCCACCTAGTGGCTCATTTATCTGCAGATTCTTAATGCATGAAGAATCACTACTGATAATCAAATCAAGAGTATTGCTCCCTCTAGTTGCCTCCCGAACATGCTGATGTAGAAAAGCATGTTCAGACTTTTTCATTCTCCACTACCCTGAGTGTAGCAATTCATAGTTGATAAGTTACTGTAACATTACTGCTACCCATATGCAGTGCCTTGCATTTATCAAGGTTAAACTTCAACTGCCATTTCTTAGCACGTCAGCCCAATTTTCCTAGATCTTGTAGTAGCTCACCCTGATGACTATCTTTAACCACCTTGCCAACTTTGCATCATCTGCAAACTTAGAAATTCTAATATACCTTTATCAGTACCACTAATATAATATACCTTTATCAATACCACTGATCAGTGGCAGACTGGCCAGGGTGTCAGCTTGCCCGATGGCAAGTGCCATCAGGCAAGTGCCCCCTTGCAATAACATTACACAATATGTTAAAAATGTTAATGCCCTTTTAGTAGCTTAAAAATATAATAGTTGTGGGTGGGTCCCCTTTGTCTCCTGGCAACCAATATTTTTAGACCCAGTCCGCCACTGATAAATATTGAAAACAACAATGGGCCTAGCACTGAACCCTGGGGACCTCTACTAATAACATTACTCCGTGAAGAGAAGTGCCCATTGATAACCACTCTCTGTCTTCTTTCACTTAACTATCCCTTTATCTATACCAGTAATGTGCCTTAATGCCAAGTCTGTATATTATATTGTTGTTATTATTTTAGTTTTTAGGAGCATTAGCAACTAAGGCCATATTGCTTCGAGATATGCGGTGGTCATTCCCCTGACCTTTCCGCATCCTCCGTATTTGGTGGAGACGGGTTCGAACCCCAGTCTAATCAAGAAGCGTGTGCTACACACTGCTGCTCCTTCCCACCTGGCTACGGAGGCGCCGGAATTATGATATAAAAAGTGAACTAGGGTGGTGCAAAATGTTGACATTTGTATCAATTAAAACTGAACATGCTGAGTTTTGTTTAAATTTGAGTAGTTTGCAATGGTTCCTAGAAAACACACTAGAGAGCAGCAGTAAGTCACAGCACTTAAAATGCTGATGATTTCCAATGGGCTTCTGTAAGTAAGCAAAATGGCAGAAGAATTTGTGTCTTGCAATCAAGCAGAAGGTTAAAGTTGTGCTTCTTTTTGCCAAAACAAAGAGGTAACTGCTGCACATAGAAGATTTAAGACTATTTTTGAAATTCACTAGGCACCTGCAGGAATGCAAGAAACCTGACATTTCATTTATCCATGAATTTTGAAGAGGAAGACAAGGCAAGGCAGCATAAAGGCACAAAGACAACATCATGCAGCCATTTTTCATTCTGCAGAAAATATTGAAACTCACCAAGTTGCAATGTATCTTAATCCAGGAATTTCAATAAGAAAAACACCGGTGAGAGCAGCACTTGGCATTTTGTTCAATGAATGCACTGAACAAAATTTGAAAATGAATTGAACTGAATTTGAAATGTTAGTGCTGCAGAAACTTTCCAAAAATATAAGCAGAGATGATTTCAATTTGCTGCATGGACAGAGGAGAAAAATGCATCTTTTTTCAGATAAGCTTATTTCATTTAAATGGGACTGTAAACAAGTGGAATGTATGGTTTTGGGCAACAGAAACTCTTTGCCATCTTCATGAGAAAAATAGTCACAGAGAAAGTGGCCATGTGGGTATCCCTATCAAGTCATGGTTTTATTGGATCCCTTTACTTCAGAAACTGTTAACTCAGCTTTAGAATGATCTATTGCACTTCATGGCAAATGAGCATCCCATGGACATCCAATGATTTATGCAAGATAGTACTATACCACATACAACTAACACTGTGCTTGATTTTCTGTAGACTGTTTTTAGCCCTCTCATGTTGTCATACAGTTATCCTGACTATATACCATACTATCACAACTGCGCGTATTTTTAGCCACCTTTAAGTCCAGACTTAGATCATTTCACTTTTTCTTGAGGGAGTTCTTGAAAGAGAAGTTGTTCCATGTGTAAACTGCTATGCTAGCAGATTTTAGAGCCATGATTTTCGTGTCACAACTGACCAAGGCATTAGCGTTAGCAAAGGCACATGATGCAAGAAAGCAAGCTTATATAGCATCAGCCAAAAAAAAAAAACAAAAAAAACCCTTATTTCACCCATCCACTCGCTTCAAATGTCTGTCAAGTTCTGCCTTGAATCTATTTAAGCTATCAACTTCTACGACGACAGATGGAAGTTTGTTCCAGCAATCAACCACCACCTGGCTAAAGGCAAACTTCCGCACATCTATCCTACAACCATCTTTCCTCAATTTGAATTTATGCCCTCTCAGGTGATTATTCTGAGCAAGAGGAAGAATCCCATCAGCTGTGAGCATGCTCAAACCATTCAAAGCTTTATACACCTCAATCAGATCACCTCGCATGTGCCTAGTCTCCAGACCATGTAATTTACAAAACTTAAGCCTTTCTTCGTAAGAGCAACCCTTTGTAGTAGTAGTAGTGGCATGTGATGCAAGAAAGAAAGTGTATGAGCTTATACAGCATCAGCCAAAAAAAAAAATCACACCATTCCCTCCAAATGCCTGTCCAGTTCCTCCTTAAATTTATTTAACCTATCAACTTCCACAACGACAGATGGAAGTTTGTTCCAGCAAATCACCACCCACTGGCTAAAGGAAAATTTTCGCACATCGATTTTACATCTGTCTTTTCTTAATTTGAATTTATGCTCCCTTAGGATCGTAATCTGAACAAGTGGAAGGATCCCATCAGAATTCAGCATGCTCAACCCATTCAAGGCCTTATACACCTCAATCAGCTCACTGCGCAGGTGCCGAGTCTCCAGCCACTGCAATTTGCAGAACTTAAGCCTCTCTTGGTAAGAGGATCCCTTCATCATTCCTCTCATCAAGCTTGTTGCCCTTCTCTGTACATGTTCAAGCAAATCTACATCTTTCCTAAAATGAGGCCTCCAGACCTGTACGCAGTACTCAAGGCATGGCCTGACTATTGCCTTATACAGAGGGACAATCACCTCCTTTTCCCTGCTAGCAAAATTCCTATATATCATTGACAAAACCCCATGACTTGCCCTGGCAGCCTGTCTGCATTGCTCAGAAAACTTCATATCGACTGCACAATTACTCCCAGGTCTTTTTCATTTTCTACCACCTTAAGTGTAGTACCACACAGTTGGTACGTTTCTCTGGATTTACTTCTACCCATAGGCAGTACTTTGCATTTGTCAAGGTTAAACTTCAGTTGCCACTTCTTAGCCCATCTGCCCAAATTATCTAGATCCTGTTGCAGCAGCACACTGCCATTACTGTTATTAACAACCCTGCCAACCTTTGTATCATCTGAAAACTTCAACACTAAGCCTGATATACCTTCATCAATATCATTGATAAATATACAAAACAACAGAAGACCCAACACCGAACCCTGTCGGACTCCACTAATAACATTAGTCCACGAAGAGCAGCACCCATTAATTAGCACCCTCTGTCTTCTCCCACTCAACCATCCTTTTATCCATTGTAGCAACTTACCCTTAATACCATTCTGCTCCAATTTGTACAATAGTCTTCCATGCGCAACAGTGTCAAAAGTTTTCCTGAAATCCAAATATATAATATCAAAATTATTTTTTGCATCTAGTTCCTTTGTAACCACATCATAATATCCCATCAACTTTGTCAGACAAGACTTTCCCTTAACAACCCATGCTGTGTCTGAATTATTGCTGCAGGCTTGTCTAGATGATCCTGCAATGCATCTTTAACCAGTGACTCCACCATTTTACCCGGAACAGAAGTTAAACTAAGTGGACTGTAATTACTCGTGTCACCCTTCGATACCCCTTTGTGAATTGGGGATTCAGTTGCACATCTCCAGTCTGTGGGGACCTCCCCTGAGTCCAAGTATGCTCTCTTAATTATGGCTAAGGGTTTGCTTAGTTGCTTTGCTGCCTCCTTTAATATAACTGGATAGATCCCATCCACCCCAGGTGCCTTTCTTATGTTTAACTTCAACAATTTCTCCTCCACTTTGCTCTTGGTTATTACAAAATCATTAAGCACCCTGCTACAATTTGATAACCTTCTGCCATTTTCAAACCTTAATAACTCCTCATGTGTGAATGTAGATGCAAAATACTCATTCAGTTTCTTTGCTATCTGAGCAGGATCATCAACAGTCGAACCATTGACTTCAAGTGGACCAATCAGATTCATCCCCTTCCTTTTAGATTTTATATAAGTAAAGAAATCCTTGCTGTTTTTCTTAGCATCTTTTGCCAAAGATTTCTCGTAATCTGCCTTCGCCTGCCTAACCTCCTTTGTGACCTGATTACAGACTAGCTTATATCTGCCATAGGCTTTTGAGTCGCTTGATAATTTATATGCATCCCATGCATTTTTCTTCTCTGTTACGAGTCTCATTAGTTCATTTGATAACCATTTAGGCCTAAACCTTGAACAATATTTCTTAATAAGTATGAAACTTTTAGTAGCATCCACGATTAATTCCTTGAATGCTTCCCATTTAGAATTTACTGTTGGTAACATAGTCAGTTGATCCCACTGTACAGAATTTAAAAACTGTCTGAGACCACTGTACTCACCTTTACGGAAGCAAAAACCCTTTCCTTTACCCCTGATGGTAATTATATCTTTAAGTAAATCCCACATCAATACAATGTGATGTTCACTGCCACCTAGTGGTTCCTTTATCTGCAAATTCTTAATACATGAATGATCACTGTTGATAACCAGATCAAGAGTATTACCCTCTCTGGTTGCCTCTTGAACATGCTGCTGCAGAAAACAATCATCCAATAAATCCACAAAATCTTACTAGTGTTAGAGTGACCAAACCACAAGTTCCAGTCAATATCTGGGAAGTTAAAATCCCCCATTATAAGACATTCTGATTTACTAGCCCACTATTTCTCTGTACAATTGTGCATTGTACTCATTCGAGTCATTAGGCCTATAACACATTCCTACTCTTATTTTTGCTTTCGCAGTGCTTATGTCACAACAAACTGACTCAACAGTGCCCTGTTCATCTATATCAACTGGATGCACTTCTTTTGATTTTGTTTTTCTTAATTAACAGTATAACACCTCCTCCCTTCCCATCCTGTCTATCCTTTCTGTACACATTATCCTCCCCAAATTCCAATTCTGCATTCCTTATATCTGTGTGACACCACGTCTCTGCTATCCCAACAATATCCGCCTTTGATGTCTTGACCAGCACTTCAAATTCATCAAATTTATTTACTATACTTCTAGCATTGGTATACATGTAAGTATACATCTACCTATCCTTATTATTAGTTACCCTAACACATCCCATATACCCACCTGTTTCACGATGACTGCCATCAGTCCCTGAAACCCCCAGCACTCCTCACTCCAGGTCGCTACTTATTCTGATAGAAGTTGTGCAAGAATCACCTTCACCTCTGCCTGCAGCTACTTTTAACCTTTTAGTCTGTGAATCCCTCCAAGCTAGCAGTTTTCCGACCCACCTAACACTGCCTCGATAGCATCAGCAAATATTCTTGCCCCCTTTCCATTTAAGTGTATCCCATTCCTGTAGAAGCAGTCTCTCCTGTTAATAAACACAGACCACGCTGAAAAAAATTCTATCCCTTGAGCCTTGCACATTCCCTCCAGGGCTGAATTGATCGACAAGGCTCTCATCATGTATTCCCTCCTATCGTGTCTGGGCAGAATTGCAGACACTTTCAAATTTAACCCTAACTCACGACTTTTTTTTGCAACATTGACCTGTTTCATTCACTAATCTTGTTGCCCTTCTCTGTACTTGTTCCAACAGCTCTATATCTTTCTTAAAATGAGGCCTCCAGACCCGTATATAGTACTCAAGGTGTAGTCTGACCATTGCCTTATACAAGGGGATAACCACCTCCTTATCCCTGCTAGAAAAATTCCAGTATATCATTGACAAGAAATCATGAGCTACTCTTGCAGACCGTCTGCACTTATTAGAAAACTTCATATCTGCCTGCACAATTACCCCCAGGTCCTGTTCATTCTCTGCCATTGTCAGTGTGGTACAATCGAGTTGATACGTTACTCTGGGATTACTGCTTCCCATATGTAGTACTTTACACTTGTCAATGTTAAACTTCATTTGCCACCTCTCAGCTCAACTTTACAAGACCCTGTTGCAGCAGTGTTCTGTCATTAGTGTCATTTACAACCCTGCCAACCTTCGTATCATCTGCAAGCCTGGACATTAAGCCTGATATACCATCATCGATACCATTTATAAATACAGAAAACAACGATGGACCCAACAATGAACCATGAGGGACTCCACTAATAACATTAGTCCACGAAGAGCAGTGTCCATTGACTGCTGCATCAATTTGTGCAGCAGTCTTCCATGTGCAACAGTATCAAAGGCCTTTCTAAGATCCAAATATATGATATCAAAGTTATTCTTTGCATCCAGGTCCTTTGACTACATCGTAGTATCCAATCAAATTAGTCAGACAAGACTTCCCCTTAACAAACCCATGCTGTCCGAGCTATAACTGAAATCTTGTCTAGGTGATCCTGCAATGCTTCTTTAACCAGTGCCTCCATTAATTTCCCTGGAACAGAAGTTAAACTAACAGGTCTGTAATTACTTGTGTGCCCCTTTGAACCTCCTTTGTGAATTTGGGTCACATTCGCACTTCTCCAGTCCATGGGTACCTCCCCTGATTCTGGGAAGGGAAGCTCTCATAATTATGGCTAAGGGTTTGCTTACTTCCCTTGCTGCCTCCTTTAATATAACTGGATAGATTCCATCCACACCAGGTGCCTTTCTTGTGTTTATCTTTAACAATTTCTCCTCCACTTTACTCTCAGTTATTACAAGATTATCTAGCTTACTGCCAGAGTTGAATACACCTCTGGCATTCCCCTCCCTGAATAACTGCTCATGTGTGAATGTCGATGCAAAATATTCATTTAGTTTGTTACCTGAGCAGGATCATCAACAGTTAAACCATCAATATCAAGTGGACCAATCTGATTCATCCCCTTCCTGCTAGAGCTAACTCTTTGCTGTTTTTCTTTGCATCCTTTGCCAAAGATTTCTCGTAATCTTCCTTCACCTGCCTAACCTCCTTTGTAACTTGGTTACAGACCAGCTTATATCGATCATAGGCTTTATGTCACATGTCATATATGTATCCCATGCATTTTTCTTCTCTGTCACATGTCTAATTTGTTCATCTGACATCCATTTAGGCCTAAATCTTGAACAATATTTCTTTGTTGGTATGAAAAGCCTAGTAGCTTCCAAGATTAATTCTTTGAATGCTTCCCATTTTGAATTTGCTGTTGGTAACATCATCAGTTGGTTCCACCACAGAATTTAAGTACTGTCTTAGACCACTGTAGTCACCTTTACGAAAGAAAAAACAACTCTTCTCTTTACCCTTGATGGTAGTTACCTCTTTGAGTAAATCCCACTTCAGCACACTGTGATCACTGCCACCTAGTGGTTCCTTTATCTGCAGATTCTTGATGCATGAAGAATCATTACTGATAATCAGATCAAGAGTATTACTCCCTCTAGTTGCCTCCCAAACATGCTGCTGTAAAAAACAATCATCCACAAAAGCCTTGCTAGTGTGTGAGTGGCCAACCCACAAATTTCAGTCAATAACCGGGAAATTAAAATCCCCCATTATAATACACTCTAATTTACTGGTCCACTATTTCTCTGCACAATTGCTCATTATACTCATCAGATTCATTAGGCCTGTAACACACACCTACTCTCATTTTTCCTTTCCCAGTGCTTATGTCACACCAAAGAGACTCAACATTGCATTGTCCACCAACATCAATTGGGTGCACTTCATTATATTTTGTGTTTCTTAACTAACATCATAACCCCTCCTCCTTTCCTGTCCTGTCTATCCTTTCTGTACACATTGTACTCCCCAAATTCCAGTTCTGCACTGTTTATGTGTGTGACACCATGTCTCTGATATCCCAACAATATCTGTCTTTGGTGTCTTGACTAGCACTTCAAGTTCATCGAATTTATTAAATATACTCCTAGCATTGGTGTACATGCACCTGTTTCTACTCTTAGTTAACCCAACACAGCCCATGTATTTACTTGTTCCACTATGACTCCCAGCAGTCCTGGAAATTCCCATTGCCTTGATTTCCAGGCTGCTGCTCAATTGCATTGCAATACAAGTAGTGCAAGAATCACTTTTACCTCTGCCAGTGGCTACTGTTAATCTATTAGTCCGTGTATCCCCCAAGCTAGCAGTTTTCTGACCCACCTAACTCTGCCTCGATAGCATTAGCGAATATTGTTTCACCCTTTCTATTTAAGTGTATTCCATCCCTGTAGAAGCAGTCTCTCCTGTTAACAAGCACAGACCAGGCTGAGAAAAATTCTATCCCCTTGAGCCTTGCACAATCTATCCAGGGCTGAATTGATCGACAAGACTCTCATCATATAAAGGTAAAGAGCAGCCATTATCAACCCACTGCAGGATGGAAGCCTCCTCAACAATTCATGCTGAGGGAAATGGACCATAATCTGCCATGCTGGTCCACTGCGGGTTAGCAGATCGACCGTATTCAGCAGTCGGGCTTGAACCCCGGGCTACTCAAAGAGCGTGTGCTACTGCACTCCCGCCCCTGACCACTCGGCTAGGAAGCCTCATATATACTCCCTCCTATCGTGTCTGGGCAGAATTGCAGACACTTTCAAATTCAACCCTAACTCACGGCTTTTTATCAACATGTCACATCAGTACCTTCAGGAACTTGTTCATTGAGATGGAGGTAAAAATGAAGATGTGGTAAAATAAGAATATTTTCCAAGAATGTGAATGCAAAAATTCATAATATAAAAGACTAGAACGGCAGAGAATTTCAATGCAGAACGACTGAAATCAAATCAAACTTCACCTGCTTTACCTGCATTCAATTTTGAAAAACTTTCTGACTTTTCTTTGGAAAACTAGAGAAATACATAACAAAAGTTAATGCTATATGAATCTATTGCGAAATATGTCACAGATATGTAAATTTGTTATGAAGATTTTTAGGTTGTATATATTTGTATATTCATATCTTAACTTGCATTTTTCCAGTTCTCTCCTTTTTTTTTTTTATTTTATCTTTATATTTTTTTCCCTCTTAGCTCAAGTTGAGCTTCTAGTCTCTGTTCCATACTTTGTACAAGAAACCTTTTTTTTTATATATATAAGGTTTTAGTACCTGAGGTCCACCATGATGCATGCTTAGTTGTGGTTCACCTCCTGCGCAGTGCTCTATTTACGCCATCATGGTGTAGATGGGTTCTGAGCAAGCTTTCTAGGTAATTGCCTTCTTGTGGCAAAGTGGCCAAAAACAACTAAACACACAGATTTCACAAACAAAACATCACACACATTTCTAGCCTTTTAACAGAGTTCTGCATTCATAAATGCATTCATCATAGTGTACCAAGGCAGATTTGAACTCGCATTCTGGAGCTGCTGGATTTAAAATACTGTACAAGTCTTCATGACTTTACTTTTGGGGAGAATTTCAGCTTTCAGTGAAGACTGAGCACACAGTTCTCAGCGCTGATATATTTTTTAAAAGCATCACCTGAACAGGCAAATCTACTATTCATTTAAAAAGCTGAGATACTGTCAGGACAGCTGTTTTGACGGTTGTTGGCTTTTGATCAGCCAGAAGGTAGTCTCCATTAAAAAATACATGCCCAACTGTGAATAATGTGTTTCATCTAAGTGAACAGTCAAGCTGTATGGAAGTAAAACTTCCATTTAAAAAATATAACTGTTATGTTTACATTTACTCCTATAATTCGGCCACATTTGCCCTATGCAGTACAATATTTTAGGGATATTTTAATGCAACAGTCGAAATCAAATCAACAGTCATTCTCTTTACCTGCATTTGATTTCAATCATGGAGAGACTTCCTGCACTCACTGACTGAGCATCAAGGCTATGCATTTTTAAGGGTTGGACTATATTCATTTTAGAGATGAATACCATTATTAATGGTTCAAATTGTTAATTTCTTCATCAAGAATAGGTGAAATACTATATTGTGAAGGTGAGTGAGCTGGGTACTATTTTTGAGTGCTGCTAAGTTATTTTTTATTACCTAAAAATTATTGGTCTTTGTTTTCTTCTTAATTTAAATTAGGAGTTCAGTTATTATCTGCATTTATCTCATAAAGTAGGTGAAAATGTTTTTTATTTTGTGATATTACTCAAAAAATGAGGGAATTCTGTCACCATTGTTCCCTGAATAAGAACAATATAAATACTATTTAATATTCTACATAATTCAGTAGGAGAGTATAAATAATATTTTAAGTGTTTTTGTTTAATTCTATAAGCTACAAATTTATAATACCAATATGATTTTATCACATAACTGTTGTACATACATATATAACATAATTCTGCCACCACTGTTCATTGAATCGACATAAGAATATAATTCACAAGTATTTTTTTATGTCTATAAACCATAAATTTATTATAATACAAATGTGATTTTATAACATAATATAACATATAACATTATATATAATATAATATAACATAATATAACATATAACATTATATATAATATAATATAACATAATATAATATAACATAATATAACATATACTGAAAGGACAGAATTCACGGGATACCTGGTTCCTGGGCAACGTGATGCTGTCACCCCTCTCGCTAGTGGAAGAACCCTCCGCTTGGCAGGTATATAGGTGCACTGCATCATTGCATTCACGTGAGTGGGTGCCTGATGCATGGGTCACTCTATTGCGGAGGTGGTACAGAAATTGCACTATCACCGTTCAACAATATTGAGAGTGTATCGGGAATATGCCATTTCTGGAATAACATCTCATCGTGGACAAGTGTAAAGTGTGTTAGCTGTCTGATGGCACCGGGGGTTTCCCTCCCATCTCCGCGTTGTATTCTTTGTAAGTGACACAGAACTGTGGAGGCCAGAGATTTAAAAAGTGTGTAGGGAGTGGTTTGTTGTGTAGTGTTATGTTCTGTTGTTTCTCTGACCATTTAGCCATTGGGCCCCTATTGGGACCCACCGTTGCCCACACTTTCCACGAGGAAGCAGGTCAGGCACTCAGTAGATTATTTAAGTACTCTGGCAGGCCCTGCTACCTATTTTCTGAGGATTTCAGTGGCGAGACCTATATATATATATAAAAGGGGGGGGGGGGGGGTGAACACTAGAATTTGGAAAGGCTGAAATAGGTTTACGAGAAAGCAGCTGAATTTTTAGACATTGATTGCAATTTAGCAGCATTGTTAAGGGTGTACTCAGTCGGTTTAGTTAGGGGGGGGAGAAGACTGGAGGAAACAGGTAGAAGAATGAGGATGATAGAGTAGGCATCCCCAAAGAGGTCAGTGGGGATGAGCCCCACCAGGTGGGGGGGGGGAGATACCAGTCTCCTCCCTCCCCTACCTGGAGATGGGGTTTTAAAGGGAACCAATTCAGATCACCAAATGGCATGTTGGCAGCAAAGCTGCAGTATGTCTTCGTTGGTGATGGTTGTCAGGTCCATGTCTTATCGAATCCGGTAGGAAGATCAAACTGCCCATCCTGCTCAGGGGTGGGATATATTAGCCTTCAACCAGCTAACTTTCACACCAAACACACCTTATCATGAATAGTCTTAATACTGATAACAAGTTGATCCCATTATATCCTTATTGCTACTATTTTGTAAACCCTTTTTAACATAACGTCTAACCGCCATGTATATTTGTTCATGCTTGTAACTAGCAAAGCAATGTCCATTAAACATGCTATTCAGTCCATATGGATAAAGTGATTTTTGCTTTAGAATGTGTAAGTTTTCTAAACTCAGCCTATCATTATAATTACCTTCAATAGCAAGGATAGAGATCGAAATGTTATTAAAGTTATGAATTTGAAAGTCGTGCAGCTCAATATCATTTTTATTCCTGAAAGACCTGATATGAGATCTATGAACATTGATTCTTAGATGCAACAGCCCTCCTGTTTGTCCTACATATTTGGCCCCACGTTTGATTAGATAGATCACCCCACTAGCATGGCAAAAGGCCGGGAAGTTATTCGCTGCAGTATCCAACTGCGATGGGTTCATAACTGGACAGGTTAGACAGAGCTCTTTACCACAACTTCTAAACTTAAGATCATTAATATGTCCTTTGCACGTTGCTAAATGTTTCTGGTTGTATTGTTACAATCAAATCTACTGGGTGACACTAAATCGGATGCCTCATTAGAACTTAGAGCATCTAATGCTTCTTGGCCAGTAAAGTCACTTATCGGTTCACCCAGAGCTTTTGTCAGTAGAGGGAGCAATGGAAACCGTGGTACAGTTTAACCTACGCAACCGACATAGTATCTTATTATCTTTAGTGGTGTAAAAAATCATATTAACTATTGGCTTAAAAAATTATAAAAATTAAAAAACCTATAACAAAACTCCACTTTATAAAAGAACTAAAAGCAACCCTACAAGCTACGGAAAGGACAAAACTGCACTCATTATAAAGCCAAAGGAAAGTACATGTAAAATGTAAAAAGGAAAGTACAAGTAAAGGAATGTTAACGACAAACGTACGGATTTTAAATTTGAGACAATTAACCTCACACATTGGCATTTGAACATCTCCTGTAGAGTTCATAGCAATATAATTATATCGCAAGGATTAAGAATAATAAGAATATGTAATAGTCAAATTAATATTTTAGCATCACTGACTGATTTTTATCAACAAGCTATGTAAAAATGGCTTCCCTCTTAAATTTATATTTATATTTATAAATTTAAGAGGGAAATTCAATTTTTGCCCACAAGATATAATTAGGAATTTGAGGTTTCACTAAGGAGATGTTTTATGTTGAGCTTATGTATATATGTACATATTAGTACTTCTCATAGAACTGTTGATCTGTGTCTCACGCTCTGAAAAAGTTGTACCCATAGTTGTTCTATGGGAAAGGATAAACTTTTTTTTTTTTTTATCTTGTCCAGAGGTTGCCTTTGTTCACATCACTTCCAATTGGTGGATGCTATTTCTCTAATCGCATATGTCAGTAGAGGGAGCTTTGAACTTTCTTTCGTTTCACGCTGTAGCTCAGGTCAGTCCACGTCTTTGGTAGCTCTGAAGTATCAGTAAAATTTTTGCATTTTTCTGAAAGGTTGTCTTGCGGTGCTTGATACTTGCTTTCACCATGACTTTCATTTATGCATTTAAATCTTTTAATCTTAGTTGTAAGGTACATGTCTCTTTACACAATGAATTACCAGGAACCCAACTAAGGGACGGGGATTTACACCCCCGTTAATTTTCCGAAGTAGTTTGCTGTATTTGCCTCTACTTTTATCTATTTGCTATCTAATTCTCATATCTTATGCCTAAAAATCTATTAGAGTAATTCGAGGGAAATTAGGCGCTACTACTATTCCTGTTGCCTTTTCCTTTCGCCTATCTCTTGGGCCTATGCCCTTGCTTTGCTTTTCCTGCTCATTAAACTACAGAAACAGAAACACTCGTGTAAATATTCTAATAATGTAAGAATAAAGCTATCTGTAGGGCTAGCAGTTATATTTTGCCAGTTGACCGTTCGTATATATTTATATTGCAAGTTTCATTTTTTGCACGTTTTGCAATATTATGCTGTTAAATTATGCTATTCTTAACTTAAATTTAATTTTAAATTTGATCTTAAAGCTATTATGTATACTATATTTAGTATATATTAATAAGATTAGACTGGCATATAACTCGCAGAAACAGATGGCTCATGTTGTTATTGATGGCATATATTGAGAGACGCTAGCCCCTTGTTGACGTGCCTTTCAATGTAAGCCTTATGCAGTAACGGCATTATGATACTTTAGATTTGGTATTTTGTTAATATTTGATTTAGTATGACTTCGCTAATTATAGTTACTATTAGGGGCTTTGTAGGTTATGGTTATACACATATCTTAAGCTATTGTGTCTGAAAATAAAAAACAGTTCTTATATATATATATATATATATATTTTTTTTTCCCTTCTCACTCACTCATTCATCTATTTCTCACACACCAGGGGGGGGTGAAATGGTGTGTAATGTAATTTAAATACTAATGCTTAATAATTAAGCTAAATAAGAAAGAATATAAAAGATTAAAACTAGGGTTAGTGTGTACTTAACTGTAACATTTATGTTTTGTATTCCTTTTCTCACACACACTCTCATTCATTCTAGATTTCATTTCATTTGTTTGACTCTTGCTTTCTGCACTGCACTCTCTGGGCACCTCAACTTACTGTTATTCTTCAGTTGTGGTGCAGGCCTAGCTGCAAGTTTTTTGCAGGCCAGGTGAGAATGCAGTGATAGTGTTTGTGTTTTTAGTAAATGTTTGTTAGTATATATAAAGTAGTGTACGTTATTATTAACTTTGTATTCTTTCAGCCAATTACATTTGCTCTTCCACTCATTCCCATTCACCATAACACTCATTCACTCTCTTTCCTTCGTGCTGGGTCCATCTTTCTTTCACCAAAACTGACATTTATTCCCTTTTACCATAATTCCCAATTCACTCTTTCACTCAGTGACCAGCCTATTCATTCTGCCTTTCATTCTACATGCATCCCCTTGCTACCAGCTTACTGATATTTTTTCAGCTAATCTGCTTCCCTGGCTGCCTGTACACCTCCCTCCCACACATGGTTACTTATTTGGTGACTTGTTGATATGAATGTTGTAAAAAGTCCAGGGGCATACCACTTAGGTGGCTTTGGGCTGACCATTGCCACCTGTGGCAGAAACCTTTTGGTAACTAGACCTCTGGTTTCCTGCTCCCATTTTGTTTGCCATAACTCATGGAGCTTTGTGTCTATTCTTTTTCTTTCAGCATTTAAGGTGCTGACTGTATCAAGGGCTATACCCAGAAATTCTGTGGGTATGCCCTTTTTAAGTCTATAATACAAGCCTCTTATGGCTACTTCCAGGTAAAGTGGGAGAGCTCCAGCCAGCAACTGTAATGCAGGTGTGCTCACTGTGCGACATGTTCTGGTAATGGTGAGAAGTATTGTCCTTTGTATCGATTCTAACCTTTTCCTGTTTCTTACTATGGCCGAGCGGGTGAACCACACACCGGCTCCATAAGTGATAACAGGTAGGAACATTGCACGGTATATAATTTCCAGGATCTTTCTTTTGAGTTTGATCAACTGATCCCGACAATCATACCTGCATAATTTCTCACTTTCTTCGCCAAGTAGGTCAAATGAGGATAAAAAGTTAATTTTTAATCAAAGACTACTCCAAGATATTTAATTTCTGTAACTATTTTTATAGTAGTTGTGTTAATTTTAATTTGTGGATGTCTTCTTACATCCAAATTGTTTTTTAGAAGTATTTGTTTGGTTTTTTCAGGCGATATTTTGAGCATGTGCATTTGTGCCCACTCCTGCAGCTGCAAGAGGGTGGCACTTGATCTTTGCTCTACAACCACTCGTGTGTTACCTTTTACAAGGAAAATCATCTGCAAAGGCCAGCTTTCCACAGGGCCCAGATCCAAGGCCAAAAAATTCATCCAGAACAATGTTCCAGAAGAAAGGGCCAAGGATTGAACCCTGCAGGCAGCCTTTATTCACAGGGTGTGTCAATTCCTGGAACCTTGTGCACACTGAGATACTTCTGTCTGTAAGGTAGCTGTTTATTACCTTATATAGGTTTTGTGGGACATTTGCCTGGCGGAATCTCCTAAGGACACTAGCCCACCAGAGTCAAATGCCCCAGCAAAGTCAATAGAGATTGCCAGCATATATTTCTCCTCTGAGTTCTGGTGCTATACACCACCTACTGTTGTCAGTAGGCGGTGCATAGCATCTTCCATAGAGATGCCCTGCTTAAACCATACTGATTGTTGGAATGTAAACCTGCTTCTGCATAGTATTGAGCTAATCTGCTATATATTAGTCTTTCATATATTTTCCCTAGTACAGGGAGCAGGGCTATATGATTTGGGATCAGTAGAGGGTTTTTGAGAATTAATCTTAATACAACTTTTTTTTTTCTTTCATATTTTTGGGAATATATCTTCTGTCATACAGTTATTATATAGTGCTATTAATTTGTCTGGTGCTATTTCTGCTAATTTTTTATAGTGCTATTTCTAAGTCTTGTATAGTAAACAGAGGTTCAATATTGGCATTGTCATATTCACTGTTTTCTTTTATAACGTCCAGCTGGGTAGGGGAATGATCCCCAGTTTCAAGTCTGAATAATACTGTCTAGGATGTTATTTACAGAGTCTGCCCAACACAGGGTTGGGGTTCCATCTGGTTTGACAATAGTTTCTAAGACATCTCCTCTTGGCAGCTTGTTGGTCACTATTCAGTAGACAACTCCTCAAGGGTTATTGTTTCCAGTGGTTCCCACCAAGTGCCTCCAGCATTCCTTTTTCTTGACCCTTATGAGAGCTGTATATACTGCTTCCTGAGAGTTCAATTAGAATCTCTCAGTGCATCCACTTTATTTTGTGGCCAAGATGTTCTGGCTCTTTGAAAACTTCTCACCTGGTGCACCCTTCTCCTGAGTACAGTCAGTTCAGGGCACCACCAGGGGACTGTCAGCTTCCTCGATTTTTTCCGTGGGATAGACAGGTCTGCTGTTTTTGTTAAAATGTTTGTCATAGTCGGTGCTTGCTTGTCCGGGCTACAGTTGCCTGATCTAGACCACTCATCTTCCTGTTTTTGCAGCTGAGCTGCTGTATGTTCTGCAAAAATCTGCCAGTTTGCCTTTTTGAGGTTATACCTTTTGATATCCAACAAGGAGTGTTGGACTGTTTGTAATTGCCTGTTTAGTTTGAAGGTGATGGCTCTATGATTCGATGTAGTCCAGACTGGCTGGTCACAATAGTCTGCAATTTTATAAGTTATTGAATTGGTGCCAAGAGTAATGTCAATATCACTCTCCCACATGGTACTGCTAAAAGTTGGGAGGTTATTTGGTTGGTTTAGCACTTGAAAGGTAAGGTGGCTATATAGTCTGAAAGTATCTGGCCACTGTGTGTGTGTGTGTGTGTGTGTGTGTGTGTGTGTGTGTGTGTGTGTGTGTGTGTGTGTGTGTGTGTGTGTGTGTGTGTGTGTGTGTGTGTGTGTGTGCCTGCTCTGCCTTTCATTACAGCTATGCCATAAGGCTGACCGGCAGTTGACATCAGCACACACTATGATATTTGCAGTAGGTAGCAGGTATTCAATAGCTGGATTTATATCTTCACCTGGTCTAGAATATAGCGAAATAAGGTAAAATTGTCCTATAGCACTGGTGATATGGGCATATACTGCCACTGGAGAGCAGAGGTGACTAACCTTTGTGACTATAAGGTCAGTATTTTTAACTACTATTGCTGTAGAAGGGACACCTGAGGTGTATTCTATTATTTTATAGCCCCTTGGGTATCCTTGAACCCTATAGATAGTTGGAGTACCAAGATATCTATATTATTATCTTCCAATTTGAGTTTGATCTGATCTACAACAGCTCTTGCTCTTTGGGCATTCAATTGGATGAGATTTAGAGCCCTAGTCACATTTATGTTTTCAATCTGGCCCATAGTTGGTCCTAGATTATATATGTTTTACCATTTTTTTTTTTATAACGGGCATTTATCATCCCTGATACTATGTGCATAGTCAGTCAGCGGTGCTGCTTTATAGGTAGCACATTTTGGCTGGCTGCTGATTTTTATTTTGGCAGTTCTTGTAATTGTGGCCATTGACCTGCACAGTGGCCACAGACAGGGGAATTCTGACTGCAGTCTCTGGCAGTATGACCATATTTATAACAGTTAAAGCACTTCTGTACAGGAAAGAATTACCTGAATTTATGGCTGGTCCAGCCAGCATTGACTCTTTGCTGTCCTTGTAAGTTTTTCAAAATTCTGGGTGACACCTTCCACAAATGATATTGAATTGTCCATTTCTTTTGTTTTTTGTCCCTCTTTTTAGAAGAAATTTTTTGGCAAACTTGTCCAGTTCCATTATATTGATAAAGTTTTTGTTGGAAATCCAACATAAGATCTCTTTTCAGAGTTGTCTCAGGGATGTCAAATTTAATGATGTTGGGGTTCCTGCCCCTTGGCTTTTCTGTTTGCAGTCCCAATTTTACTAACTCTGGGTTGGTTTCAATCTTTTTAACATCTTCTTTATTTGTTACTTCAATTAAAACTCTATTATCTTTTATTTTTCCTCATGTTATTCACTTTTATTTCTTTCAAATGAGGTTTTAATTTTGTCATGACAGTATCCCTGACTGCCTCACTGGATTTGTATGTAGAGTCAAGTTTAGCCTTTATAATGATTATGTTTGTTTCTTTTGCCTTTGGTATTTCCTTAGTCTTATTGTTGGTTTGTTTAGTTTGGATGTAAGTCAAAGTATTTATTTCTTTATAATTATTCTTCTCTTCAGTCACTGTTTCTACTTTTGCTTTCAATACTTTGTTTTCTGTATTAAGTTCAACCACTCTATGTTCCAAAACAGACCAGCAGTTCACTATCTGCGATCTTGTTGCAGATGTAATCCTATTTGTCTGTTTATAAAGACACTCGTCCAGTTTTATTTCTTAAATTCGTCTTATGGGATCCTCTATTTGATTTATTTATAAGCTGAAATTTCCTCTCCTCCTCTGTTTTTGTTACCCGTGGCTCTAAATTATCATTCTCCTTATGATCTGTATTTTCTACCTGGTTTTTGCCTTTTCTAGCCCTTTTTACACTAAGGTGGCAAGATTGTAAGTCTTCATTTGTAATTTCTTCATTGTTTAGCACCTCCATCCCACAATCAGGCAGGTCCCTCAAGTCAGGATCGCAATCGATATTTTTTTAATTTTTCAATTTTTCCACTTGAGTTCTGGTCTTTGCCAGTCATTTTGCTGTTATTATAATGTTCCTTATATCCAGGGGAGTAATTTAAGGTATATTTTATAGTAGTGGGCCTATTAAAACCCAAGATGCAATGTTTTCCCATTTTGGCAAAGCTGTCACATACACAAAGAAAAGTACTCTGTGAATTCCGCTAAGTTTAATCTAAGCGGAATTCACATTTCCCCTTACAAATTACATGTATCCAACTATTTTGATTGAAAACTTTATTCCAATTTTTGGAATGAGGCATTGCAATATTGAAATCTGCAATGGTAGGATTGCTACCGCTAACGCTGTAACAATCATACTGCACATAAACACATTCAAAAAACCAACAATAGCTAAAAACAACTATAACTAACAAGCTTGCCTGAATAATACTAGTTGTTTTTGAAGCTGGAAAATTCAAGAAATCCTCCCTGCCGCCGTCGATCACTATCTGCCATTTACATCAAGCGAAGCTTCTTGCTAATGTGTCCATTCACCTCCACAACCATAGCACCCTCCCGCCTGAGGAGGACAGTGAAGCAAGTGGTCTGCCCCCATATGGCTACCATAAGGGAAGGGCAAGACAATCCAGCCCAACCAACTGGAAGTGCTACCTGAGCAAATGCACTAGTAAACCACCCAGAAAGGAGGAAAAAGCCAATGCATGAAACCGAAAATTGAAATAAATACGTTCATCACATGAGCATGCTAGGAAGTATCCAAGCTAAAGACCGATATGACAATGGACAGGAAGAAACTACACACCAAGTGGTTGGAACAGTTTCCAACTGTTCAAGTCACCAAACAGCAAATAGCAGACCAGAGACAGATCGTCATCATGAACGACTTGATAGCTCCTGCAACTCAAGCAGGATGCCAACAACCAAATACAAAGAACAAGAAATATGGACACAACCAAACCAGAACTAGAGGAGGAACAGCAAATACAAGAAGTACAACCCAGTGCAGCTGAAGTGTAAAGAGACGGGGTCACAATAATTCCAAATTATGAATAGAAGAAGAGTCAAAGAATGTCATAAAAGAATTATGAATAAACAGAATCCTGTCTATTGATAATATAGAAGAACAGACATAATCCTGTTTCAAGTTACAGACCAGCTCAATCAGCGAATAATACTGGATTATCCCAACAATGAGGTAATACTAGATACCATCCACACAGCCATTTACCATGGTGTAGCAGCCACCAGGATCAACGGAAGAGAAACCAGAGGCCCACAGAAAATCAAACACAAAGAACGATGCCAGTTTGGGAAAGAAGGCTAAAGCAGGAGATAGAAGAGCAAAGAGTGAAGATAGGCCAACTGGCCCAGTACCAACGGGGTAACAAAACTAAGAAGTTGAGCAGAAAAGAGAAGATCAACTTCACATCCAGAGCAAACATGGGACTTATAATCAGAGGACTGAAGAATACATTGACTCACTCAACCAGAACCTCCTGGAACTCACCAAGATATAATATAATATACATATATATATATATATATATATATATAAGAAGAGAGAGAGAGAGAGTGTGCCCAGAGGAAAACAGATAACTGGATAGAGGAAAACCAGAGAGCCTTCTACAGGAACAGTAGACATGAGGAGGAGGACAATGGACCCTTGATCACAAGGCACTCCACGAGCACTGGAGTAACCTGTGCAGCAGTAAAGTTAGACATAACAGACATTCCATCCCCTGTATGGACCTAGAATGGAAGCAAACCAAAGACATAAAGGAAATGACAGACTGGGAGATTTGGGAGGAAGAAGTACAACAGTCCGTCAGGAAGTCCCACAGCTAGCAAACCCCAGGAATAGATAACATACACAACTACTGGCACAAGAAGTTCAGCTGTACACACAGACATATAGTGGAGCAATTTACCCAGATGGTGAGGCATCCCGGTACAATTCTAGGGTCTCTGACTCGAGGAATCACTTATCTGAATGCTAAGTACAAAGACACCAGAAACTCAGACAGACAGACTGATCAGCTATCTCCCAACAATGTACAAGATCCTGACCAGCTGCATAACTAAGAAGATATCAGACCACTTGGAGAGCCAGAACTTCATGTCCGAGCAGCAGAAGGGATGTGAGCAGTTGAGCAAAGGATGCAAGGAGCAATTGACCACAGACGTGGTAGCAATGAAGAAAGAGCCTGCAAGAAGCACCACAACCTGTATGTGGCCTACATCAACTACTGTAAGGCCTTTGGCTCTATGCCCCATAGCTGGCTGAGAGAGACAAGATCTACAAAGTCAACCTGACACTGACACACTTCCTAGAAAAGCAACCATGGTAAAAGGGACGGCCACCATCAAGGACAACAACCCAACCAGACCGATCCCCATCAGAAGAGAAACCTTCCATGGAGATGCCCTGAGGCCACTACGGTTCTGTTCAGCACTCAACCCACCATGCTTGATAACATCAAATACAGATATACCCTAAAAGAAGGGAGGAAGAACCTGTACAGCCTTTCTCACCTGATGTATATGAATGACATCAAACTCTATACTGCAACCACAAATCAACTCCAACAACTAAGCCAGTTCCCCAGAAGTTCAGCACTGACATCAGGTTGCAATTTAGCCTAGACAAATGCAAACCCATGGATTGAATCAGAGAAATCCAGTCTGCTGTAACTATCAGCTGAAGACTAGTGAAGGAATTGAAGCCATGACAGAGGGAGGAAATAGCTGGGGATGATGTAGGCTCACAAGTTAGAACACAAGGAGACCATGGTCTGCCTGACTGAGAAATACTATCAGACACTGAGAAGCTTGCTAAAATCATAGCTGAATGGTGGAAACATAGTCAGAACCATAAACAACTACACAGTCCCAGTACTAATGTATTCCTTCGGGATCATATGCTAGACCAACACTGAGCTGAAGGAGAACACGAGATCGATCAGGATAATGATGACCATGTGCCATCAATACCACCCAAAATTGGCCATTGAAAGACTGACCACTGCCTGGAAATATGGAGGGAGGGGTTTGACTGACCACATTGTACAAGAGAAAAAGGCAATTAAGAACCTGCAGGATTACTTCCACAAACACAGTGCCAATCTACAAAGCCATAAGAAAGATAGACAAACGGCACACACACTGCTCAACCTTAACAAGAAGACTGCACTATTCAGATAGCAGAAACAAAGACATAAAAATGAGAGAAGGCACTCTATGGTAGATACTACAATGACCAGATAAGATGGCTTCCGATGCATGGCTGACGAGTGGGAGTCACTTCCCTGAGACCAGAGAATTTATGCTTGCTATCCAAGATCAGTTAATCAACACAAGAACTACAGGAAATACATTGCCAAGGACTCCGAAGTAACATATAATGCGTGTTAGTGATGCCACCTGACCCCAGAAACAAACCAGCACATTGCTGTGGGATGCAAAGTGATCATCCAGATAGAGTACACTCAGAAACACAACCAGGTCGCCAAGATAACATATCAGAAGCTAGTGCAAAAATATCAGTCGATCAAAGAAAGTGTTCGTACTTGTAATACAGTTTGTATTGTTTTACAAGTATGAACTTTAGGTTGTACTAGCAATCCCTACTCACAAACTATACTGGGACTGTGCCATAATAATGGACAAGATGATCCCACACAGCAAATCATATATAACCCTCATCAACAAGAAGGAAATGGATACCCAACCTGACCGAGATAGTGATGCCCAACACCAGCAACATCCAGAAAACCTACAAGGAGGAGATCAGGAAATATGCAGACCAAAGACAGAAAGTCAAAGAAATGTGGAAGTAATGACCATCTGATCACCATGTCAACCACTGGCACGGTGCCAAAGAACATAGAACCTAGTAGCAATAGGCCTACCAGAGAAAACTTGCATGGAACTAGAGAAAGTCACAATCTTGAACAACTGTAGGATAGTAAGAGTTCCTCAACCAACAATAATAATAATAATAGTAACCAGACACACCCAGTCACCCCACACACTTAGTAGCAATACCTGTCATAGGGTGGAAAAAATCTATAAAGGAGAAAAATAATAATAATAATAACTGGACACAACTAACCACCACATGCACTTGGTAGCAGTACCCATTACGTGGCGGAAAAAATCCCTAAAGGAGAAAAGTGTTTTTTTTATAATAATAATAATATAACATATATGTAACATATATGGTTAAAGGTATTCGTCTGTAAGTTGAATATCAGCCCAAAGCCTCATGAAGACTCAGTGCTCAGTCTTCATCAAGAGCAGAAAATCTCTCTAAAATCTAAACTGAATGCAATTATAGTGTATGAATTTTGATTTGAAATTATAGTGTTCTTAACATTTAATTAATAAAGGAATTTCTTAGGTTGGTTCAAATGCATCAACATTTCATGCACTACCCTGTAGAAAAGGTCACTTGAAAAATTGTATTCATTTACTTTGTTATATTAGAAACACAGGAGATAACCAAACGATCAATGCAATGCATAATCTTACTGACATATTTTCCTACGTTTAGATGTTGAGCATAAATTACCTGCATGTTCATTTAAGGAAACTAATTTCTTAAGTTCATTCCTAAGTTGAATATTCAACCTGATCTTTGTTTTGTCTTTTGTCACAAGGCAAATTAAGAAATTGTCACCCGTACCCCATGATCTGTTTTATAATAAGCAAATGAATGCATAGACAACTATGCTGGTTTATGCTGTGAATACAAAATGGCAATGGCATTTAATTACTACAATATCCATAACACTTCTCAATCTTTTACTTTTACTTACTTGCAATACGTGGAATATGCCCTGATGTCCTAATTATATCTCCAGCTTTAATATTTGCTGTTGCAATAACCCATCTTTTAAGATTTCCTGATGCTACAAGAGCAATATGAGCTGTTCGGCATGGATCATAGCGAACATGATAAACTTTTTCTTCAAGGGGTGGGCCTTCAGTTGGTCCTTCACGCTTGTAATCAACCCATCGAAATTTCCTTTTGTGTCCACCACCTATAGTCCTTACTGCTACTCTACCTTAAAATAAAAGAAAAAGTTTATGTTAAAAAAGCATGTGACACAAACAAAATAATAGCATTAAAACAAACAAATATAGCATTAAACTTACCACAACGCATGTGGTAAGTTTAATGCTATATCATTAGCAAAAACGAACAGTGATTATAATCAGTAATTAAAACAATGTAATAAAGTAAACATTACATTATTTTAAATATAATAGCAATAAGCTCTATATACTTAATGCCTAGCCACAAATAATCAAATTAGTCGATTCTGATGATATAGGAGGAGAAATGTTTTGCTCTTTCTATATCAGTGCAATTAAATTATAACCACATCAAAAATATTTATGTCCATCACTTCAATTCCGCAACCCACAACAAACTTAAGAAATATTACTATGAACTCTCCTATCATCTCTGGATGAACCTGCAACCATCCTATTGCAATTTAAATTTATGTACCCTCGTGTGTTATCTCTGCATCAACCTGTTCCAATGGATTCACATCCTTCCTAAAATGAGGCTTATAGACCTGTATGTAGCGTTCAAGATGCAGCATGATGACTGCCTTATACAATGGGGCAATTAACTGGTTGCAAATTTTAATTATGCACAGTATGTTTTAGTAGTTTTTAACCATCTTAGGTAAGATTTTATCAGACAATGTGTCAGAAATTTTTAAATTTTTACAAGCTGTTTGTAACTGCAAACATTAACTGTTGTGCACAAACAAACTGCCCAGTTATATATAAATGCATTTTTAATAATAACATGCATACTCTTGTTATTTACCTGTTTAGAGGTGTGCATTGCAATCAAGTAAAAAATGTAAATTTTCTTTTACTAAGGGAAAGTGTGGAAAAACCACTAATTAATTTCTGTGGTATAGTTGCCAGAGGTTGGCTGGGACCACCTAATACAATAAATTAAAAAAAAAAAAGGCCCATCCTAGAATTCAATTGCCCTGTGTACTCTACAGGTAAATGCCAAACATGAACATCTTAAAATGTTCATGGACACAGGTATTTTCCAATAACCAACAGTTTCACATGATAAGTGTCAGTATTTGCATAAATAACACTGCAAATCACTCCTTATTTAACCTAAAGCT
The DNA here is from genome assembly GCF_048544385.1 of Mastigoproctus giganteus. Classification (NCBI taxonomy): domain Eukaryota; kingdom Metazoa; phylum Arthropoda; class Arachnida; order Uropygi; family Thelyphonidae; genus Mastigoproctus; species Mastigoproctus giganteus. Next base: position 89,239,214 of record NC_143578.1, on the reverse strand, counting down.
GATTGAAAACCTTTTCATCACCACATGCAGGGGTCTTATTAGGCAAACAGTGCCACAATACACTCATTTCTTTGGTGTTATTTATATGCTTGAGTATTAAATCATGCTCTTGAAATATTTTTGCAAATGTATCTACAGTGGCGGACAAAAAAACTGCATTGCTTGTGAATTTTGCAAATAATGTGTTCTGCGCTGCATTGTGAGTTGCAGAAATGTTCAAATAAAATAAAATCCAATAAAAAGACTCCACATGATATATCTAATTGGCATAAATATCTTCCCAAAGGGTAAAATGCGTAATTACAATCTGTTACAAATGGGTAATTACTACAGCTTTAACAGAAGAAGAAATTGCTCAGTCTGTTACTGATAATTTCTCCAAGGAGAAGGAAAATGAAGATTAACCTGAAAGAATTCCAGTTACAAAACGGCAAACTTGTGAAGCTATAGCCATCCTGAGGAGAGTTGGATGAAACTGGTGCAAGTGGTCGTGAATACAGACTGTTATACAATATTGAAAAATCTATAAACAGACTTTGTAGTTATAATTTAAAGCAATCGAAAATAAGTGACTATTTAAAATTATAATCATATTACAAAGTGTTGTTTGTTTAATTAATATGTATATTAATTAAGCTACGTACACAAGGATAAATTTATTTTTATTTTGCTAACCTCTGGATTAATATTCTTCCGATTTTCACACATTTAATTGGTAATAAACTTTTGGTAACAAAGTGCAAATTGGTTCTTTATATCTTTATTTTTATAGCGTGTAGATAATATTTGTCAATTTTCACTTATTAAAATTGCAGTTTATTAGAATCAAAATTTAATTTGCAAATGTGATCATTATAATCGGCACTTACTGTACTTAAAAATAATTATAATACTAATAATTAAAATAATTATTTTTTACCCTGGTTAAAAATATATACAGTAGTGGACAAAAAAACTGCATCACTTGTGAATTTTGCAAATAATGTGTTTCGCACTGCACTATGGGTTGCAGAAATGTTAGAAATGCATTTGTTAGATGGGATATGTATCTCTATGAATGAAATCCAATAAAAAGACTCCACTTGATATACCTAATCGGCATAAATATCTTCCCAAAGGGTAAAATGCGTGATTAACAGAAATATGAGAAATCACGTAAATGGCAATCATGACAACCAAACACACATTTTATTTCAATCATGACAACCAAACATACATTTTATTGCATTTACGTGTACAAACTGAAATGACAAGTTAACGTAACAGTATTATGTACTGTAAATTAGCAAAATAAGTCCTCAATATTTTACTGTTCCTCCTCAAGTTGCAATTACAGCCTTGCAACGATCTGGCATACAGTTAATCAACTTATTAGCATTAGCATTAGCATTAGTAGAGGCATTTGATGCAAGAAAGCAAGCTTATGTAGCATCAGCCAAAAAAAAAAAAAAAAACCACTTCCACTTCACCCCCCTGTTCGTTCAAAATACATGTCCAGCTGAGCCTTAAACTTATTTAGGCTATCAACCTCCACCACAAGGGATGGAAGTCTGTTCCACCAACCAACCACCCGCTGGCTAAAGGCAAATTTCCGCACGTCTATCCTACATCTGTCTTTCCTCAATTTGAATTTATGCCCTCTCAGGTGATTTTTCTGAGCTAGAGGAAGAATCCCATCAGCATTGAGCATGCTTAAACCATTCAAGGCTTTATACACCTCTATCAGATCACCTCGCTGGTGCCTAGTCTCCAGACACTGTAATTTGCAAAACTTAAGCCTTTCTTCGTAAGAGCACCCCTTTGTTCCATTCACTAATCTTGTTGCCCTTCTCTGTACTCGTTCCAGCAGCTCTACATCCTTCTTGAAATGAGGCCTCCAGACCTGTATACAGTACTCTAGGTGTGGCCTGACCATCGCCTTATACAATGGAATAATCACCTCCTTATCCCTGCTGGAAAAATTCCTGTATATCATTGACAATACTCCATGAGCTACTCTTGCAGCCCGTCTGCACTGCTCAGAGAACTTCATATCTGCCTGCACAACCACCCCCAAGTCCCTTTCATTCTCTACCACTGTCAGTGTTGTACCACAGAGTTGATACATTGCTCTGGGGTTGCTGTTTCCCATGTGTAGTACTTTACATTTGTCAATGTTAAACTTCATTTGCCACCTCTCAGCCCATCTGCTCAACCTTTCCAGATCCTGTTGCAGCAGCATAGTGTCAGTAGTGTCCTTGACAACCCTGCCAACCTTTGTATCGTCTGCAAACTTGGACATTAAGCCCGATATACCATCATCAATATCATTTATAAATACAGAAAACAATAATGGACCCAACACTGAGCTCTGAGGGACTCCACTAATAACATCAGTCCACGATGAGCAGTGTCCATTGATTACCACTCTCTGTCTTCTCCCCCTCAACCACCCCTTTATCCATAGCAGCAATTTGCCTCCAATGTCACACTGCTCCAATTTGTGTAGCAGTCTTCCATGTGCAACAGTATCAAAAGCCTTTCTAAGATCTAAGTATATAATATCAAAGTTATTCCCTGCATCCAGTTCTTTTGTGACTGCATCATAGTATCCAATCAAGTTGGTCAGGCAAGACTTCCTCTTAACAAAACCATGCTGTGTCTGAGCTATAACTGAAGTCTTGTCTAAATGATCCTGCAGTGCTTCTTTAACCAGTGCCTCCATTAATTTTCCTGGAACAGAAGTTAAGCTCACAGGTCTATAATTACTTGTGTCAGCCTTTGATCCTCCTTTGTGAATTGGGGTCACATTTGCACATTTCCAGTCTATGGGTACCTCCCCTGAGTCCAAGGAAGCTCTCATAATTATGGCTAAGGGTTTGCTTACTTCCTTTGCTGCCTCCTTTAATATAACTGGATAGATCCCATCCACCCCGGGTGCCTTTCTTGTGTTTATCTTCAACAGTTTCTCCTCCACTTTACTCCCAGTTATTTCAAGATTCTGTAGCTTACTGCTAGAGTTGAATACACCTCTGGCATTCCCCTCGCTGAATACCTCCTCATGTGTGAATGTCGATGCAAAATATTCATTTAGTTTGTTAGCTACCTTAGCAGGATCATCAACACTTGACCCATCAATATCAAGTGGACCAATCTGATTCATCCCCTTCCTTCTAGAGTTTACATAAGTAAAGAACTCTTTGCTGTTTTTCTTTGCATCCCTTGCCAAAGATTTCTCGTAATCTGCCTTCGCCTGCCTAACCTCCTTTGTAACTTGGTTGCATATCAACTTGTATCTATCATAGGCTTCTGTGTCATGTGTTAATTTGTATGTATCCCATGCATTTTTCTTCTCTGCCATATGCCTCATTAGTTCATCTGACATCCATTTTGGCCTAAACCTTGAACAATATTTCTTAGTTGGTATGTAAAGCCTAGTAGCTTCCAAGATAAGTTCTTTGAATGCTTCCCATTTTGAATTTGCTGTTGGTAACATCATCAGTTGGTCCCACTGTATAGAATTTAAATACTGTCTCACTTATGGAATAGAATTTAAACACTGTCAACTTATGGATATACAGCTGCCCAATTTCGTGGTACCACACCCTTACAACGCTCTCCTGCAACTGAATCTTACTTGTTGGCTCCTTCTGAGCAATTTTAGACGACATTATGTACCAGCAATTTTCAATAGGGTTCAAATCTGACTGTTGGGGGGCCAGTCCAACACTGTAATGTCAGCATTTCTGAGGTATGTTGTTGTTGTTGTTATTTGGTTTTTTAGGAGCATTAGCAACTAAGGCCATGTTGCTCCGGAATATGCGGTGGTCATTCCCTGACCTTTCCGCATCCTCCGTATTTGGCGGTGACGGGCTCGAACCCCGGTCTAATCAAGAAGCGTGTGCTACGCACTGCTGCTCCTTCCCACCTGGCTACAGAGGTGCCTTCTGAGGTATGACTGCACCTTAAGGGAGAAAAACATTGGTGTAAGTGTTTTAAGCCTGTTGTCAGTGTGAGACAAGAAAACAAACTCATCATTAAATCTAAAATAGCATACAACTTACCAATTCTGTTGTGTGGCAAGGTGCTGAGTCCTGTTGAAAAATGCGGTTTTGGACATCTGTGTGGTGATCTCTAATGAGTTTCAGACACTCCTCCAAGATAGCAATGTAGGTTTCTGCATTCACCGTTCCATTAATAAACTTAATTTGCCCCACCCCTTTGCTTGTTATGCCTCTGGTTTTCGTCTTCTGACATTGCTTCCCATCCGAGCCATGCACATTGAATTTTGATTCGTCAGTAAAGATGGCAGTGTCTCATTGCTCTTTTGTCCACGAAACATGCGTTTTAGCCCAAGCAAATCACTTCCTCATTTTTTGGGTCAACAAAATCTTCTTGGGCCAATAGCATGCAGACCACATTCCAAAAGCTGTCTTTGGATAGTTCGTGCACTTGTTTCAACACCAGAGGCCATCTCAAAGTCCAGTTTTAGATCAGGAGCACCAGCATGACAATTATGAAGGCATAGCCATTTAAAATATCAATCTTGGGAAGGTGTAGTCACTCTCTTACAACCCAATTCAGGTCTTCTCTTCACATCACCGGTTTCACGCCTTAATTTCAGCACTCCGGATACTGTTGACTAGTGGTAGCCTATTTTATCAGCAATAGCACGTGTAGAAAGCCCTTCCTGGGACAGAGCAACAGCTACACTTATTTTTTCCCTTGGTGTCAACTGAACATATGGAGCCACGCTTACACCTCTGCAAAACAGGATACTAATGAGAGTGCATACCCTTCCAACGCCGGGTATACATGATCATCAGTATCCTTTTTTTTCTATTTATAGAAATGGCTGATGCAATATCTTGCAATTACTGTCTGATGCAATAGAAGCGTTATCTGATGTAATACCATTGCTTTGCAACAAACAAAATTCCTGTTATCAAACAATATCTTATACGTTTCACTACAAATGTTACTTTTTTTAAGGTGATGCAGTTTTTTGTCTGCCACCGAATGTATTCTTCTGCTGTTTCCTGATCAGATGATTTTTGTATGCCAGTATGTCCAGCTTTCTTTTTCTGTATCAAGTCTTGAACTCAGCTAACCAACCATTGGAAAATGGCACGCTCCTCAGTAAGCCCCATTTTTGTATACAATTCTTTAGCCTTTTCTATTAACATGGATCCAGAGATAGGTGCCCCCTTAGAAGGTTAAATCATAAACCACTCATGCATCACTACATCAAGTTGCTCCAGCTTAAGTTTCTATAGAACACAGTGTTCAATAATGGCTTTGGTTAATTTGGGGGCAAAATAAAACTTCAGCAGTTTCTTTCTGCTTTCATATGTTACAGGTTGTTGAAGATCCCATGCTGTATTCTTTCATTAACTTTTTATGGTTTTTACCATGCTCAAGCCATGGCAATCATGTATCTATTTTCTTCTATATCATTAAAATTACTCTTTTCTGCTTTTTAAATGCTCCTCCATGATAAATAAAAAAAAAAAAAAAAAAAAAGTGATGAAACAGTAAATATTCTGGGGACTGCTTTGTTAGCAAATTAAAGAAGCAGCTGGCATCACCACAATCAAGCTACCACTTTGAGAAATGAATGGGCTCTTGGAATCAGTGCCTGGTACTGCCAGTTGATGGAATAGTGAAATATAATGGGCCTCTTAGTCAATTCTAGTTAAAGAGTTTTCCAGATCATTCAGTTGCTGATAATGCAACTTTTAGTTATTATTATTTATAATTACATTATTATAATCAGTTATTTATGCATTAGTCCTATGGTCATGTACAGGTAGTTCCCAACTTTACAAGTTAATTTGTTCCTGGCACGCGCTCATAAAAACGGGAATTTATTTCCCATAGACAATGTTAAAAATAGGGGTTACGTTCTCAACAATGAAATTAGTTAGCTAATTAGTTTAAGTTTAAACAATGATTGATTTATCCAAAGAAATGAAAATGTAGTCTGTAAAATCAAGTAAATTATAATAATAAAAAAATTATTTATGACTTACAAATGTTAAAGAATGTTTATTCTTCATCATCATCGACTAAATGCACACTCATTGATCACTCATTATTGGCTCGGCACTAATTGGTTTGTTGCACAAGGAGTCATCTTCTTCAGAAATGCTTCAAGAGGCATTTGTTTCCAAGATAATCTTCTCTTTTCTTTATAAATTTCAATAGCATGCATAAGCATTTTTTAACGGCACACACAAATTGCAACTAACATGATTTGTGCAGACTAACAAGTTTACGAAGCTTAAAAAAAAGGAATGAAGAGAAATTCTGAAAATTTATTTGTTTTTTATATGATTGAAGATTTCAGTGAAGGGGAGACACATTTCACCATAATAACTTAAAAAACAACACAATTCCAGCTATTGGTATTTTCGAAAATGCAATAACATGGAGTTTATTACCCATTTATAATTGCTTGCAGTAACGGAAAAGCCCAATAAACTGGAAAGCACAAATTTTTTTTTAAAGCTGCTCAAAATTGGTTATCATAATTATGTTCTTATAACAGAACATAATTATGATAACGATGAAAGTGTAATACATTTTAATGATTTGAATTGGTAACTAATACAATTTACACTATCAAAACGAGCTTTTAGAGAGTTATATAGCGAAAATTTCAACTTTCCGAGGTCGTGGAACAAATTACCAAAAAACAATGTGTTATTGGGTTCACAATATGATATTTTCAAGATGTGATGGTGTCTCTGGACTGGATTAATATCGTAAAGCAGGGGTACACTATTTTATAGCTATGTGCGTGGTTTGAAATGCGGTATTTATGAATGTTTAACATTCATTTTTTGCAATTAATGTTCATATTTTCGATTTTGTTGATACTTAATACTTGGGGGAAAAAAAAAAAAAACTCATAAACCTGGGAACTCATAAAGCGAAAACTGCCTGTACAGTATAATTGTATATGTACAATAATATTTTGGCCATCTGATTTGAATAACAGTACGTGAATTCTACTGTTACAGCGATAACAGTAGAATTCATCTAGCCTAGCTACAAGAAGGGACACCCAAGCTGAACAGGTCCTCATGGATAGGAACCAGACCAAGAGGAATACCTAGGAGAAGGAAAACTCAGATACAAACCATAGTGGTGGACAGCAGCACTCATTATTACCAACCTGAGGCAGTTAATATTAACATTAACTAGGCTCAAGACTTGGAAACCTGAAGACTTAGGCAAGCCTATGGATACAGCTTATTTGTTAGGTTTTATTGGCGCATTAGCAACTAAGGCTATAATGCGTATGGATACAGCACTTTGATGTGGAAAGCAAGGGGAAACTACCACATTAATCATCCCATGAATACATGACCAGTTCGCAAAGCAAGAGGCAGTGTTGGCTGGAAAATGTTGGTCTCCAATGTTCAAATTGAACATGGAACCTGAAGAAAAAGATGATGAATTCTAAAATAATAATAATAAAAACATGCAGTTTTTATTCAGTAACAGAGATTGCTTTATTCTAGTTCATTTGTTTCTTCACAATTCAGCACATCATTCACCTCATGAAAGTTCCCTGAGCAAACAAAAAATTTTTTTTTTAATATAAAATAATAATTTTTATAAATTATTCATAAAAAATTAGAAAAAAAAAGTATGAATAACAGCAGCCATATCATCATTATTAAAAAGCAATGAAGACACATCAAGGGCAATGACCCTGAAGAGCCTTTGCCAATTTGGCTGCAAAATCAGACATATCACTTCCCCTTATCTGAATATGGTTGGGAAATACAAGAGAAGCGAATAGCAAATTCATATTCTGGAAGATAGCATGGCTGCTGCTGTACTCTAGACAAAACTGGATGAGGATTATACTCGTTAAGGTTCGCAAAACTTAGAGAATTTGCTTATATAATACATTTCTAGTGGTAGCAGATTTGTATGCAAAATTAAACCTAGGCTAATTCTAGTGTGTAACCATGTAGTGTATAAGCTGCACTCAAGGGAGATCTACATGGATATTTTGTCTGAAAAGACAGCAGCAAAACCCATAGACAGTTCCAATTTTGAGAAATCTGTATATAAACTGCCAAGAAATCAGCACATTCAGCTCAGTGTGCTCAACGGAGTTGCAGATAGACGGATGATGGAGCAACAAATTTCCTCAGCTCTTAAAGGAAAAATTGCTTGCTGGTGTGTAAGCATGCCATGTGATTGCCTTGGTGATGAGGCATTGATGTCAACCTTGATATATAGATCTTTGAGGATCTACATATCAAAGTAGTTCAATAGCCCTTGAATATAAATACCAAATAGATAGCTGGTAGTCTACAAGGCACTGTGAAGATTTTTACAGCACTGCTTGAAAACCGATGTACATGGGGATGATCTGGCAGGGATTTCAGTTTAAAAGCATATTATAAGGAAAACTGCTACTGTTAAAGGGATAATGATGACTCATTTGATTCCACATAGAAACTTTGCACAGGGGATGTTCAAAATGCTCTGGTAGTGATATGAATCATGTGATAGTGGTGCTACTGTTGAAGGGATAATGATGACTCATTTGATTCCACATAGAAACTTTGGACAGGGGATGTTCAAAATGCTCTGGTAGTGATATGAAACATGTGATAGTGGATTGGATCTAGCCATCAAAATACACTGTTTCTGGCATATATATACCTTGGACCCAAAATCTAGTTTAGATCATATAAGTGCATGCATGATAAAGGTACAGTAATGTGCATCAAGAGGAAAGAAGGACAGCATGGAGGATGTTCAAACTTCTCACATACTTTGTATGTAGTTTATAGGTGTTTAGTAGAAAAGTCAACTTTTTATCAAACACAAGCCCCAAAAATCTCAGATACTCCTGGAACAGCATTTTGTCTAAGCCTCAATTCAGGTTCAAGATGAAGATTATGCTTGCAACAAAAATATGAGAAGTCTTCTTCCTCTCATTTGTGGATTCAAATGAGAGAACCTGAAACCATTATCCAGAAGGTTCAGGTGATCAATGGTTAGTTGCCACTGTCTTTCCATAATCCTCATGTTACATGACTAGGAAAATTTGCTAGTCATCAATACAGAGGGTGCTGTTTACAGCTGGAGGAAGTTGCTCTGTAATGGATTTCATTTTGATGCTGAAAAGTCTTAACATTTAAAACTGATCCTTGAGAGTACTCCTTCCTCTTGGTAAAAAGACCACACCAGGATTGATCCTACATAAACTTGAAATGACCAAATGGATAAAAAAGTATTTAATAAAAATAAAACCATCTCAGATAGCTGATTCCATTCTAATAAAAAAATCCAAGGAAGAAAGATATTATATGTTGATATTATTAAATTTAATTCTGAATTGGAAATATAGTGGCGGCCAAAAAACTGCATCACCTTTAAAAAAGTAACATTTGTAGTGAAACGTATAAGATATTGTCTGATTATAGTCATTTTGTTTGTCGCAAAGCAAAGGTATTGAGTCAGATAACGCTTCTATTGCATCAAACAGTAACTGCAAGGTACAGCAACTCCCTGACTTATGTAAGGGTTGCGTTCCACAGAACTCTACGTTAAGTTGAATTTCACTAAATGCTTATTCAGCACTTGCCTAACTATGCATGCTGAATTTGATTGAAACAAAAAAAGAAATGTTCAACGAACATGTAAATAGAATTATTTATTCAATTTTATCTCATGGCCAGGAAAAATTACAAAAGTGTACAAAATTACAAAAAGAGAGAGACAGGCATAACATCAGCAAGTTTTACCTTTTGAGCATCGTTGCCAGAATCAGTCTCCAGCTGATAAGCATGCCGCTGGGGAAGTTGAGGAGATTTAGAAGGGATTTTTTCCAACACATCACAAAATTCCTCTGCTGCTGCAGAATCAGCATTGGTGATTTCACCACATACTTTAATGTTTTGGAAACCAGTGTGATGCTTGAACCTATTAAACCACCCGTTGCTTGCCACGAACTTGGTTTGGGGTTCATCGTACTTATCCTTAATGTTTAATGTCTTCTTAATGTCTTCTTTTGCTTAATGTCTTCATAAATACTCCTTGCTTTTGCTTGAATGGCCATTAGACTCAGGGGCACTTGCTTCTGAATCTGATTTTCCATCCATATTATTATTAGCTTTTCCATCTTCAATATAGCATCTGAACACCGTTTTGTGATCACTGTTGATCACAAAACGGTGATCAACAGTGATCACAACAGGGATCCATTAACATAATCATTTACATGCGCAGTGTCCTTTAAAGTAGCATTCACTATTGAAACAGCATGACCTAATTCCTGTACAATAGATGACAAACTTTGTCCTGCTTCGTACTTCTTAATCATCTTCATTTCTAAATCAATTTTGTTTTGTTTCCTAGCACTGCCACCACTTGCACTTTCCGTTGGTCACTTTCCCTTCACCATTGTAATAACTAAATATGAATGAAGAGAAGATTCTGAAAATTTATTTGTTTTTTATATGATTGAAGATTTCAGTGAAGGGACTCATTTCACCATAATACCGTAACCTAAAAAAAACACACAGAATTCCAGTTATTGGTATTATTGCAAATGCAATAAGATCGAGTTTACTACCCATTTATAATTAGCTGCACTAACAGAAAAGCCCAATAAACCCGAAAGTGCAAATTGTTTTTATTGTTTTATGGTAGTGACTTCCAGTAATGTGTTTTAGAAAAATATCACAAAGATGTTCAAAATCGATTCTTATAATGGAACATATGATAACAATGAAAGTGTAGCACAATTTCCATTATAAAAATGACCTTATAGAGAGATAAATAGCTTAGTTATATAGCGAAAATTTCAACTTCCGAGGTCTTGGAACGAATCACCAAAAAAAGAAAAAAAAAAAAAAAATGTGTTATTGGGTTCACATTACAATAGTTTCACGATACCTTCATTTATTCCTATGGAATGTAAAATACATTTCCATGATTGTTTTGAATTTGCACTGGCCGGAAAAAACTTATGTAAAGTCGAATTTCCGTAAGTCAAGTATTACGTAAGCCAGGGAGTGCATGTATTACATCAGCCGTTTCTATAAATACGGTGTTGGAATGGTATACACACTCATTAGTATCCTGTTTTGCGGAAGTGTAAGCATGGCTCCATATGTTCAGTTGACACCAAGAAAAAAAAGTGTAGCTGTTGCTCTGTCTCAGGAAGGACTTTCTACGCGTGCTATCGCTGATAAAATAGGCAGCTACCAGTAAACAGTATCCCAGGTGCTCAAATTAAAGCATGAAACTGGTGATGTGAAGAAAAGACCTGGATCAGGCTGTAAGAGAGTGACTACGCCTTCCCAAGATCGATATTTGAAACGGCTATGCCTTCGTAATCGCCATGCTAGTGCTCCTGATCTAAAACTGGACTTTGAGATGGCCTCTGGTGTTGAAACACGTGCACGAACTATCCAAAGAAGGCTTTCAGAATGTGGTTTGAATCAGCTCAAGAAGAAGCCTTTGTTGACTCAACAAATGAGGAAGAAGCAACTTGCTTGGGCTAAAACATGTTTCGTGGACAAAAGAGCAATGAGACACCGTCATCTTTTCTAAAGAATCGAAATTCAACCTGCATGGCTCAGATGGGAAGTGATACGTCAGAAGACAAAAATTGGAGGCATACCATCCTGACTGCATAACACCAACTGTAAAGTTCTGCAGTCAGATGGTCTTGGGATGCATAACAAGCAAAGGAGTGGGGCGAATTAAGTTTATTAATGAAACAGTGAATGCAGAAACCTACACTGCTATCTTGGAGGAGTGCCGGAAACTCGTTATTATGGATCAACACACAGACGTCCAAAACTGCATTTTTCAACATGACTCAGCACCTTGCCACACAACAAAATTGGTAAGTTTTATGCCATTTAGATTTAATAAGTTTGTCTTCTTGTCTTAAAAGGCTTAAAACACTTACACCAATGTTTTCTCCCTTAAGGTGCAGTCATACCTCAGAAATGCTGGCATTACAGTGTTGGACTGGCCCCGCAACAGTTCAGATTTGAATCCTATTGAAATTGCTAGTATATAATGTAGCCTAAAATTGCTTAGAAGAAGCCAACAAAATGAGATTCAGCTGCAGGAGAGCATTGTAAGGGTGCGGTACCATGAAATTGGGCAACTGTATATCCAGAAGTTGATTAACTCTATGCCAGATCGTTGCAAGGCTGTAATTGCAGCTCGAGGAGGAACAACAAAATATTGAAGACTTATTTTGCTAATTTACAGTACATAATTACTGTTACATTAACTTGTCATTTCAGTTTGTGCACGTAAATGTAATAAAATGTATATCTGGTTGTTGTGATTGCCATTTGCATGATTTCTCATATGAATTACATATTTTACCATTTGGGAAGATATTTATGTCAATTAGGTATATCAGGTGGAGTCTTTTTATTGGATTTCATTCACAGAAATATATATCCCATTTAACAAATGCATTTCGAACATTTCTGCAACCCACAATGCAGCGCAAAACACATTATTTGCAAAATTCACAAGTGATGCAGTTTTTTTTGTCTGCCACTGTATGTACATAATGGAGTCAAATGTGGGGAATAAGTTTTCAAAGAATTATGGCATCAATAATTTTATTAAGCTATATTGAATGCAGCACATCTTACTCTATATTCTTTATCATTAGAGCCTGTAAAATTTCTTCCCTCATGTTGGCATGTAAACATGATTTTATTATTAATCTTGAAAATACACATTTCACATGCTACTTGTGTGGATGACAGTGTCAATATATATTTTTACGGCATATATAAATTAGAATACATGCATATTGTATCGTCTAATAACATTAAATATATAATGAACACAACCTTTGCATGAATTACCCCTGTTGGTATTAAAACAATTCATTTTTTTATTTCTAAATTTTGATAATTTTTCACTATAGTGAATCAATTCATTCTGCAATTATTTGTAAAAGAATAAGAGAAAGACCATATTTCTTTTCTAAAGTACTGCCTTCAAAACAACATCGTTACAAAGTTTCCCAAAGGGTCAATTGAAATCATAAAATTTCGGGTGTTAAGCAACTAGCACTTGCCACAATGCATAATCTAGTTAATCTAGCCTTAAGATCTCGGTATTCTAATAAACAAAAATACCTTTCCCAAGTTAGGAAACTTCGCAACAAATTAAAAAATTATCTGCATCCTAACGATTGGTCTGTATTGAAGACCTCCATAGATGTGCAACGTGAAGAACAGGCCTCAGAAATAAAAAAACAGACAGGTCAACAAATTGAATACATTATCGGGAGGGTCAAGACACGTTCATACAAGTTCTAACTCATTGTTGTGAGCTTGCGACCAAATGCATACAAGTTCTAACTTGTTGTGAGCTTGCAACCAAATGCATACAAGTTCTAACTCATTGTTGTGAGCTTGCGACCAAATGCATACAACTTCTAACTCATTGTTGTGAGCTTGCAACCAAATGCATATAAGTTGTATGACAACACCCCCACATACGCACAACAGTCTACCACAGAATACTTCACTTAGTTTGCAAACACCCCTCTCCCCCAACATTCAACAAACCGACATATCAACAGGTTACAAATCTTTCCTCTTATATACTATCACAGGACCAGATTTCACTTTTATCCATAGGATGGATTAAATTACAATTTACCACCTTGAAAACTACCTAAAAAACGGTGCATAATTGATATTGAATTTGGACTTCGTAATGTTCCACAAAAAGATTTATTTATTAAACAAGTTAACCAGGTGGTGAACAACATAAAAGAAACACAACTTTCTAAATTGAATACACATGACAGTTCAGCTTTATGTGAACTTCGGGAAAATAAAGTCATTATTATTCAGAGAGCTGATAAAGGAGATACAGTGGTTATACTCCATAAACCTACAATAGACAGAATTAGGGTACAAGCTAAGGACAGAATACAAAAAAATACACCAACCAACATAAGGTATATTCGTGTCAGACGGCACCTGGGATTTCTCCCATCTCCGTGTGTGTTTCGCTGTATCGAGGACAGTACACTGTCAAGCCAGAGACTTGAAAGTGTGTGGGCTGTGTCTGTGTGGTGTGATATGTTGTGCCCATTGTTTATCTGGCTTATTGGCCGCCAGGCCCCTAGTGGGGCCCGACATTGCCCATACCCTGCCACGTGGAGGCTAGCCAGGTGTATCCAGTATCACAACAAATTGCTCTGGCACTGTTCAACATATGGGAGCTTGACAGATTTTAACAGATTTTAAGTTGTAGCCAGGCCAATACGGAAATTACACACTATACTGAACAATCGCTCAGTCCTTTCCTTGTTAGCAGCACAAATAAATGACCTACACAACATTTCACATTTCTTGCAGTGATTGTGACTCGTCTTATCAAGGTTCTACACGGTTTCCTCTGAATTTTCATGTTAATCAACATGCGGCCTCAGTTTGTGCTTCTCATTCAGCAGCGTCAGAATTAGCTTTTCATGCCGTTAATGAAAAATATACTTTTTTATTTAACGAGGCCAAAATACTTAGTGTCCAATGTAATTATACAAGATTATTAATTGCAGAAACCTTCAAAATTAAATTACGTGAGAATTCTGTTAATGTTCACCGGCCATATCTAATCTCCGACTCGTGGTCCTTTACGCACATGCGCAAAGACAAATAATCCCTATTTAAGTTTCATGCTCACCCCTATTCGGTGATTTTCATTCCTGTGATCACGAAATACGGTCTAAAAGCATTGTCAAGCTTCAGGAAGGGAAATCGTTTTGCAATTTTTTTTGTTAAATTAATTTTTTACTTAATTTTTAATTGCGTTAAATTGATTTTAATTGTGTTCATTTGATGAACACAATTAAAAATCAATAAGGTAGCCATGAGTGACTTCCCAGGCATTCTTTTTACCCTTCTGGGTCTAACAGCAAGGTAGTACAGTTCAATTTAATTAAGTGATTCGAGATCTCTAAAATATTTAATAAATTCATCTGTTTGTTCTCTCGCTTTTTCAAAATTATTGAACATGTTTTTTATTTGATTTTCCGAGGTTATTACAATATAGTAAGCTGGCATGAAGTCTATACCTTGCATCTGTAAATAATTAGATGCTGGTGATAACCTTTTAAATAATTGTAATAAAGTAAAGAAAAGCAAAATAGTTTCATATTTACAAAATATTTGTAAAAATGAAGATGCTTCCAGAATTGTGGAATAAACTTTATTCTGATTTTGAAAACTGCCAAATAAATTACAATGTGCATTACTTTTGCTCTACCATCTTGTCTTAGCAATATTTTTGAGTCTTTTAACTTTATTATCTTTTTTACTAGTTTTCCCAAATAGAAAATCTTTTATAGGATTCAAAAAAAAACCAAAAAAAAAAAAAAAAAAAACATGCTTTTCTATTAATTAACTCGAATATATATGATTTTATTTTTACATATGATCGTGTACTATCACATAACATACAACTAAATTTACATATGGGCTTAACACCATGTATATATAGCATTTGATGAAATTTCCTTTACATGAGCTTGAAGGCCAGTCAGTCAAACTAGTCAAAGTGATAGGAAAATAGTTAGCTGGAATTTTGGGAACCTTTTCCAGCTTAGAAAAGACAAGGATGATTGCCTTATGACAGGAACCTAAAAACTAATCCTCAAGAAAGATTCTGTTATAAAGAAAGATCAGATCTACGTATCAACAAAATTCCTGATATCACTGACAGAGCCCCCATGAGCTGTCTGTAATGCTCAGAAAACTTCATGTCAGACTGTACAATTTAACAACAGATTGTTTTTTCTTTCTACACTAATGCAAACAGTACCACCAATTCAGTGATATGCAAATCAGAAACTTTGCTGAAATCTAAGTATATGGTGTAAAACTTATTTTTTACATCCATTTCCTTTACTATAGTGTTGTAGTAGCCAGTTTGATTAGACAAGATCTTCCCTTAACAAATCTGTGCTGTATTTGCCTTATAACTGCATTCCTGTCAGATTATTCTCCAATTCTTCTTTGATCACAGATCTATAATTACTCACTTCTCCTTTTTATTATGGTCTCATAATTAAAACCAAACATTTACTTGGCTCTTTTGCTGCTTCATTTAATATAATTGAACAGATTCCATCAGCCCCATGCACTTTTAATTACTTTTAGCTTCAATAGTTCTCTTTGATTTTATTTTCAGCTCTCACGAAATCATTCAGCTCCCAGTTATAAATCAGTATACTTCTGGTATTCCCATTCCTAAAAACTTCTTTATGTGTTTATGTAAATGCCAAATATTTATCTAGTTTGTCTGTGGACTGAACAGGATCATTAGTAGTTATGCCATTCATATCCAGTGGCCAACATGGTTGATTCCTTTCCTTCTAGTGTTAACATAAGCAAAGAACTCTGCTACTTTTCTTTGCATTCTTTTCCAGATACATCTTATAATCTGGCTTTGCCTGCCTAACTACTTTTGTAACTTGATTGCAAACTAGTTTATATCTATTGTAAATTTCTGTGTCCCGTGATAATTCATAGTCATCCCATGCATTTACCTTCTATGTCATTAGTCCCATCAACTCATTTGTCATCCATTTAAGTCTAAACAGATGAAGAATGAATTGTTGAGAGATACCTGAACAGTATATCTTAGTAAGTATGAAAAGCTTGGTAGCTTCCATAATTACTTCCCTGAATACTTCCCACATAGAATTTGCAATAGATAACATTATTATTTGGTCCCACTGAAAAGAATTTAACTGTATAAGGCCACTGTAGATACCTTCACAAAATACATTCATTTGAAGCAAATCCCACATCAATACAGTGTAATCATTGCCACCTAGTGGTTCTTTTATCTATAGATTTAATGTATGAAGAGTCACCGCTGATAATGAGATCAAAGAGTATTGCTTTCCCTGAATGTTTCTCACGTACTGTCTCTATAACTTACTAGTGTAGAAAGCAATCATCCAACAAATCTAAATCTGCTAGTGTTTGAGTGACAGGTACACAAATTCCAGTCCATATCTGACTGGAATCCATCATACATCCTGATTTACTGGCCAACTCTTTTGTCTGTATATCTCATCATTATACTCAACACAGTCATTTCACCTATAACACATTCCTACCCTTTTTTTTTTTTTTTTTTTCAACCTTTCCACTCATGGCATGAAAATTCTTTCCAGGAAATCACTGAAATTAAATGAATTACAATGTCATTTAAGCTCTAAAACATGTGGGTAAGAATGAAGCATATGGACTAGTTTGCATAAAAAATCTCCAGCTCCATTTTTTGCATATATCAAAACTGACAAATGTTGTAAATTACAGCTTTTATGCTAATTACAGTTCCACAGTATCTCCAACCATTACTCAAAAAGGAAAAGGCAAATCAACACTAAATTTTCAGTGTTTTCTTGATTCCACTTAATTTTAATCCCATAGTCCCAAGTATTCCCACATTTCCACAGAAACATTACAATAAGTTTTAAACAACAACTCTAATCCTTTTCTAAATTTTAATCCTTCTTTAAAATATTCTTCTGAACCTTTGCACAAATTTAACGTTGTTAGGTAAACTCATATCTCCCTGTGCACCCCCTCCCTGCCCAAAAGAACTGCTCCACAGATCTCACCCCATGTCTACTCACTGTATGAACATCAATGGTAGGTTTTAGTAAACATTCATTGAGTATGGTATAGAAGATTTTAACCCTTAGGCATGTAATTTGATAACCGAACAATCCTGAAATATAATAAATCCTGAAATATACATAATGTGATGCATACATTACCTCTTTTTATTTTTGTAAAAAAATCTGATGTGACGAAGAAAAATTATTTACAGATTTGGAATTTTCAGCTTCCAAAAATTGTGCAAGTTCACCTATTTATGTTAAAAAGGCAGCATTTTTTAAAAAAAAAATGTATACCAATGTTATTATTAGTGAATCATCCAAAATCACAGCATAATTTTAACTAATATCAGAAAAAAAAAAAAAAACCACAGTACTTTGGAAAATTTTCTATGATAACTACTATAGACACTCTTTCCCTTAAACCACAAGTTTAAGGGAAAAAGCTGTATACTAAATTTTTTCAAAATCTGTAACAATTACAGCATATTGACAAAATTAATATTGAATTTTAAGCATAAATTCTTATGATCCAAATTTATTAGTGGTGTTTAAATAAGTGAATAAAAAATGGTATAAAATAGGTTACAAAATTGTGCAGATGTAGGAAGCAGAGCAAACCTGTTTTTGGATCTCGTCCTCCCAGCTTAATAATTGGTAGTCTTTCAGTAGTGTATTTTCCATCAGCTGGTAATACAGGTCTCCATCCATATACACTTGGTAATGGAACTGGTACATGAGGAGGTAGAGGCCTTCCACCCCCTCGTATTTTGCTGTACCGAAAGCGCACACTGATAATTTGAGGAACTGTTGCTTGTTCATTAACTGATTTTGGTATGATGAATGGTATTCTTGATTTAAATGAATCAATACAGAAGATGCGAAAAGCTAATAAAAGGGATGACATTGCTGATCTATTCTGACGTAACTTATTCTGCCCTAGAAGAAGAAGAAGTTAACTTTAATTTTTATGAAATGAGCTGACAAAGCAAAATATTAAATACTGCATAATTTTATACCTGAGAGAGAGAGAGAGAGAGAGAGAGATTAGATCTGAAAGTCAGAAATAGATGCACAAAAGAAATTTCTTAACTATACATTTAAAAATATACAATACACTTCCATCATAATACTTCTACTTTAAATGCTCCTTTCTTCTGATCCTATGGTTAATTGTACAAAGTACCATGCATTTTTTTTAATGGCTATAGTACTCCAGTTTAGAGTTTAAATGTTTTCTCACTTATATCACTTTTTATTTATTATTATTTTTTTAAGGTTCAAGAAGAAATAAACCCAGATATAATCCTTTAACCCTTTTTCCTCTTAATTTTTGGCTTTGTGAAAGGGAAGATATGGGGTTTAAATTCTGGGAATCGTGAAGTTTTGCTTACTTTGGTAACATGTCAATAAAATTAATCTTGCTAATAGATTTACTTCTAGATTTAAGTAAATCTAAGTAATTTAAGTAAATTTAAGTAATAGACTTACCTCTAGATTTTTAACCTAAATTTATTGCTTCTTCATCGCTGTTTTGCTGTGATAAACTTGCAACAGCATCTGGCACTTTTTGAAAAAAATAAGTTAAAATTGTTTGCTTAGAAGCACGCCTCTTTTCTCTATAAATTTTTTCATAAGGAACTAAAGCTAATGATAAAGTTCTGAAAAAATTTAAACTCCTCTCCAAATTAGGATCCATATCCAGAGCTTCTTGGCTAAGCTAATTTGCAAGTCTTAAAAACTCAATTAGTCTCTTTGCAGTCAAATTTTTATGTGCATCTTCGTTTTTATCATTTTTGTTGCCTTCTTCCTCACATTGCGAAAAAATATCGTCTACTGATAATTGTTCTCTATGAGATTCAAGGACATCTGTGATATCTGCTGGTTTCAGTTCTTCAAATCCCTCTCCACTAATCATTTTGCCAATTCTCACAATCTCAATTACCTCCGGCATTTCGACCGTGGCTTCTTTAGTGCAACGTTGGGGCCACAGCTTTTTTCACACTGCATTTATTTTTGAGTTCTTAACTTCACTCCACACAAACTCAATATTTTTTACAGCATCAAGAATATTATAATTCCGCCAATAATCTTGAATTGAAAGACTGTCTATTTCATCAGTAGCTTCTACCAATTGAAAAAAGATCTTAGGTAATAAAGTTTAAAGGAAGCTATAACTCCTTGGTTGGTTGAATTAACGAACTTGTATTCGCTGGAAGAAAGGTAACTTTCACATTTGAGTGCAGATCAGACACAAATGTGCAAGATGACTGGGTGCACTCTCAAGAATGAGCAAGATTTTGAATGCTATGTTCTTCTTCTTCTTCTTCTTCAGGCAATATCTTTTTGTTTCAATGCAAAAGCAATTTAAAAACCAATCCATGAAGATTTTGGCTGTCATCTAGGCTTTTTTGCTCAATTTCCAATTAACTGGTAAGGAGCTTTTTGATATTCCTTTAAAAGCACGAGGATTTTCTAACATATAAATTAGAAGCGGTTTTTTTCTTTGAAATAACAGAGGAGGAGAAAAAGCAGTATGTACTGGAACTGAAGAACAAGTTTGAGCTTCTGCAGACTGCTCAGGACCAAGATATCGACGAGGAATATTACAACTTTCTGAAAGTGATAAAGCCCAAGAAACCTATAGGGAAACAGAAATCCAAAGAAGAAAAAATTAGTCAAGAAACACTTGTCATGATGAACCAAAGACGACAAATGAAGAGCAAAAAAAACACTGACAGGGAGAAAATTGAGTATACTGAGTTATGCAAAGCCATTAGAAAGAGACTCAGAGAGGACATAAGAAGATTTAACACAAGAAACGTAGAACAAGCATTAAGGGAAAACAAAGGATTTAAATCAGCAGCCATGAGCAGTAATACAGAAAGACAAATGATACTGAAACTGAAGAATAGCGATGGTGTACTTATAAACAGCAGAGAAGGCATAATTCAAATAGCAGAAGACTACTATAGAGAATTATACAAGGAGCAAGGGAATGATACCAGCAGTGGGGAAGATGGATTGCAAAGTAGCAACACATACAACATACCCGATATTCTTCCTGATGAGGTAGAACATGCATTGAAGAAAATGAAGAATCGGAAAGCCCCGGGCGAAGATGAAGTTACTGTAGAGTTGTTAAAATTGGGAGGAAGAGACATAACACAAAAACTGGCAAGGCTCTTCACAAAGTGCATTAGAAAAGGTGTGATGCCTAAGCAATGGAATAATGCAATCATAGTTTTGCTGCATAAGAAAGGAGATAAATCAGAAATTGGAAATTATAGACCAATTAGCTTGTTATCCCACATCTACAAGTTGTTCACAAGGGTCATTACTAACAGATTAGAAAGAATACTTGATGAGAATCAACCGAAAGAGCAAGCTAGCTTTAGGACAGGATTCTCAACTATGGATCACCTTCACGTAATATCACAGCTAATGGAGAAAGCAAATGAATATAAAACACCATTATGCCTGGCATTTGTGGATTATGAAAAGACTCCATACAGCATAAGGCAATGTTTCGGGCACTGGAAAGACAAGGCATAGATACTCCATATATTATGATTTTGAAGAAAATATATGAGAGTGCTACATCCTTTATTAGACTAGACAAAGACAGTAGCAAATTTAAAATCGAGAAAGGAGTTCGACAAGGAGACACAATATCTCCGAAGCTGTTTACTGCTGCCCTTGAGGAAGCTTTCAGAAGATTAGACTGGTCGCAGAAAGGAGTCAATGTGAACGGAGAGTACCTAAACCATTTACGATTTGCAGATGACATTGTGGTCATAAGCCACGATCCCAAAGAATTAGAGGAAGATCTTAATCAGTTATGCACAGTTAGTAAGGATTTTGGACTAAAGATGAATATGGCTAAAACAAAAGTAATGATGAACAAGTATGCCACGGAAAGGGAAATAATGATTGAAGGAGCAGTAATTGAAAAGGTGGAGTCATATACTTATCTGGGACAAGTTATTAGCTGTAATAATGATAAATGGCTGGAAGTCAAGAGAAGAATAAATTTTGGATGGATAGCATTCAGGAAATATAGTCACATACTGAAGAGCAATATCCCAGTTTGTCTGAAACGTAAAATAATGAATCAATGTATACTCCCCACCATGACTTATGGAAGTGAAACTTGGGCACTCACCAAAAGAATGGAAGAGAAGCTAAGAACTACACAGCGAAGAATGGAACGAATTATATTGGGAATCAGACTGTTAGATAAGAAGAGAAACACATGGATTAGGCAGCAAACTCAAGTAAAGGACATTCTTATCAAAACTAAAGAACTAAAATGGTCTTGGGCAGGACACATAGCTCGAAGACATGATGACAGATGGACTAAGAAAATAACAGAATGGTACCCAAGAGGAGCTAGAAGAAAACCTGGAAGACAAAGGCAGAGATGGATAGATGAAATTCATGAGTTTGTGGGTAGTAAATGGATGGCCAGTGCTCAAAACAGAAGGAACTGGAAAGTTGCTGGAGAGGCCTTCATCCTGCAGTGGATTGAAAATGGCTGATGATGATGATGATACACCTAAAGTCACCCTCTGCGTCGCCACATAACAAAAAGTGTTAACCTATCTTTGCAGATTTGAAACCTGGGGCAGTTTTCTCTTCTTTTAAAATGAATGTTCAGCTTGCCATATGCTTCCAAAATAAGCCAGTCTCATCAGCATTAAACACTTCATTTGATAGATAGCCCTCAGTCACAATACAACCTTTTAAGTTTTCGGATACAAAGAAGCAACTTCCATATCTGCATTGGCTGCTTCGCCCATTAATTTTAGATTGTGAAGACTTTGACATTTTTTAAAATTTTCAAACCAACCCTTAATGACCTGAAAGGCTGGCTTCTTCTTGTAAGCAATTAAAAATTTGCAGAGCTTTGGTGTGAATAATATCTGAACTAGGAGGCATTCTTTTTTTATTAAAATCTTCTATCCAGAAAGAAAGTAATTTTTTAGTTTTCTCTATTATAGGATTTCTCACTTTTGGTGTGTTTTGCAGCCAATGATGTGGAACAGATAACTGAACTTTCAATTTTCTCAACATTTTCCCTAATTCATTGAATGCTAGATTCATTTATGCTGTATTTCTTGGCCAATGTCACAACCTTTTTGCCATTTTCCAACTCCTTAATGATTTTTAATTTCTCCTCTAAATTAAAATTTTTTTGTTGTTGTAGCTTTCTTCATTTTAGGCACTAATTAAACACACACACACACACACTTTATATAGACAAGAAATATTAAATCAGCAAAAGCAATGCTTACCGATTAAAACACTACGTGGTACGAACCAGAAAAAGATTCTGTCCGAACAGCTAACGTAGGATAACTGAAGAAAGGAATTTCCAAACGAGGAAGTTGTTTCAAAAATAACCAGACAAACACACCACCATTTATTGTTATGTTTAGTTCTAAGAATCAGTTTTGAATGCCTTTGTGATATTTTGCTAAAGACCATTCTGGAGGTCATGACCATAAAACAATAAAAACAATTTTCACTTTCTGGTTTATTGGGGTGTTCTGTTTGTGCAATCTATTATAAACAGTAAACTTGATCTTATTGCATTTGCAATGATACTAATAGCTGGAATTCTGTGGGATTTTACATAATTATGGTGAAATGTGTTTCTCTTTCAATGAAATCTTCAATTATATAAAAACATAAATAAATTTTCAAATTCTGCTCTTCGTTCCTATTTTTAAAGCTTCATAAACAAAAATCATGCAGGTAGCAAAACTCACTATGCAATCTACAATTCTGGTAGTAAATACCTGACTGCGCAATAAAAAAACATGCAACTTGAGGGATGGCTGTACTCAAAACCTTCACTATTTTTGATCAGAGCTTTTACAGAATTAGTCACGAGACCCAACTTAATGTGCAAAGGCAGAAGAAGCATCATTCTCTGCTGGGCCATTCCTTCACAATATAATGATGTTCTACTGTTCGACTATTCCATAAACACAGGTAACAACAATACTTAGTAAAACCATCCTGTAGTCCAAGCAACAAAGTGATTACTTTTAAATCACCACAGATTTTCCAACAATATTTCTTATAGTTTAAGGCATTTAATAGTAGTGACATACTATCGTAGGTTTCTTTCACAGTCACTGAATGAGCCACTGGGACCAACAGTTTGATATTACCGTTGTGTAGCAAAACTACTTTTAAACGGAGTTTAGAAGGTCGACGAATAATCTCCATTCTTCAGGATTGTGTTCAAACCCTAGTTCATCCATCAATCTGCTTACATCCCCTTCCATTTGATAATAACCCACAAACTTTTCATTTCAGTTTTCTAAACACAGAAATCCTTGTGGTTTTTGCCAGCAAATTTCACTGTTACAAGCTAGATCCTAATAGCCCAGCCTGTTGCTTTGAAAGATTTAAATCCCTAACCAAATCATTAAGTTCAATTTGCTCAATTAAGTGTGTTTTGTCATTTTCAGGATTGTAACTAGGATCAGCAGACGTTGAGGTGGGAGGTATGGGCTCTATTGGCTCATGCTCTTCTTTTGGAATAGTGATTTCTTCACAACTAAGTGGAGGAATAGGAATAGGGAATTCCGGCATGTGCGTGTGACACTGATCTTATTGCAGACAGAGGAGAGGGTTGGGGTATTTTATTTTAACTCTATTTTTCCTTAAAAACCCCTTAGTGTTTGTCAAGCAGAAATAACAATCTTTGAGGTGACTTGTTGATTCTCGCCAGATAATCGGAACAGTAAAAAGCATTTTAGAATTGTTCCCCTTCATCCATTCATTCAGATTTTCACAGCACACTATACAGCACATATGCAGTGCCCACCTTTTATCCTGATCATTCACGTGACAGCCAAAATAAAAATAATAAGCTTGTTTCACCTTATCTGTGATTGATTGACATTGTGACTTCACTGTAAATTGTCCACAAACATAGCAAAAACTGTTTGGCGAATTAACGCACACATGGCATTTTTGCCGTGTGTGCGTTAAAGAAAAAAAAAATCCTCCCATTTCACCCCTCCATTCGTTCCAAATGCTAGTCCACCTCAGCGTTAAATTTATTTAAGCTATCAATTTCCACAACAAAAGATAGAAGTCTGCTCCACCCATCACCTGGCTAAAGGCAAATTTCCGCACATCCATTCTACAACTCTTTCCTCAATTTGAATCAGTGCCCCCTCAGGTTCTTAATCTGAGCAAGAGGAAGAATCCCATCAGCATTCAGCTTGCTCAACCCATTCAAGGCCTTATACACCTCAATCAGATCACCTCGTAGGTTCCTACTCCAGGCGCAGGTTTCTAATCTCCAGAACCTAAGCCTTTGTTGGTAAGAGCACCAATCTTGTTGCCCTTCTTTGTACTCATTCTAGCAACTCTACATCATTTCTAAAATGATGCCTCCACATCTGTACACAGTACTTTAGGTGTGGCCTGACCATTGCTTGTATAACAAGATAATCACCTCCCTGTCCCTGCTAGCAAAATTCCTATATATCATTGATAAGACTCCATGATCTGCCCTGGCAGCCCCTCTGAACAGTTCAGCAAACTTCATATTTGACTGCACAATTACCCCCCCCAGGTCCTTTTCACTTTCCACTTTCCTGAGTGTAGTACCACACAGTTGGTACGTTTCTCTTCGGTTATTGCTACCCATATGCAGTACTTTGCATTTGTCAATGTTAAACTTCAGTTGCCACTTTTCAGCCCATTTTCCCAACTTATCTAGATCCATTTGGAGTAGCATACTATCTTTACTGTCATTAACAACCCTGCCAACCTTTGTAACATCTGAAAACTTGGATATTAAACTTGATATACCTTCATCAATATCACTGATAAATATACAAAACAACAATGGACCCAACACCGAAACCTGGGGAACTCCACTAATAACATTTGTCCATGAAGAGCAGTAGCAGTGTCCATTAATTACCACTCTCTGTCGTCTCTCACTCAACCATCCCTTTATCCATTGTAGTAACTTACCCTTAATGCCATACCTCTCCAATTTGTTCAGCAGTCTTCCATGTGCAACAGTATCCTAGGTGGTAGATGACTCTCATCAACCGGTGAAATACCACCACTTTGCTTATTGGAGGCTTGAAGTGGTGGAACCCATGTTTAGTCTCTAGAGCTAAGTTCCAGTCAACCCTTCCCTATCTCTTCCATCATGCAGTATGATTGATAACTTTTGAGGTTATGATGAACGTCATGGCAAGATCCAATATTCCTTACATTTTGAGGGTACAGCTCTAAAACGGTGTTCGCAGGCCGGCCGCTAGTTAGTACACCGAACCTATTGGTAACTCTCTAGGAGGCTTCCGGATCAGCTAGTGTATAATCTTGCTACCTCTACTCTGCCAGATAGTGACTGGAGGGAGTCCGAGTAGTGTGTATGCGGGGAGCATTGTCGAGGCCACATTATGTCAAGGATCTGGGTTTATTCTTACCACGTGTACACCATATCCAAAAATTTCATTATTTCATACAGCATGTCCCACCCACTTTTTCCTACTATTGAATACACCATGAATTGTCAAACTAATAGAGCAAGCTTATCTGCGAAAAGATCTAAACCTCCCAAGCACT
Source organism: Mastigoproctus giganteus (assembly GCF_048544385.1). Lineage (NCBI taxonomy): Eukaryota > Metazoa > Arthropoda > Arachnida > Uropygi > Thelyphonidae > Mastigoproctus > Mastigoproctus giganteus. Next base: position 89,212,951 of record NC_143578.1, on the reverse strand, counting down.
TCCTAATTCATTTCACAAATATACGTGGTCTCAATTCTAATCTCAACGATGTCCATTTCCACTTGCAGTCTTCCAAACCCCATGTACTTTTTCTGACAGAATCTCAGTTATCGGTTGATTCAACTACTGCTCATCTCAGATGCCCAAATTATTCGCTGTATGATTCGTTTCACCTCAAAGGTGGTACTTGTGCATATGTTCGTTCTGATATTCCCTGTCAGAGACTTGACAATTTGGAATCTCCTCTCTTTGATCTTCTCTGGCTTAAAATCTCTCTACCTCGTGTCAAATTCATCTGTTGTCTCTACCGTTCTCCCAACTCCACTAATCACTTGGAGCTCTTTGACTTCCTCTCTTTGCAACTTGACTTTCTCCAGTCCAATTTTTCTAACAGTGAGGTAATTTCCCTTGGTGATTTTAATATATTCACAACTCCAACTGGCTTCCGTTTTCTAGTCACACCGACTCAGCAGGTCGAGATGCTGAGGCTTTTGAAATTACTAATGACCTAGCACAGATTGTTCATTTACCAACAAGAATACCGGACAATCTTAATCATACAGCCAATACGCTTGATCTTTTTCTCACAAACAACCCTTCTAAGTACATGGTCGAAGTGAGACGTCCTTTAGGCACTTCTGACACAACTTGGTGATTGTCTCTTCTCCAATGGAACCTTTATCTCATGGCTATTCCCAACCTCGTGTTTTTTGGCATTACAAGAATGCAAAATGGGATGACATGCGAGACTTCTTTTCTTCTTTTCCTTTTCCTTTTCCCTGTTTCAAAACTTCTGATGTCAACGTTTGCTCAGATCGTGTCAGTGAAATTATTCTTGCAGGAATGGAATCCTTTATCCCACACTCCACTTTAAAATCTCATCCTTTATCTAAACCTTGGTTTTCCAATAAATGTGCTAAGGCTGTTCAAGAGAAGAATGTTGCATATCATAATTGGCTTGTTTCTAATTCTTCAGTTTCACTTTCTGCCTATACAAATATACGTGGTCTCAATTCTAATCTCAACGATGTCCATTTCCACTTGCAGTCTGCCAAACCCCTCAACAATTGTAAAGCAGTTATTAATCAGTCCAAACTAGAGTTTGAACAGGCTAAGAGTAGAAAACTTGCTTCTTGCCCTAATGGTAGCCGAGCATTCTGGTCTCTTGCCAAATTGGCGGCAACTTTTGCCCATCAATGTTCCCACCTCTGTCCAAACCAGATGGGTCTGTTGTCACTTCAGCCAAGGATAAAGCTGACCTGCTAGCATCCCATTTTTCTTCCAGCTCATGTATTAATGATCTTGGTAAAACACCTCCCACCATTCCTAACACGCTCCATTCAATGCCTCCTGTGGTCTTCCGTTAAAAGGATATCAGAAGGATTTTGATGAATCTTGATGCTAAGAAAGCTCCAGGTCCTGATGGTATTTCTCCACTTGTTCTCAAAACCTGTGCTCTTGAACTTACTCCTACCCTTTGCCGCCTTTTTTCACTTTCTTATTCCAAAGGTGTTTTTCCTTCTGCTCGGAAATTTGCTCATATCCAGCCAGTTCCTAAAAAGGGTGACAAATCCCTCCCATCCAATTATCGTACCATTACAATTACTTCTACTCTTTCTAAAGTAATGGAGAAATCAATTAATCGCCAACTCTTAAACTACCTAGAAACCTTCCGTCTGATCAACAATCGCCAGTATGGATCCCGTCAGTGTCGATCCACTGGTGATATTCTGGCTTATGTTACCCATTTATGGACTGATTCAATGGAAAGGTTCGGTGAAACACAAGTAGTTGCTCTTGACATCTCAAAGGCTTTTGATCGTGTTTGGCATAAAGGTCTTCTAAACAGGCTTCCATCTTATGGTTTGCCAACTGTTTTCAGTAATTGGTTATCCAGTTTTCTCTCTGATCACTCACTGAGGGTGACGGTAGATGGCTCTCTGTCTTCTAACTTCTCCACTAATCCCTATGACCTCCAAGGTTCAGTTCTTTACCCCACTCTTTTCCTCTTGTATATTAATGACCTTCTTCCATTGACTGGAAATCCTATCCATAGTTTTGCTGATGATAGCACATTGCATTCCACTTTCCATTTTGAGAAACCTTGTCCTGCTCAATCAGCTTCAACTTCTCGGAAATCTGCTACCAATTCCTTAAATGCCAATCTTCAGGTATTTCTCCAGTGGGGCAAAGACAACTTAGTTGATTTCAACCCTTCTAAAACTCAGTCTTGTCTTATATCTCGCAAAAAGGATTCTTCTGCTCCTATGCTTATCTTTAGTGACACTCCGATTTCTAGGCAAAATGATATATCTCTTTTGGGGATTACCCTGACTTCTAATCTCTCTTGGCACAAGTACATTACAAATATTGCTTCCTCTGCATCTAAAAAACTTGGTTTTCTCTTTCGCTCTCGGCGTTACTTTTCTTCCAAACAGCTGCTCACTCTGTATAAATCGGAAATCTGCCCTACCATGGAATATTGTTCCCACATCTGGGGTGGTGCCCCCAAAACCTCTCTCATTGATTCCATGGCTTCTTGATTCCATTCAGAAGAGGGCAGTTAGGTTAATTAATGATTCTTCTCTAACAGAGTCCCTCCACTCGCTTTCTCATAGACGTATTATATCTCCTAGACATTTCTGCTGCATGCCTCTTCTACAGATACTTCCATGGGCACTGTTCTTCTGAATTGACTTCTATAATTCCCGCTCTCTCTTTTAAAACAGTCCGAACACGTGCCGCCACCAGCCAACATCCATTTACTGTCCAACTTCAAACCCACAGAACCAACTTTTCATCTTCCTCATTTATTCATTCAACTGCCGTTTTCTGGAACAACCTTCCTTCATACGTATTTCCTGAAAATTACAATCTTCAGAAGTTCAAGTCCAATGTCAACAAATATCTTCTTTCGTCTTCTCAACCTCCAACCCAAGCATGGTTGGTACTAAGTACTATAGGTTCTAATACCTCTCGTGTTTGGGGTTCACATAAAAAAAAAAAAAAAAATCAAAAGCTTTCCTGAAATCCAAGTACAGTCAGTCCTCGTATAACACGATAGTTGTGTTCCTAGAATGCAATGCAAAATCGTGCAATATAAATAACAGGCCCTATGGGGAAAATAGAGTTAGGTGCCGATCACCCAAGATTGAACACATTTGTAACCAAAACATTACCAAACACGATAAATAATTGTAATGAAATATGTACAGTCAGGTCCTCGTATAACATGTGTTTACACTACACGAATTCGATCATGCATGATTTATAAATAGGGGAATGATATCATATATAACACGAACCGAATTCGCTTATGCACGATTCGCTGTTGTGTTTACAAGAAATTGCAGTCAAACGCAGAATCAGCCCAACTGAACGCTGTACGATAGGAATATAGAGAAGATTCTGAAAATGTATTTATGTTTTTTATATCAGTGAAGGGGAAACACTTTTTGCCAAAATAACGTAAAACACCCACAATTCCAGCTATCAGTATTATCGTAAATGCAATTAGATCGAGTTTACTAACAGATTCCAGTAGCAGGAACGCAACTGGAATTTGTTTTTATTGTTTAATGGTAGTGACCTCCAGAAATGTGCTTTACTAAAAAGTGAGCTAGTGAGGTGATAATAGTATTTCTGCGTTTACAGTGTTGTTTATTCAGTTGCTACACACGCGCAGCTTTGTTTATGTGTATCAAGCATGCTCCTCATTTTGTAATTGTGCTTTATTCCCTAAAAACGCGTAAAATACTTAAAGGGTGTGACAAGGAAGCATCCAGTTGAAGACACTACAGATTCAGAGAGAAAAAGAAAAGTAATATCGATAGACAGAGACAGACTGGGTCAAAATTTCTTACCTGGGAAAATTTGTAGCGGCCTCATACTAGTGTTTATGGCCAAAATTACACCAGCCTCCATCAGCTTCTGGCCTTCGGCCCACCGAGGTTTCCCTGGTAAGGCTTATGGCCAGTCGGCCTCTGGCGATAGAGAAAAAATGTGAAATTGTGAAACGCTTTGAGCGAAATGAAAGAACATGTGATATTGCACGTGCTACAGACCTATATGAGGCAATGCGGGAACAATTAGAAAGAATGCAGAGAAATAAAAACAACTTTCATAGCAGGAACAGCTCAGTGTAATAAAATCCATTAGATAAAGACAAAGAAATGGAAGAGATGTAACGGCTGTCATTTGTTTGGATAGAAGATCAAACAGAACAAGTTTGCTTATGATAGAAGCAAAAGCATTAACAATATTTTATTATGTAATGATTGTAATAAAATACAGTCAATCCTCATATAACACGATAGTTGTGTTCCTAGAAACCCTCGTGCAAATTTATATTGTGCAATATAAATAACAGGCCCTATGGGAAAAACAGGGTTAGGTGCCGACCACCCAAGATTGAACACATTTGTAACCATAACATTACCAAACATAATAAATAATCGTAATGAAATACATATTTTATTACAATCATTACATAATAAAATATTGCTAATGCTTTTGCTTCTATCATAAGCGAACTTGTTCTGTTTGATCTTCTATCCAAAAAATGACAGCCACTCCATCTTTTCCAATTCTTTTTGTTTTGATCTAATGGATTTTATTACACTGAGTTGTTCCTGCTATGAAAGTTGTAAGGATTTCGTACTAAAAATGAATAAGGCTAAAACAAAAGTAATGATGAACAAGTATGCCACAAAAAGGGATATACACATTGAAGGAGCAACAACTGAAATGATGGATTCATATACTTATCTGGGACAAGTCATTAGCTGTAATAATGATAAAGGGCTGGAAGTCAAGAGAAGAATAAGTTTTGGATGATAGCATTCAGGAAATATAGTCACATACTGAGGAATAATATCGCAATTTGTCTGAAATATAAAATAATGAACCAATGTATACTCTCCACCATGACTTATGGAAGTGAAACTTGGGCACTCACCAAAAGAATGGAAGAGAAGCTGAGAACTACACAGCAAAGAATGGAACGAATTATATTGGGAATCAGACTGTTAGATAAGAAGAGAAACACATGGATTAGGCAGCAAACTCAAGTAAAGGACATTCTTATCAAAACTAAAGAACTAAAATGGTCTTGGGCAGGACACATAGCTCGAAGACATGATGGCAGATGGACTAAGAAAATAATAGAATGGTACAAGAAGAGCTAAAAGAAAACCTGGAAGACAAAAACGAAGATGGAAATTCACACGTTTGTGGGTACTAAATGGATGGCCATTGCAACAAAAGTTGCTGGAAAGGCCTGCGCTGGATTGATGATGATAAGGCAGCTCTTTAAAACTCACTTCCTAGATATTTATTGTTGCATGCAGATGCTCTCCTGAATGCAATGATAAATGGCTGTTGGTTTTTTTTTTTTTAATTCGACATTATTTGTTCACATTCCTTATTGATATAGTAATTAGTGTATTTTATGTTCAGTGTGGCATCAATAAATTTCATTAATGATAAAATCACGTTAATATTGCATTTATCACTTTTATTAAGTAATACTCAAGATATGTTTAGTTTTAATAAAATATTTTAAAAGTTTTTCATTTATTTTAAACAAATAAAAAAGAAGGTACAAAACTTTCATTTCAATACCTATGACATTTTCCCAGCCACATATAATTTTCAGATTTTCAACTTAATATAAACTATTACTTCATGAACATCATTAAAAAAACTAGAAAATCAATGCTATCTACCAAAATATTAGGAAAAAAATAGCCTCCAACAAAGGATGAGGACTCCTACTTATAGGGCTATTTAGACCAGTCCCTTCAAAACACTATAATGGAAGTGTACTATATATACTAGCAACCCTCCCAACAGAAACAACTACAAGAGAGCCATTCTTCATAGGCTCATAGATCCTGAGTTTCAGAATAGGCAATCTTATGACATTTACACAGCCACATTTAACTTTCAATACTATCATAGGTTAAGTTGTACTTTAAACAAGTACAACTTATCTACCATCAGGTAGATAAGCTGTACTATAACTACCATCAGGTGTAAAGGGATGGGTTTTATCTTTCATAACAGTGGTCTCAGAGATTTTTTAATTTCTATACTGTGTGCCCAACAGATGATGTTAGCAACAGAAAATTCTAAATGGGAAGCATTCAAGGAAGTAATTTTTGAAGCTACTAGGCTTTTTGTTCAAACTAAGAAATACTGTTCTAGGTTTGGCCCAAATGGATGTCACAAGAACTAAATACTTGTGGCAGAGAAGAAAAATGCACGGGATGCATATAAATTATCAGACGACACAAAAGTCTATGGTAGATATAAGCTAGTCCGTAATCAAGTCACAAAGGTTGTTCGCCAAGTGAAGACAGATTATGAGAAATCTTTGGCAAAAGAATCAAAGAAAAACAGCAAAGACTTCTTTACTTATATAAACTCTAAAAAGAAGGAGATGAATCAGATTGGTCCACTTGATATCAATGGTTTGACTGTAGATGATAATTCTCAGACAGCTGCCAAACTAAATAAGTATTTTGCATCTACATTCACACATCAGGAGTTATTCAAGCAGGAGGAGGTCAAATGTTTATAAAACTCTAACAAGGAGTTAAATGATTTTGTAATAACTGAGAGCAAAGTGGAGGAGAAATTGTTGAAGTTAAACATAAGAAACACACGTGATGCATGGGATCTATCCAGTTATATTAAAGGAAGTAAGCAAACCCTTAACCATAATTATGAGAGCATTGTTGGACTCAGGGAAAAGTCCCCACAGACTGGAGATGTGCAAATTTATCTCCAATTCATAAAGGGGGGGATCAAAGGGTGACACAAGTAATTACAGACCTGTTAGTTTGACTTCTGTTCCAGGGAAAATAATGGAGTCACTGGTTAAAGAAGCATTACAGGTTCATCTAGACAAGACTGCAGTAATAATTCAGACACAGCATGGGTTTGTTATGTCTGGCCAATTCAATTGGATATTATAACATGGCCACAAAGGCACTGGATGCAAAAACTAATTTTGATATCATATACTTGGATTTCAGGAAAGCTTTTGATACTGTTCCACATGGAAGACTACTGTACAAATTAGAAAACTATGGCATTCAAGGCAAGTTGCTACAATGGATAAAAGGATGGTTGAGAGGGAGAAGACAGAGTGGTAATTAATGGACACTGCTCTTCGTGGACTAATGTTATTAGTGGTGTCCCTGAGGGTTTGGTGTTGGGCCCATTGTTGTTTTGTATATTTATCAATAATATTGAAATAGGTATTTCAAGCTTAATGTCAAAGTTTACAGATGATACAAAGGTTGGCAGGATTGTTAATTACAGTAATGACAGTATGCTGCTGCAACAGGATCTGGAAAAGTTGAGCAGATGGGCTGAGAAGTGGCAACTGAAGTTTAACACTGACAAATGCAAAGTACTGCTTATGGGTAAAAGTAACCCCAGAGAAATGTACCCAACAGAGTGGTGTTACACTCAGGTTAGTGGAGAATGAAAGAGACCTGGGGGTAATTATGCAGTCAGATATGAAGTTTTCTGAGCAGTGGAGACAGGCTGCCAGAATAGGTCATGGGGTCTTGTCAATGATATACAGAAATTTTACTAGCAGGGATAAGGAGGTGATTATCCCCCCTTCTATAAGCCAACAGTCAGACCAAACCTTGAGTACTGTGTACAGGTCTGGAAACATCATTTTAGGAAGGATGTAGAGTTGCTAGAACAAATACAGAGAAGGGCAAGAAGACTGCTCAGGGGAACAAAGGGGTTGCTCTTATGAAGAAAGTAGTAGTAGTGGCATGTGATGCAAGAAAGCAAGCGAATGAGCTTATGCGGCATCAGCCAAAAAAAAAAAAAAAAAATTAATGCCATTCCCTCTAAATGTCTGACCAGTTCCTCCTTAAATTTATTTAACCTATCAACTTCCACAAAAACAGATGGAAGGTTGATCCAGCAATTAACCACCCACTGGCTAAAGGCATATTTCCCCACGTCTATTCTACATGTCTTTCTTCAATTAGAATTTACGCTCCCTTAGGTTCATAATCTGAACAAGTGGAAGAATCCCATCAGAATTCAGTATGCTCAACCCATTCAAGGCCTTATACACCTCAATCAGATCACCTTGCAGGTGCCTAGTCTCCAGCCGCTGCAATTTGCAGAACTTAAGCCTCTTTTGGTAAGAGGATCCCTTCATTCCCCTCACCAATTTTGTTGCCCTTCTCTGTACACGCTCAAGCAAATCTATATCCTTCCTAAAATGAGGCTTCCAGATCTGTATGCAGTACTCAAGGCATGGCCTGACCATTGCGTTATACAGACAGAGAGCGAGAGAGAGAGAGAGAGAGAGACAATCACCTCCTTTTCCCTGCTAGCAAAATTCCTGTATATCATTGACAAAACCTCATGACCTGCTCTTGCAGCCTGTCTGCATTTTTCAGAAAACTTCATATCTGACTACACAATTACTCCCAGGCCTTCATTTTCTACCACCCTAAGTGTAGTACTACACAGTTGGTACGTTCCTCTGGGGTTACTTCTACCATATGCAGTACTTTGCATTTGTAAATGTTAAACTTCAGTTGCCACTTCTCAGCCCATCTTCCCAAATTTTCTAGATCCTGTTGTATTAGCATACTGCCATTACTGCCATTAAAAACCCTGCCAACCTTTGTATCATCTGCAAACTTCGACATTAAGCCTGATATACCTTCATCAATATCGTTGATAAATATACAAAACAACAGTGGACCCAACACCGAACCCTGTGGGTTTCCACTAATAACATTAGTCCACGAAGAGGACTAACATTAGCCCATTGATTACCATCCTCAACCATCCTTTTATCCATTGCAGCAACTTACCCTTAATACCATTCTGCTCCAACTTGTCCAGTAGTCTTCCATGCGCAACAGTGTCAAAAGCTTTTCGAAATCAAAGGTATATGATATCAAAATTATTTTTTGTTTTTAGTTCCTTTGCAATCACATCATAATATCCAATCAGATTTGTCAGACAAGACTTTCCCTTAACAAACCCATGCTGTGTCTGAATTATTGCTGCAGTCTTGTCTAGATGATCCTGCAATGCATCTTTAACCAGTGACTCCCTTATTTTATGTGGAACAGAAGTTAAACTAACTGGTCTGTAATTACTCGTATCACCCTTCGATCCCCCTTTGTGAACTGGGGATACATTTGCCCATCTCCAGTCCGTGGGGACCTCCCCTGAGTCCAAGGATGCTTTCATAATTATGGCTAAGGGTTTGCTTACTTCCTTTGCTGCCTCCTTTAATATAACTGGATAGATCCCATCCACCCTAGGTGCCATTCTTATGTTTAACTTCAACAATTTCCCCTCCACTCTGCTCTCAGTTATTACAAAATCATTAAGCACCCTGCTTCAATTTGATAACCTGGCATTTTCAATCCTTAATAACTCCTCATGTGTGAATGTAGATGCAAAATACTCATTCAGTTTGTTTGCTATCTGAGCATGATCATCAACAGTCAAACCATCAATATCAAGTTGACCAATCTGATTCATCCCCTTCCTTTTAGAGTTTATATAAGTAAAGAAATCCTTGCTGTTTTTCTTAGTATCCTTTGCCAAAGATTTCTCGTAATCTGCCTTCGTCTGCCTAACCTCCTTTGTGACTTGATCACAGATTAGCTTATATTTGCCATAGGCTTCTGTGTCGCCTGATAATTTATATGCATCTGATGCATTTTTATTCTCTGCCACGAGTCTCATTAGTTCATTTGACAACCATTTAGGCCTAAACCTTGAACAATATTTCTTAATAGGTATGAAACGTTTAGTAACTTCCACGATTAATTCCTTGAATGCTTCCCACTTAGTAGTTGCTGTTGGTAATATCATCAGTTGGTCCCACTGTACAGAATTTAAAAACTGTCTGAGACCATATAGACATCCACAAGTCAGAATAAATTACACCCTCCTCATTAACTGGAATAGCTAAAATTATCCATTATAATGAGGAATGTTTTAAACATTTGAATGAATGCAAGAAATGTATCAAAAACAAAAGATTATGAGATTTGGAGAAATCAAATTTTGAATTATATGAACATTAACTGTTAATTCTGTTGGCAAACATTATTTCAGGAAAATTAAACCAAAACAATATCATATACTATAATATAATTTCCATTATTAGTTTGTTTACTAATTAATTAGAACAGACAACTCATAGTTGTTTCGTTTCAAATGGGGGATCAAAAGACAAGTTTCATCTTAATTGTCCTCCAGCAAAACTAAAATAGGATTTCTCTGTAATATAAGAAGTTATTATTTGTTATTTGGTTTTTTTTTTAGGAGCACTAGCAACTAAGGCCATATTGCTCCAGGGATATGTGGTGGTTATTCCTCGACCTTTCTGTATCCTCCGTATTTAGTGGTCACGGGCTCGAACCCCAGTCTAATCAAGAAGCGTGTGATATGCACTGCTGCTCCTGCCCACCTGGCTATGGAGGTGCCAATATAAGAAGTACAAGGTTTTATTTTTCTTAGCCTTTTCATTTTCCTTAACTATTAACCTTAACAAATAAGATTATGGCACATTCCTGAAAACCTCTGCATGAAAATTATCAAAACATTCAAAAATATTTTAATAGTATCCTATTGAAATACAATTAGACATCAACACTTTATTACTACAATCTTGTGTTCACTTGTATTACTGGTCAGGTCAAGGATCTCAAAGGTATAGGTGCTGCCTATTATTAATCTACAGCTGACAGAAGAATACCAATAATTTTTCAAACAACTGTGAGCATATTATAGAAACAACTGAAACCCAATAATGCAACCTAAAATGGAATCTTATTTTGTAACCAAACCAAATATTTAGGCTAATCCTTTAATACTACTTCAAAATATAATATATCATTTTAAGGAAAATTTCTTCCTTCCCTTCAGTCACTGCTGATATGTTCAGAGATTGAAAAAATATATTTTTTAACAATTTAAAAAAAAATAGTTTATAATTTTTAGTATTTATCAAATATCTTAAGTGTGTCAGTGTTATTACAGAGATTGTACACAGATATATATATATATATATATATGATTGTTCCACTTTCAACTAGTGTTAAGTGGCAATCTGTTTTGCCATGAACAATATGGCTGGCTACTATGGCCTCTTTCATGTTAAGATTTTGAATATCATCCATAGCTAATAAAAAGCAAATTTACTTTTGGATAAAGATTCATTGTTAGTTTTTATACCCAAATAAATTTTTGATTGTATAAAGTATCTCATTTTAGGTAAAAAACATAAAAAACAAATAAATAAAATAGTATCATCTTGTATATCTAATGCCACTTTCAGTAATTAAGCAATCAAAATAAACCTATATGATATTATATAAGACAACGGTTAGGCTGCATCTTGAGTACTGCATACAGTTCTGAAGGCCTTATTTTAGGAAAGATGTAGATCTGCTGGAATGGGCAATGAGATTGGTGAAGGGAATGAAAGGGTGATTGTTGTTGTTATTGTTATTTTGGTTTTTAGGAGCATTAGCAACTAAGGCCATATTGCTCTGGGATATGTGGTGGTCATTCCCTGACCTTTCCGCATCCTCCATATTTGGTGGTGACGGGCTCGAACCCCGGTCTAATCAAGAAGCGTGTGCTACGCACTGCTGCTCCTTCCCACCTGGCTACGGAGGCGCCAAAAGGGTGATCTTACCAAGACTGGCTTCAAATTCTGCAAACTGCAACATCTGGAGCCAAGGGCACCTGAGAGGAGATCTCATTAAGGTGTTTAAGGCTTTGAATGGATTGCATTAACTCAATGATGATAGCATCCTTCCTCTTGAGACTATACAAAAATGAGGGGGCATAAATTTCAAATTAGGAAAGGATGGCTGCATGTTAAATGTGTTTGTTTGCTTTTGGGCAGTGGTTACTTGATTAGTTGATTACTGTAACAGGCTTCTTCCATCTTGCATTGTGGAATTCATGAAAGAACTAGAGGAAATTATCAGAGGGGATGTTCAGGTGATGTGGGAGGGTTTTTTTTTTTTTTTGCTGATGCTATATAAGTTTGCTTTCTTGCATCATTTTCCACTACTACTAATTATCCCCCAGTCTTCTACTTAAAAATGAAACTGCATTTTGTATGCCAGTAGTTCAACCAACACTTCTATGTGGGAAATAAATCAGATCCTTTTTAAAACTGATTAAGTGCTACCTTAGCAGGGGAGGCGTTGTGAAAGTGTTTGAACAAATTTGCATTTACTAACTTGAAATTAAAAAAGTTAATTTATATTTCATTATTCACAATCACCTTTAAGGGGAAAAAACTTAAAAATTTAAATACAGTCGATTCTGGTTATTTGGGACACATCAGGACTAGTGCATTTTGGCCCAACTAAGGTGTTGATGTATCCTGATGAATGTGCACCTGTTGGGCTGCGTTCAGCAGGGAAATGCTTCTCGGTACAAACGTGCAGCCTTGAGTGCACTGCCGTTGGCTTTACCATACATTGTGTATATCCGCATACTCTTCGTTGACTGTCCTTTGACAAGTACTAGTATGCCTGCTACATCTCAGAGCATTGGGAGAGGGGAAAGGGAGAGAATGAGCATGCGTATAAACAAACAAGTCAGTGGTGGATCCCAACTAGAAATGTGCAATATCTCAAAAACGATTCAAAGTCCTTAAGTGAATCATTTGCAAAAAAACATAAGCAAAAAAAACCTAGTAAAAAACCATGTTTACTAGGTTTTTTTTGCTTATTGCAGTCTGTACAGTTCACCTTTAAATTATTGATCATCACTTTTAAAACACCCTGTGTATATATATTATATGTTATTAGAAAAGAATTTATGCGTGCCCATCAACGTGGGCATAAATTTATCATAAAATGAAATAAACCAATAAGATATTTATTAATTAAATGCCACATTACAATAATCAATAATTAATGTGATAGATGTTGTTGTTGCACCACTGATGACAATTCATCTATGTTCAGTAGATACCTGGTTATTTTTGAAGAAATACAAACATTGTAAGAATCATCAGTAAGTTGGCTGTATATTTTGGACATGGGTAGCAGTATTACCAGAATAACATCCAACTGTGTGGTACCAGAGTAAATCTACTAGACAATGAAAAAGAACTGGGGATAATTGTACAGCCAGACATGAAATGAAGTCTATAAGAAAGTCAGACACCAGCTCATGAGGTTTTTTCAATGATATACCATAATTTTTCCAGCAGGAATAAAGAGATAATTATTCTGCTGTATATAGCAATGGTTAAGCCACATCTTGATTACTGAATGCAGGTCTGGAAGCCTCATTTTAGGAATGATGTGGATCTGTTGAAATGAGGTTAGTGAGGGGAAACAAAAAGCTACTCTTACCTAAACAGACTTCAGTTCTGCAAAATGTCTGGAAACTAGGCACTTAGGCATCTTAATCCATTCAGAGCCTTAAATATTTAAATACTGATTGAGCCATTTAAGGCTTTGTTTGGATTAAGTAAGATAAATGTGGATAGCAATATGTATATAAGGATTGAAACTGAGGTGAGTTTGGGTGCATTAGAGCCTTTGTTACTGATGTACTAGAAAAATATAAATTTAAGGAAGAATTAGGCAAATTAAAGGGGATGGATAGGGGAAGTTATATATATAGACAAATATATTAGATAAGTGTATGAGTAGGGGTGGTGACCTGTCAGGTGCAGTTACAATGGAAAAAATTATTAAAAAGTGCCTGAAAAATAAAAGCAGATTACATAAAATTAAATAAAATAAATGAAAATATACAAATAGTACTTAATGCTTAATCCTAAGATTTTAATCAAGGGCTGGCAGCCAAAACCAAAGGAAATACTGCAAAAAGCAAGGCCTCTGTCCATCTATTTATGGCAACTTACTATCAGGCCTGGCATGAGACGGTGAAATGGGCTGATGGAAGCGAACACATCAAGGCTGTATTGGAGACCAAAGAAGTTAGCCGATAGTTCCCAGCAAATTTATAACTGTTAAAGTAACCCCTGTGTATGGGGGGGGGGAGAAGAAGGTGTAAATAGGCCAAAGTAAACCTTACCGGTGTGACGGGGACATCGGCAATTAAACAAATGAGGCAAATGGACCAGCAAAGGGGAGAAATCAATAACTAACAAAGTAGCACTGAAAAGACACTACACTTTGTTGTAGAAGAAAAAAGGAGCAATAGCAGAAAAATAGTATCTCGAATACTGCTTTCGGCGGCCTAATCGCACACGAGATATAAGATGTAGTGTTTAAGAACAGCAAAAAGTAATTGGAAGAAGGAGAATATAGCAGTGCTCGGGCAGTCTGGGATTGCGTAACCCATACCAATAGTAGATCCCTAGACATATGCCTTGTGTTCAAGTCTGTAATGGTATTGTTTTTACAAATACGAGACTAAACAATTTCAGAAAAGAAAAAAACAGCTAAAAAGACCTAACTAACAAAATATAATGCCCTGTGGTTAGCCAATCAGTGGGCACAAGCTTTCTGCACTGTGAGACACGAAAGAGGCTAGGGGATATTTGACTATACAATATGTACATGCCTGAATGTAAAAGGATATCAACCAGCAATTATGTTGTTAATATCAGTATGGTTGTCAATAAGCTTTTTATATTTCATGATATTTAGTGTTTTCCTAAAATGATGGTAAAGGAAGGCTAAAGGGAAACTATTACCAAGTAGTTTGTTATGGAGTAATTTGATATTATCTGAAAAGAGTTTGTTATTATTATATATGGTGGCAATTCTGATGCATTGAGAAAATACATTTGAATGCAATTTTTTTGAAATGTTGGAGTGCCAATGGGTGAAGCTGACTACATTAAAATGAAAAGTATCTCTTTTATTATATATGTTAATTGCAGTATGCGGACTGTTGATATTAATGTCCAAGTCTAAGTAATTAGCTGAATAGTCATTCTTATTAGTTTTCTCCAGAATAAGTTCTGGAGGATAAATGCCAGCAATGTCCTGTAGAAATGTTTATTATTTGGGTTTTTAGGAGCATTAGCAACTAAGGCCATATTGCTCCGGGATATGCGGTGGTCATTCCCTGACCTTTCCGCATCCTCCGTATTTGGTGGTGACGGGCTCGAACCCCGGTCTAATCAAGAAGAGTGTGCTATTCACTGCTGCTCCTTCCCACCTGGCTACGGAGGTGCCTGTAGAAATGTAGGGTAGTTGATTACTAACACGGCTACCCATAGGGATACCTTTAATTTGCTAGTATACGGTTTTGCCATCAAATATGTAATTATTGGAATTGCAGAGATTTATGAGATTGTTCCAATACACAGAATTACAATTTATAATGTGTTTATAGTTCTTGTAAAATTCATTCATGACTGATTTTCAGTTTGTTAGGTCTATGCTAGTAAATAGGCTATTAAAGTCAAACGTTTGAACATGAAAAAGTATCACAGAACAGGGTTACTTTAACAGTTATAAATTTGCTGGGAACTATCAGTTAACTCCTTTGGTCTCCGATACAGCCTTGATGTGTTCGCTGCCATCAGCTCATTTCACCGTCTCCTGCCAGACCCAACAGTAAGTTGTCATGTTCTGGCTATACCTTTCGTCTTTATAATTACACTTTCTTTGTTAAAATTCAAATAGGGCTGTTTGCTATTCATTCAATTTTTTTTTTTTTTAACTGGAATTAATTGGTATTAATTTTAGCTTAATATTGCATTTTACTTTTATTTATTTTAAAATTATATTTGTTTGGTTTTTTATTCCTTTTCTTTTTTGGTCTCTGTCAGGTCGACTATGATATATGTGTCTGCTCGCTTTTTGTCTGCTACGTATATATCATAACACAAACAGAGGCCTTGCTTTTTGCTGTATTTCCTTTGGTTTTGGCTGCCAGCCCTTGATGGCATAGTTAAAATCTTAGGATCTATAGCATTAAGTACTATTTGTATATTTTCATAATTTAATTTAATTTTATGTAATCTGCTTTAATTTTCAGGCACTTTTTTAATAATTTTTTCCATTGTAACTACACCTGACAGGTCAGCAGGAACTCATATACTTTGGGGGGGTGGGGGGCATCCCGAGGCGCCAACATTCAAGGGGCGCCTGAAAACCTGAAACTTACATACACGTATGAAGAAAATTTTAAAGGGGCACACCAAATTTCTATTGCTACCTGCGCACCACATACCATAGGAATCCCCCTGCATACACTTATCTAATATATTTGTTTATACATGTATTTCATTATGGTTGCTGGGTATTCGGTTGTTACTAGCAGTGTTCCGGATCTATAAACCAGCGCAATATATTATTAATTTTTTCATTCTTTATCAGACGTTCCAATTTTTTAATACAACTTATCATTATTATTAATTATATAATATATATATAAATGGTACTGACAACATGATTATAAAACTGTAAGGAACAATTTAGATTATTCAGATGTTTAAGAAATATGAAATTGGTAATTACAAGTATTATTCCAATTTTCTTGAAGGCAAACTTTTCATACTGGTGTCTGGACTTGATAGGTAATCAACCACATGAGATGGACAGTAGTAACATATATACCATAATTATTAGCAATTTAGTGGGATGAAAGTGGCGTTAGCTGTTATATTAACAATTTAGTTGGGTTTGGTTTTTTTTTTTTTTTTTAGGAGCATTAGCAACTAAGGCCATATTGCTCCGGGAATATGCGGTGGTCATTCCCTTGACCTTTCCACATCCTCCGTATTTGGTGGTGACGGGCTCGAACCCCGGTCTAATCGAGAAGCGTATGCTACTCACTGCTGCTCCTTCCCACCTGGCTATGGAGGCGCCTAATTTAGTTGGGAGAAGATGGTGGTAACTGTTATATGATCAGGAGGAGTCTATTATGGGGCACAAGATATAATAGCTGTTGCAATTCTGTAATCACTGATATTGGTGGGGGGGAGGACTTTCTCCTCTGATTTCCAGTTTTCCTTCTGGTTGCTCGCTGCTAGTGATAGTAGATGGCTCTCTCCCTTCTATTTTCTTCACTAATGCTGGTGTTCCCCAAGGTAGAACAAACCTTGGAGAACTTTAAACAGGAACTTTCCAGTTTAAAGAAAGCACAGGATAACAACAAAAGTCATTAGAGGGCTCTACACACACACACACATGCACACAAGACTTACAAAATATGAAGTACTAAGGCACTCTAAATGTAGTGTTTTTATTTCATTTAATCACCTTAAAAATAAGATGAGATGAAAACTCAAATTATAAGTCTCACTTATTTGGAACTCTTGTATTTACAGTATTTCGGATCAATTTATGAAATAAACAAAAAAGTGCTACAATATTCTGAATGATGTATTTTTATTTGAGTCCATGATTTTGAAACAATACAGCTGTCACACATTGTAACTATCAATCTCTCATTTAGAATTCACATTTACAATAAAATCCAAACAAAATTTACAGTGCAATGTGAAGGGGGCTCCCAGTATATTTTGATGGAGGTATTATTATTTATCTGCAATCTTACTTGAGAATATCAGTAGTCTTTCTATCTCCATGTACCACTTTACGGCTTCCATTATCCAGAATTGAAAGATGTGTAAAGTTGGCTCCATTAGTTTTACTTCTGATTACTAGTTGTTTAGTATTGTTGTTGACAAATATTGAAATACTGCAACAGAGTGTACAAAAATGCAACCAATCATTTAAAAGACCTAATGATTTACAACAATACTCAGTCATCAGACCTTCATGAGAATACCTGAGCAATCTTTCTGCCTCCTTATACCACTTCATTGCTTCACCCAATGATTCATGTAGAAATTTTAACATTCACTAGAAGCAACAAAAGGGGAGGTTACATCAACCCTTAAATTCTACAATTTGTACAGTGCCCTAAAGAAAAACAGCCACCTCCTCAAATGAAATATGAATAGTTTCATTATCCTCAAATGAAATATGAAACTATTCATATTTCATTTGAGGATAATGAGGAAAGTTTGCAAGTTCACTGGTAAAATTGATGGGTTTATTTATTTTAAATAAGAAGCAGTTTAAATAAAAAAAAAATAAAAAAAAAAAAAAAAGCAGTTCAAACAACTGCAATAATAAGAAGTGTTCAGTAAGTTTACTTACAATAAAAGAAGAAAAATAATAACAATAAGGAGCAAAATAAATTTTAAAAATATATAAATAATTAAAAGAAACAAAAAAAAACATATAGGTTTAATGAGTTTTAATCACAGAATGATTAGAACTCCATTTAAGGTTGCAGAATAGATGTAGAGTTTGCCTCCAGCCAATGGACTGGAGGCAATCTTCCACACATCTATTCTGCAACCTTCCTCAATTTGAATTCATGCCCGCCCTAGTCTAAGCAAAAGGACGAATCCCATCAGCAGTGAATTTGCTCAAGCCATTTAAAAGCCTTGAACACCTCAATCAGATCACCTCACAGGTGCCTACTCTCCAGGCACAGAAATTTGCAGGACTGAAGCCTTTCTTGGTAAGAGCACTCATTTGTTCCCCTCACCAATCTCATTGCCCTTCTCTGTACTCATTCCAGCAGCTCTCCATTCTTCAAAAAATGAGGCCTCCAGACCTGTATACAGTACTCAAGATGTGGCCTGACCAATGCCTTATACAATGAGAATCACATCTTTATCCCTGCTAGAAAAATTCCTGTATATCATTGACAAAATCCCATGGCAAATACTGCAATATTTACTGTGGACTATACTGGCAGCCTGCCACTACTGTTCGGAGAACTTCATATCAGACTGCACAATGCTTATTTAGATAAGTTTGATAAGCAGTATGCTTATAACATCGGGTACAACTATGGAAAAGAGAGAAAGAAAGCAAACTATACTCCATATAGTTGTCTGAAAATAATCATGTCTAATCCGCCAGCAACTGGAGATGTTCATGGTAAGAAAGATTTTAAAATTAGTTTCATTTTCAGAAAAATATTTATATTTAAAAAAAAAAAAAAAAAATTAAAAGACATTTATAAAATTAGAATAAGCATTCATTAAATGTAATATATCTTTTTGAACCAGGAAGGTTGCTCTTGTGTTGGTTTCCATTTTTTTTTTTATCTTGTTTTACTTTATCTTGCTGTTTTTGTAATAATAAAAAAAAATTGATTACTCTTATTTTTCTCTCCCTCATATTTTGCACAAGGTTAACATGATATATTTGTCCTTTCCATTATACTATTATTGCTACTCTGCCTGAAAGCAGCCATATTATCTATTTACCAAATGTCTATGCAAGCATCTGGTTAAGATCCACTGATCAAATAGTAAAAAAAATTGTGAACACTGGATAATTATGCTGGTTAGTTGGTAGATAAGCTCTTTTTGATTTATCCTAGTGATGCCTTCGATTTTGATCTGGCACTCTAGGCCAGTCACGGTATAGCTGTAAGTATTAATTAAAAGAGTCAGGGTTGCATTTTGATACAGGTGTTGACATAATATGATAATAAATTCCAGTGACAGTGAAATGCTTGATTTTATGCTTACTTTAGAAATAACATCATTTTTTATATATATATATATATGTATATATATATATACACACATGATATTTTGTTCACCATTCAGCACAAGGTTCAGAATTGAGGCTAAGTATTGTCTGATAAGAAGCAAGTGAGTTTGAAACCGGTCATAGCAGTGCCTTTAAGTTTTTAATGAATAAAGTATTTGCATTCTTGATGATGATGCTAATTGATTAAAAACTATATTAGAAATTTTAGATCATTTCACAGATAAAGATGTAGTTTCTAAGGTGAGCATAAGCCAAAGAAGGCACAAAGCTTCCCAAAGATATCAACACAGAAAAATATAAAGCAGAGAAGCATTTATCATATTATAACTGTAATAATTAGGTCTGTCAAAACCAGCCCTTGTAGTTAATGTGTCAACCCTTTCCTTGTGATTTACAAAGAGTGACTATGACTACTGCAGTTGTAGTAATCACCCTTTGTCACTTCATTAAGAATATCTAGCCTGATATTTGTTTTCCAGACTAGCTTTGCTTTCCCACTAGCTTTGCAAAGTTTTGGGTTCCCAATCTATATGTGCTGAACTAACCTTCTTCTCTTTTTGAAAAATGTAAAACAAATATTAATGCAAGTAAACAGATTTCACTTGTAGATTAAAGTCCCAGTATTTTATATATTTTTTTTTTCTCGGATTAAATTTATTCAACATTTTCTTTTACTGAATTCAATCACTGTTCGTCACTCCATGTTTAATTAAATTTTACAAACATCCATAACTGCTTTGCAAGGTTGTTTGTACAAAGTGTGGTATACATTTTATAAAAATGAGATATCCAGTATGTGTCTTTCATGAGAGTATAGTAGGGTAATTCCCTCTGAGTTATTCCAGGTTTTTCAGCCTGTACAACATATAAATCAGCCTGTGAATACACATTAGTCTAGACATAATATACTGGTGCAGTATATCCTAAGATATACTGCACCAGTTTACAACATATAGTGATATGTTGTAAACCCAAAAATTATATTCAGTATGAGAGTTGAACACTGATGGTATTAATCTTTCTACTATTGAGATTAGTGCCTTGTCTGCAGTTCAAATTTAATGTTATCATTCACTTTAAATCCTGCTGTAACTATATCCATTTACAGTGATGTGCACTGAATCCTGTAATTGAAACACACAAAACAAAATTATCATTAAGTTTGCATTACTTAAATTCTACATACATGTTGTTTCTTTAGTTCCAGTTTTGATATTGTTACTGTTTCAAACTTTCTCTCATGGAGTGCCATCAACAGCGATGATACATTATTAACAATTCATTATATCCTAACAAATATGAAATACATGGTGTACAAAGTAACGGTAAATAATTATGACAATGTATATATTTATTTATTATTATTATTAAATATAATTATATATATATAAAAACATACACTCAGTGATCACTGAATTGTGACCACTATATCCATAAATGGACTGTCACATAGCTTGTAGTATAAAAAACAACAGCTTCGTATGTTAAGAGCAGTGGTAACTTGCATCTGGTTGTGCAGTAGCAGTTATCAGATGTAGTGAAGATATCATGTAATTTCAAAAGGTGCATAATTGTGCGAGGTCGTGCGCCAGGTGCTTCAATATTGGGAAACACATCTTGTCGGTTGCTCACAGCCCACTGTGTTTAAAGTATGCAAAGAATAGTGCCAAATGGTTCAAACCACCTCCCACCGACAGAATTGTAAAGGATTACTCAAGGCGGATGTTCGTGGTGAACGAAGAGTATAGTGTGTTGTATGGGCTCACAGGTAGGTCACTGTGTGACAGTTCACATTGCAATACAGTTTGGGGAATGCAAGAACAGTATCCTAAATAACAATGTACCACACACTCAGATGTATTGAGTTCCATAGCAGACAACCCAAGAGACACTCTCTCCTCACTGCTAATTATCATTGACAGCAAATGCTGTGGTGTCAACAGCACGCTGGTTCGACACTGGAGGAATGGAAATGAGTGTGCTGGTTGGATTGTATACAAATACCTGGTACAAAATGCCAACATATGTTTTTGTGTGCGGTGCAAGCAACACGAGTCCATGGACCCACTGTGCATAGTGCCCACTATCCAGGAAGGTGGCAGTGGTGATTGCTTGATATGGGGCATGTTTTTCTGGCAAGAACAGGAGTCCTGGTGCATATGAGCCAATGTTTCCCTAGTGAAGTTTACTGGGAGCTCTTAGGAGACTACATGCATCCTGCCATGTTGCATTTTTTCCCCCGGACACAAACAGGTCTTCCAAGACATTAATGTGCCATGTCATCCAGCCTGCACCTGTGCACGAATGGTTTGGGGAACACAGTGAAGATATCATCCACCTTTATTGGCATCAAAATTTGCCCGGCCTCAATCCAATTAAACACCTATGGGATGTTTTGGAATGGGAAGTGAGGTATATGGACATGCAACCATCATCATCATTTCCGACATTGTGGAAAGCCCTTGCAGGCAGCATGGCTGCAGATGCTAGAAGTCTTCAGACATTTAGTGGAGTCAATGCTTAGGAAAATAGTGGCTTTTATCCATGCAAACAGGGTATTAGTTAGGTAGTCACATTTCAGTGATCACTGAGTGTATATACTGGTGGTAATATTCTACACTGGAGCACCTGGTTCTTGAGGTTGTCACAGATATTCTCTCAGCTCTGCCAGACAAGCAGTACTTGCCTGAGGGAACTGATATTCGGGTGACACTCAAGTCAAGTGGACTCAATTTCGGTGAAGTCCAGACGGTCTGTGACAGCCAAATCCTCTGCCTCTGACAGCCAAATCCACCTTCATGATGGTGGGACTGTTAGTAATCCTAAGTATAACCTCCATGCATAAGCTCACTGTGAGTGACCACCCAGATGTGAACCAACATAAGCAGGGGTCGAGGTGTGGCACTCACACCACACGGAGGAAAGCTGACCCTCTGTGTTACCAGGTGGTAGATGACTCTCATCAACCGGTGCAATACCACCACTTTGCTTATTGGAGGCTTGAAATGGTGGAACCCATGTTTAGTCTACAGAGTTAAGTTACGGTCAACCCTTCTCCATCTCTCCCATCATGCAGTATGACTGATGACTTTTGAGGTTATGATGGACATCAAGGCGAGTTCCAATCTTCCTTATATTTCGAGGGTACAGCTCTAAAACAGTGTTCGTGGGCAGGTCGCTAGTTAGTACACCGGACCAAACCTATTGGTAACTCTGTGAAAGACGTCTGGATCAGCTAGTGTGTAATCTTGCTACCTCTACTCTTCCAGATAGTGACTGGAGGGAGTCCAAGTAGTGTGCATGCAAGGAACATTGTCAAGGCTACATTATGTCAAGGATCTGGGTATATTCTTACCATGTGTATGCCATATCCAAAAATTTCATTACTTCATACAGCATCCCCCCCCCACTTTTTCTCACTATTGAATACATCATGAATTGTCAAACTAATAGAGTAAGCTTATCTGTGAAAAGATCTAAACCTCCTAAACACTTCTAGTTCATTTCACAAATATACTTGGTCTCAGTTCTAATCTCAACGATGTCCGTTTCCATTTGCAGTCTACCAAACCCCATGTACTTTTTATGACAGAATCTCAGTTATCGGTTGATTCAATTACTGCTCATCTCAGTTCCCAAATTATTTGCTGTATGATTCATTTCTCCTCAAAGGTGGTACTTGCGCATATGTCAGTTCCGTTATTCCCTGTCAGAGAATTGTTTTTAATTTGGAATCTCCTCTTTTCAATCTTCTCTGGCTTAAAATCTCTCTACCTCATTCTGTCAAATTTATCTGTTCTCTCTGCCATTCTCCCAACTCAACTAATCACCTACAGATCTTTGACTTCCTCTCTTTGCAACTTGACTTTCTCCAGTCCAACTTCCCTAATAGTGCGGTAATTTTCCTTGGTGATTTTAATGTTCACAACTCCAGATGGATTCCGTTTTCTAGTCACAACGACCCAGCTGGTCGAGATGCTGAGGCTTTTGCAATTACTAATGACTTCGCACAGATTGTTCATTTACCTATCAGAATACTGGACAATCCTAACCATACAGCCAACACACTTGATCTTTTTCTCACAAACAACTCTTCTAAGTACATGGTCGAAGTCAGAGATCCTTTAGGCACCTCAGATCACAACTTGGTGATTGTCTCTTCTCCAATGGAGCCTTTATCTCATGGCTATTCCGGTGTATACCTTGTATTGTTTGGCATTACAAGAATGCAAAATGGGATGACCTGCGAGTTTTCTTTTCTTCTTTTCCTTGGTTTGATTACTGTCTCAAACCTTCTTGATGTCAACATTTGCTCAGATCATGTCAGTGAAATTATTCTTGTAGGAATGGAATCCTTTATTCCACACTCCACGTTAAAATCTCGTCCTTTATCTAAACCTTGGTTTTCCAATAAATGTGCTAAGGCTATTCAAGAGAGGAATGTTGCATATCATAATTGGCTTGTTTACAATTCTTCAGTTTCATTTTCTGCCTACACCAAAGCTCGCAACAATTGTAAAGCAGTTATTAATCAGTCCGAACTAGATTTTGAACAGCTAAGAGTAGAAAACTTGCTTCTTCCTTTAATGGTAACTGAGCATTCTGGTCTCTTACCAAAGCTATTGGCTGCAACCTTTGCCCATCTCTGCACCCACCTGTGTCAAAACCAGATGGTTCTGTTGTTACTTCAGACAAGGATAAAGCTGATCTGCTAGCATCCCATTTTTCTTCCAACACATGTATTAATGATCTTGGAAAACACCTCCCACCATTCCCAGCACGCTCTGTTCAATGCCTCCTGTGGTCTTCTGTCAAAAGGATGTCAGAAAGATTTTGACAAACATTTATGCTAAGAAAGATCCAAGTCCTGATGGTATTTCTACACTTGTTCTCAAAACGTGTGCTCCTGAACTTACTCCTGTTCTTTGCCACCTTTTTTCACTTTCTTATTCCAAAGGTGTTTTTCCTTATGCTTGGAAATTTGCTCCTAATATCCAACCAGTTCCTAAAAGGGTGACAAATCCCTCCCATCCAATTATCGTACCATTGCAATTATTTCTACTCTTTCTAAAGTAATGGAGAAATCAATTAACCACCAACTCTTAAACTACCTAGAAACCTCCGTCTGGTCAACGATCACTAGTATGGATTCCGTCAGTGATCCACTGGTGATATTTTGGCTTATGTTACATATTCATGGAAAAATTCAATGGAAAAGTTCAGTGAAACACAAGCAGTTGCTCTTGACATCTCAAAGGCTTTTGATTGCGTTTGGCATAAAGGTCTTCTAAAGAAACTTCCATCTTATGGTTTTCCAACTGTTTTTTGTAATTGGTTATCCAGTTTTCTCTCTGATCGTTCAATGAGGGCGATGGTAGATGGCTCTCTGTCATCTAACGTCTCCACTAATGCTGATGTCCCTCAAGGTTCAGTTCTTTCCCCCACTCTTTTCCTCTTGTATATTAATAACCTTCTTCCATTAACTGGAAATCCTATCCATAGTTTTGCCGATGATAGCACATTGCATTCCACTCTCCAGTTCGAGAAACCTTACTCTACTCAAACAGCTTCAACTTCTCGAATATCTGCTACCAATTCCTTAAATGTTGATCTCCAAGTAATTCTTCAGTGAGGCAAAGACAACTTAGTTGATTTCAATCCTTCTAAAACTCAGTCTTGTCTTATATCTCGCAAAAAGGGTTCTTCTGCTCCTATGCTTATCTTTGGTGACACTCCGATTTCTAGGCAAGATGATATATCTCTTTTGGGGAATACCCTGACTTTTAATCTCTCTTGGCACAAGCACATTACAAATATTACTTCCTCTGCATCTAAAAAACTTCGTTTTCTCTTTCACTCTCAGCGTTACTTTTCTTCCAAACAGCTGTTTACTCTGTACAAAGCACAAATCCGCCCTACCATGGAACACTGTTCCAACATCTGGGGCAGTGCCCCCCCCAAAACCTCTCTCAGGTTTCTAGATTCCATTCAGAAGAGGGCAATTAGGTTAATTAATGATTCATCTCTAACAGAGTCTCTCCATTCGCTGTCTCATAGACTTACTGTTTCTGCTGCATGCCTTTTCTACAGATGGGCACTGTTCTTCTGAATTGGCTTCTATAATTCCTGCTCTCTCTTTCAAAACAGTCAGAACACATGCTCCCCCAGCCAACATCCATTTACTCTCTAACTTCAAACTCACAGGACCAAGTTTTCATCTTCCTCATTTATTTATTCAACTGCCGTTTTCTGGAACAACCTTCCTTCATACATATTTCCTGAAAATTACAGTCTACAGAAGTTCAGGTCTAATGTCAACAAATATCTTCTTTCGTCTTCTCAACCTCCAACTCAGGCATGGAACTAAGTACTGTAGGTTCTACTATCTCTCGTCTCTGCGGTTCTCATAAAAAAAAAAAAAAAAGACTGCACAATTACCCCCAGGTCCTTTTCATTTTTTCACTACCCTAAGTGCAGTACCATGCAGGTGATATGTTACTCTGGGATTACTGCTACCCATATGCAGTGTCTTGAATTTGTCAATGTAAAACTTCAACTGCCATTGCTCAGCCCACTGGACTAATTTTTCTAGATCTTGTTGCAGCAGCATACCTTCCTGACTATCATTAACTGCCCTGCCAACTTTTGTATCATTCACAAACTTAGACAAAGTTTAATATACTCTCAACAATATTAATAAATACAGAACACAATAGGTCCATCACTGAAACCTTTGGGACTTCACTAATAAGGGCAGTGTCCATTGATAACAACTGTCTTCTCCCATTCATCCATCCCTCTATTCATTGCAGTAACATTCCCTTAATCCCACATTGCTACAATTTGTACTGTAGTCTTTTATATCCAACAGTATCAAAAGCTTTTGTGAAATCCAAGTATATGATATCAAAATTATTTTTTGCATCCAGTTCCTTTGTCACTGCATCAGAGTATCCAATCAAACTGGTCAGACAAGATCTCCCCTTAACAAAAATATGCTGCAACTGATGTATAAATGTACTTCTGTCTAGATGGTCCTGTATAACTTCTTTAACCAGTGACTCCATTATTTTCCATGGAACAGAAGTTAACCTAACAAGTCTGTAATTACTCATATCACCCTTTGATCCCCTATGTGAATTGGGGTTACATTTATACGTCTCCAGTCCATAGGGACTTCCTCTGAATCTAAAGATGCTCTCATAATTATAGCTAAGAGTTTGCTTACTTCCTTTGCTGCCTCCCTTAATACAATTGGATAGATCCCATCCATCCCAGGTGCCCTTTTTATGTATAACTTTACCATTTATCTTCCATTTCCCTCTCAGTTATCACAAATTCGTTTAGGTTCCTGTTAAGAGTTTGATAAATTTCTGGGCATCCCCTCCTTAAAGACTTCCTCAAAAGACTCCTTAAAGATGCAAAATACCTATTTAGCAACCTGAGCAGGATCATCCACAAAGCCATTAGAAAGAGGCTCAGAGAGGACATAAGAAGATGTAACACAAGAAAAGTAGAACAAGCATTAAGGGAAAACAAAGGACTTAAATCAGAGCCATGAGTAGTAATACAGAAAGACAAATGATACTGAAACTGAAGAATAGCAATGGTGTACTTATAAATAGCAGAGAAGGCATAATTCAAATAGCAGAAGACTACTATAGAGAATTATACAAGGAGCGAGGGAATGATGCCAGCAGTGGGGAAGATGGATCGCAAATTAGCAACACATACGACATACCCGACATTCTTCCTGATGAGGTAAAACAGGCGTTGAAGAAAATGAAGAATCAGAAAGCCCCGGGGGAAGATGAAGTTACTGTAGAGTTGTTAAAATTGGGAGGAAGAGACATAACACAAAACTGGCAAGGCTCTTCACAAAAGTTATTAGAAAAGGTGTGACGCCTAAGCAGTGGAATAATGCAATCATAGTTTTGCTGCATAAGAAAGGAGATAAATCAGAAATTGGAAATTATAGACCAATTAGCTTGTTATCCCACATCTACAAGTTGTTCACAAAGGTCATTACTAACAGATTAGAATGAATACTTGATGAGAATCAACCGAAAGAGCAAGCTGGCTTTAGGACAGGATTCTCAACTATGGATCATCCTCACGTAATATCACAGCTAATGGAGAAAGCAAATGAATATAAAACACCATTATGCCTGGCATTTGTGGATTATGAAAAGGCATTAGACTCCATACAGCATAAAGCAATGTTTCGGGCACTGGAAAGACAAGGCATTGATACCCCATATATTATGATTTTGAAGAAAATATGAGAACACTACCTCCTTATTAGACTAGACAAAGACAGTATCAAATTTAAAATCGAAAAAGGAGCTCGACAAGGAGACAATATCTCGAAAACTGTTTACTTACTCCTTTCTGCGACCAGTCTAATCTTCTGAAAGCTTCCTCAAGGGCACCTTGAGGAAGCTTTCAGAAGATTAGACTGGTCGCAGAAAGGAGTCAATGTGAATGGAGAGTACCTAAACCATTTACGATTTGCAGATGACATTGTGGTCATAAGCCACGATCCCAAAGAATTAGAGGAAAATCTTAATCAGTTATGCACAGTTAGTAAGGATTTTGAACTAAAGGTGAATATGGCTAAAACAAAAGTAATGATGAACAAGTATGGCACAGAAAGGGACATAATGATTGAAGGAGCAGTAATTGAAAAGGTGGAGTCATATACTTACCTAGGACAAGTTATTAGCTGTAATAATGATAATTGGCTGGAAGTCAAGAGAAGAATAAATTTTGGATGGATAGCATTCAGAAAATATAGTCACATACTGAAGAGCAATATCCCAGTTTGTCTGAAATGTAAAACAATGAACCAATGTATACTCCCCACCATGACTTATGGAAGTGAAACTTGGGCACTCACCAAAACAATGGAAGAGAAGCTGAGAACTACACAGCAAAGAATGGAACGAATTATATTGGGAATCAGACTGTTAGATAAGAAGAGAAACACATGGATTAGGGAGCAAACTCAAGTAAAGGATATTCTTATCAAAACTAAAAAACTAAAATGGTCTTGGACGGGACACATAGCTCAAAGACATGATGACAGATGGACTAAGAAAATAACAGAATGGTACTCAAGAGGAGTTAGAAGAAAACCTGGAAGACAATGACAGAGATGGATAGATGAAATTTATGAGTTTGTGGGTAGTAAATGGATGGCCATTGCACAAAACAGAAGGAACTGGAAAGTTGCTGGAGAGGTCTTCATCCTGCAGTGGATTAAAAATGGCTGATGATGACGATGATTTAAAAAAAAAAAAATGTATCGCAAAAAAATTGTAGCTTATGGATGGCAATGGACTGGAGGAATTATTCCACTTTGCAAATATAATCGCAATCGAATCAGAAAGTTAATTAAATATGCTGGATTATTAAACCGACTTTTCAATCTGGAATTTCTTAACGATTTAGCACTAATGATCGACATCTTGCAGGAGCTCTCTTACCTCTTTTACCGAACAGATGTGAACAATAGAACAGATGTGCGGAAATTTGCCTTTAGCCAGTGGGTAGTTAATTGCTGGAACAAACTTCCATCTGTCATTGTGGAAGTTGATAGGTTAAATAAATTTAAGGAGGAACTGGACAAACATTTAGTGATTTGTTTTGTAAATTTTTTTTTTTTTTTTTTGGCTGATGCTGCATAAGCTCAAACACTTGCTTTCTTGCATCACATGCCACTATTACTACTACCACCTTTCAGAAGCTTTACAGAATCACAATGGTGAATGCAGATTAATTATTCTAACTATCAATGCTATCACTAATTTGAAATATTCTGAAGGAAATTATAAAGCTAAAATTTAGAGCATGTTGAAGTTGAAAGAATTTGAAGGAATCGAAAGTAAGAACACATTTAAAAATTTACCTCGTGACACGTTATTAAGGATAAGTTATTAATGCAACAGAGTAATTTTAAATTAAATAAAGAAAATAATGATACTATTGACAATGAGGAATTGAAAGAAATTTTAAACATATGCTACCTGGAATCGTGATATATGAAAAAACTTTCTCCGTGGCAAGACGGTGAAAAACGAATAACAAATTTAAGTTTTCTGATAAAATATGAAATAAAAATTAATGATTTTAGAGATTTTGTCGAATACAGTTTATCTTTAAAATCGAGTGAAATTCCCTCTTCAATTAAGAAAGCCAGAAATATCTTTGAAACCATTGCGATTAGCAGTGCTTTCAGCGTAATGAATAATATTGTATAAATGAATGAATAATGTTGACAATTAAACACATTACAGATTATGATTACCATACATCTAAATGGAAAACCACTTCTTCAATTTGATACGGATCATTACGTCAAATCATTCCTCTGTAATCATTACTCAGCTACTGAGCAAAGCGGAAGTTCGACAACAAATATTAATAAAAAAGTAAACTGTATGTGGCAATTTTTAGAATAAATTTTTCTTGAATATTTGTATAATAATTTTTTTTATGTAATCTGTGATTATTGTGTACCTTTTCTAGAAGAGTTTGTTTTTTATGTAATATTTGTTTTTATATTGTAGAATGTTTTGTGATAGTTTTTGTGATATGGGAAATATTTCGTGTTATTTTTTATTCACAATATTAAAATTTTATCATGAAAATAAAATGCATCCATTATATTTCTCTAATTAAAAAAAAAAAAAGAGAGAGGAATAAAAAAAGTGGCATGTGTCCCGAACACGCATGGTACATGGTTTTATGTGAATCCTTCGCGTTTCTTTTAGGTACAGTATTTTGATTTGTATATTGATTACGAAATAAGAGCTTTTGTATTGTAAATATTTTATTAAACATTCGCAAATTTTTATAATTTGTGGAAAACAAGATACAATGGATTTATGATAACTAAAGTAGCTGATGTGTACCTGCAATTGCAACGTATCTAAATGACTCTAGAAAATAGCATCGATTGAAGTACCTTGTAGTTGAAACAACATATGCCACACCCTTCGGGGCACCTAACAATGGTACGAAAATGCGAGATGAAAAAATAAATTGTTGACAAATATTTGTATTGTTGTAGTCAATACTTACTTCAGGAAGTATGATTGTGACCTATACTATTAAAAGGTTAGAACTCGAGATAATATTGTATCCAGGTATCATCGTAAAGAGGAGTGGGCACGAGGACCAGGCAGACTCGAGATATCACACCGGTCATGAAAAATGCGTCACGCGCTCTAATCACATTACTAGTGAGTGCTCGGCACAGACTAGTACTGTGAAAGTGGAAAGCGCCTCTGGCGGAAGCCTGCTGCGCATGACGTCACGTCACTTCTGCGGATTCCTGCTGTAAGTTGTTTCATATCAAAAAGTCGGCAAAACTGCGAGCCCATTGTTAAAGTATTCACAGCTCACCACTGCATAACACCCCCCCCTATTGTCGTGTCTGTCCTTTCTATATACATTATACTCCCCATATTCGCATTCTGCATCCCTTATACCTGAGTAATCTGTCTCCGATATCCCCAAAATGTCTGCATTCGATGACTTGACCAGCAGTTCAAATTCATCAAATTAATTTCTGCAAGTTAAGGTTACCATTTTAAAATATATTATATTTAATGTCAATGGAACTATTCATTTCATGTTTCATGCTTGTTATTATGCTTCTTCCAAATTGGGATTCTGTCCATCTGTAAGTTATATAAAAAGTGAAATAGTTTATTTTACTCTGGATTTAGCTGTTAAAATAGTCTATCAACTCTATTCATTGTTCTTATTTGGATACACTTATTGGCTACTCATAGTGTTTTGTCATCAATAAAATGAATTAAATAAAACTGCACAGCAAATTTATATCAGAAAGTTATATATATCATTGCACAGAAAATTTATGTCAGAAAGTTATATATATCACTTCACTGGCAAGTGTGGCAAGCTTTTGGAGGCAAAATAGCTCCACTGGAAATTAAAGCTCATGTAATTTTTGACCAATGGGCAAGGTTCAAAATGGAAAATTTAAAAAAAAAAAAAAAAAAAGGAACACTTGCTAATAAAATACTTTATTTTTAATAATAATGTAGGTAAATGACATTAGCAATGTGTGTGATAAATCAGAATGGTGTTCTGGTGCACTCTTTTCCATTTGCAAAGATAGGTATTCCAGATACAAGAATAAAAGTTAAAAAAGAAAGTAAAATTTCTTTACCTGATTATGAAACTGCAACTTATTATGTGAAACACTAGTCTAGAACATGTGGAAGGAGAACAAGCTCCAAAGCAAATAAATTTTGTAATTTACACATTAATATAAATTGAGGACTTCAGAAAATAAAATGGCATTTATCAAATAAGTATACGAGCCAATAAAATTAAATAAAAAAATGATTATTTGTCAGTCAACTATGATTTGATGGGCATGTACTGGGAAAAGAAGTTGTTGAAGTGTGCCACCTCGTCACAATTCTGATTTTAATGAAAAGTCTTGGGGGGGGGGGGAGAGGGTTGAATGCTGGTGAATATAGCCTCCACATCAATTCCCAGGGTAATGGAAAAGCTTGTAGTTTGTACAATAGCTCAGCAATGTTTAAAATTGAATATGGATTTAGAGTTGCTAAAACAAGTACAGAGAAGGGCAGTGAGATTGGTTAGGGATGCAAACAGTTGCTCTTACCAAGAAAGGCTTAAGTTCTGCAAATGGCAGCATCTGGAGAATAGGCACTGCGAGGTGATCTGATTGAGGTGTATAAGGCCTTGAATGGTTTCAGCAAGCTCAATGCTAATGGATTCTTCCTCTTGCTCAAATTATGTACCTGAGGTGGCATAAATTCAAACTGAAAAAAGACAGTTGCGCAATAGATGTGCAAAAATTTGCCTTTAGCCAGCGGGTGGTTGATTGCTGGCACAAACTTCCATCTGTTGTTGTGGAAGTTGACAGCTTAAATAAATTCAAGGCTGAACCAGACAAACCTTTGGAGTGGATGGGTGAGTGAAATGGGAAGGGTTTTTTTTTTTTTTTTTTTTTTTCCGCCTGATACTGTATAAACTTGCTTTCTTGCATTGTATGCCTCTGCGCTAATGCTAAGAGAGAGAGAGAGAAGTTATTAAAGGTGATTCAGTATTTTTTTAAGTTAAATATTTGAACTATTCTCATTAATGTTTTGTTCTACAGTGATTTTGATTTCTCTTTACTTTATTCAGAATTTCTAATGTAAGGCTGCCCAGCATCCTGTATACACAAGGATTGTCCTGCATTTTTCTGTTTTATTTTTTAAATTTTAGTCCTGTAAAAGTTCCATCAGGATATGCAATTGTCCTTTAGCCAAACAGGCAACCTTGACGATTTCAGGTATATGTTATAAGATAACCAATCATGGAATTTGAGAATCATCATCAGTTCAGTTCACTTGTCACAGTGCAGGCTATTGTATTATATTTATTAGTAAGTGATCGCTGTTTAAACTAGTAAAATGCTAAAGTGCAATATATTTTTATCAAAGATTACTCTAACTCTACACTGCATACATTAATTAACTTGTTTACTGTTTAGTAAACAAGTTAATTAATGTATGCGGAGCAATACATTTCAGGCTTTTTTGATTTTTGTTCTTTTTTCTGTGGTTAACAGAAGTGAAAAGTAAATAATTATTTTGTTAATTAATTACTAAGATTATAACTTTATGGATTAATTACTAAGATTATAACTTTATGGAACCACACGTAATAGAGCTTTATGATTTTATTCAATTCAATTCAATTACAACTGTATAATATTTATTACTCTTCTTGAATATACTTTTAAGTCTCTTTTCTCTCTCTCTCTCTTCTCTCTCTCTCTCTCTCTCTCTCTAGTCTTACATAACAATACATGCGAAGCATGCACAAACATTCATATACTTACCTGGGACAAGTCATTAACTGTAATAAGGATAAATGGCTGGAAGTCAAGAGAAGAATAAATTTTAGATGGATAGCATTCAGGAAATATAGTCACATACTGAGGAGCAATATCCAAATTTCTCTAATATGTAAAATAATGAACCGATGTATACTCACCACCAAGACTTATGGAGGCGAATCTTGGGCACTCACCAAAAGAATGGAAAAGAAGCTGGAAACTACACGGCAAAGAATCAAACAAATTATACTAGGAATCAGACTGTTGGATAAGAAGAGAAACACATGGATTTTGAATGCAAACCATACAATATCTGACTTTCCACCATTTGTAATTCTAATGGGCATCACAAAGGGTAAAAAGCCAGATACTGATTGCACATACATATTAAGTGAATCTTCTGTTGCAGTGTTCAAGATCTATTGCCAGTTATTTTGTGAAAGGAGATTCATGCAATGAAACCAAAGCGATTACAGTTGCTTTTCATGCCATCAGACATCAACATTTCTTCAATTCCACTAACACAGTTAGTGGAATTGAAGAAAAACTGGAAATCAAAGACTAACATCTTTGATTTCCAGTGGATATTCTGTAATACAGAATATCCACTGACACAAGCAACCACAATGCCTAGAAACTTTCCCATTAGTGTAAAGTGATCAGACATCCCGGATTTAAGTCATTTGCGTCACATTGCAAACTGTCATGGAAAATGTAACGGATTGGACATGTAGCCTGGATACTTAATGGAAAATTAATGCAAATCATTTGCATTATGTTTGTAGGGAACCAATGGTACAATGGAAACAGTTTTTTAAGAAGTAAATATGCTATGGATGTCAACAAAAACACAACTGACAGTAGAAACCCTGAAAGCAATACTACAAGTTAAGTGCAATTTTGCTAATTCTTGTGAAGAATTTTACGAAGAAATAGCATATAATGAAGAATTATTAAGAAAAATTCACTCAGTAGAAAAATATATTTAATTATAATACTTAATTTTTCTTGTTTTTTTATTGTTAAAAGAAGTATGTATTTTTATTATTAGTATTATTTTACAGAAAAAAACTTAACCTTTTTTCACTAAAAAAAAAAAAGAAAATCGATTAAAAACATGCCCCCTCCAATGACCTGTATATCATCATTCTTCTCTTTTTTGGTGATTCCCTTCAATTTCTCTCTCTCTCTGGGTAACTCAGGAAAATTTTTTTTTGGCTGGTGCAGCAAAAGCCTCAGGCATCCTTGCACCATATAGCTAATGATGATGATAATGAAGTGTTTTTTTCCCCTTCTTATTACAATTATTTTTCTCAGTTCACATCCGTCATGCAACCTTGTGTTCATTACGTAGCGTAACACGAGGGGTACCGTATACTGAATTCAGCCATTCTGTGAAAAAAAAAAAAAAATTATGTATATATATTTTTTTTATATATACACACACGCTATACATATACACATACACACACACTATGTTTGGTTTTTTTTTTTAAGAAGTTCGATATTTTATTTTATTAATTTATGTCAAAGAAGTCAATGTATTTAATTTGTATTTTGTATGAGAATATTTTTTTTATATAAAAAATTATAAAGAATGTGTATATTGTTTCTAAGGGGGTTGAAAAATTCCCCCAGATGTCCCACATTGAATGTTAAGCATCTGGTCACTTTACATTAATGGTTCAGTGCTCTACCTATGAAAAGGGATTGCAGGTTGAATCTCTGTGAATAAGTTCACTGCTTAAAGAAACTTCAGAAATAATTGTGAAATTTTCAATTCACAAAATATCATCCTTCAGAAAACATGGAAAAGTATGCTACGTATTATAGAATTGTGAAGAAGTATACCCTCAGTGTTACCACAATGAGATCACAACATTCTCTCTAGATTTTGTTACCATTTTGATTTTCATTTTGAGAAAAATGTGATATTGCCTAACTGCTTACCAATGAGACCCCAAACATAAGGAACTCAGATCACGGTAGGCATGTCGGCCCAGCAGGAATTTGGAGTTCATTGGTTTGTAGTGACCCCTTCTGATTCACTTGAGTGGTTTGCATATCATGTCTGTCTTTCCTTACTAAACTTTTTGCTGTCATCTACTGTCTAACAGAAGTCATTTTGGTGACCTCTTCTTATTCACTCCAGTGATTCACATCTCATGTGTGTGTTTGTTATGGGGGTTTAATGGCACATAAGCTTCTGGGGCTATAGTGCGCCTTCACATCTCATGTCTGTCTGTTTTTCCTTATTACCAACTTTTGTTGTCATCTACCAACAGAGGTCTTTAGAGATTTGCTGTTCTTTTTTTCATCCCAAAATTAAAACTCATGTCTGTGCAGTAGCAAATACTAAAATAGCAATACAATTCTCCAGCGGAGGTGCACATCGCCAAGGCAACACGTGGCGAAGGTGCCTCCACAATATGAGATCAGTACACAAATACGAAAATCAGCATTGGTAATCTCATGTAATATTTTACACCATTCTATTCTAACTTAACCCATTTCTTGGTTCTGCCTCAGGTGGGGGGGGGGGGGTAAAAACTACGTCATCCATCCACGCGATGTGCTGCATTATAAACACAACTCTGGAAATCTTATCTTGCTATGGTTTTCACAAATGAGGCACTGATCTTTAGGACCCAATACGAACAATTTACAATTAATATTAACCTAAAGGGATTTAACAGTAATTTTATCAAAAGGCAAATTAAACAGAATTACCTCCTTTTACATGCCGCTTACACAAGCACCAACATTTTACCCACAGTGTAGTACTCTGCAATTTTACCAATAGATGTTGTAGTAATACTCTGTAAACAGTGTTGCCAATTTAGCGGTTTTCCCGCTAGTTTTAGCGGAATTGCTTCAGGTTTGGCGGATTAAAATATGTAATAGCGGATAGCGATTTTTTTGGCGGAATGAGTTTAAATGTAAAAATTTTAAATATATTTAGCATTTTATATATTTTGGTAATGTCACATTTAAATTAAGAAATATTTATTTAACAATATAAATATTTCATAATTGAAATGTTTTATTGATATACATCGTAAACATAGTAGGGATATCTTATTTAATAGTTTTTTTTTTATAAAGCGAAGAATCGGTTTTATATTATTCAGGGATCCACTGAGGGGAACCACAACAATTTCAGTCCGTAGTTACATTCGCGGTCAAACGATATGACCGTTGGTTCATAGCTTTAAATTACTGAATCAAATCTAAAAATATGGAAAATTTTTCTAATGATTTAGCCCCACCTTTTTTTGAAACCGCGAAGGAATGCCATTGGATTATTTTTCTTCATCGTAATTGAATCATCTGGAGAAACAAAATTATAGCGATGAATAGCCTCATCATAGGTATAATTAATGTCTCAGATCTTTATATGCAAACCATTCAACACTGATGATTCATGTACCTGACAATATTCTCTTTCTTACAATTGATAATAGTGTTTTATCTCTATTTTCTACCGGAACTAAAAAAACATCGTTTGGTAATTCTTTAGAATGCACCAAAAACACATTGTGTTATTATTAGTCGTCCTCTATTATTTTATTATTAGCTATATGGTGCAAGGAAGCCTGCGGCTTATGCTGCACCAGCGGAAAAAAAAAAAAAAAAAAACAATTCCGAATTATTGGGA
The DNA here is from genome assembly GCF_048544385.1 of Mastigoproctus giganteus. NCBI lineage: Eukaryota > Metazoa > Arthropoda > Arachnida > Uropygi > Thelyphonidae > Mastigoproctus > Mastigoproctus giganteus. The sequence continues at coordinate 89,175,840 of NC_143578.1, read as the reverse complement.
GAGAGAGAGAAGAAGAAGGGAATCACCAAGAAAGAGAACATCGATGATGATATCCAGCTTGTACCCCAAGCCCATACTCACCAGATGTGAGTCCCTGGCGTTATTATATATTTTCTTTTGAAAAATGCTGATTCATCAATTTCAACTTCGATAGGTATTCCATTTTCTGAAATCCCCTAGTTAACTATCTTAATCAATTATTGATATCATGCAGCTCTCTCTCAGATCTTTGCATTTTCCAATAACAGTGTTTTTTTTGTTTTTTTTTTATTATTGATAGTTAGGACCAGAAGTATAGAAATAATAAATTTTGAGATAACGCTAATGTACTATCATCAAAAAATGATTTATGTCTAATACTCTTTGTTTTACGGCAAGGTTTCTTACAACGCCATCTAAACATATGAGTTTTACATTTACTTTTTGTTAGCCACATCTGAAGTTTGCAAACTTCACCAAAAGCTGTACTTTGCAAAATGTGATTTTTCGACAACCAAGAAATCAAGTGATTAATATTGCCACTGCATAAATTCATAAACTCCGTTAAACGGAAGTTGTTATTTTTGACTTCTTCCTCAGAATAAACTGCATTTGATATGCAATTTGGAGGTTTTTGTCTGAATAATGTAGGGTCTTAAATTTTTTTATGGCACCCATTAACAGGATTTAACCCAAATGAAAATTTACAAAGTTGGCGGGTTAAGTGTTAAAAATAACGGATTTTGAGCATGCGGCAAGCGGGAAGTATCATTAAGACACTGTCTGTGTACGTTGTAGTTGTGTCGTTAGGAAATAAGCCTCATTTAATCGATTAATAATTACTGGGAACAACAGGAGCTGACTTTGTGATCAAAAGAACAAAATCATTTATAATTAATACTAATTATAATTATTGTAATCGGGGTTTTTTTTAAAAAAAAAACAATTATCAAACGGAATGCGTCTAAACAAACAATCTCATTTTTAATAATCAAGTGCCAGTGGCTTAGCTAAGTTTTTTGGGCCCTTAGGCAAGAAATCATTTTGAGCCACTTATTTTGATTAAAATAAATTTTAATTAGGTACAATATAAAAAAATGTTGAATCATTTTAATAACATAAATATGTATTTTATTAACCATTTCTTTATAATTTTCACAAACATCAAAAACATGAACATTAGCATTAGCAAGGGGCACATGATGCGAGAAAGCAACATGTGCCCATGTGCCAAGAAAAAACCACCACTTCTCATTTCACCCATCCACCCGCTCCAAATTTTTGTCTAGTTCTGACTTAAATCTGTTTAAGCTATCAACTTCTACTACGGCAGATGAAAGTTCGTTCCAGCAATCAACCACCCGCTGGATAAAGGCAAACGTCCGCATAACTATCCTGCAAATGTCTTTCCTCAATTTTAATTTATGCCCTTTCAGCCGATTACTCTGAGAAAGAGGAAGAATCCTATCAGCATTGAGCATACTCAAACAAATCAAGGCTTTATACATAGGATATTCTGATGTGGTTACAAAGGAACTGGATGCAAAAAATAATTTTTATATCATATATTTGGATTTCAGGAAAGCTTTTGACACTGTTGTGCATGGAAGACTATTGTACAAATTGGAGCAGAACGGTATTAAAGGTAAGTTGCTACAATGTATAAAAGGATGGTTGAGTGGGAGAAGACAGAGGGTGGTAATTAATAGGTGCTGCTCTTCGTGGACCAATGTTATTAGTGGAGTCACAGAGGGTTCGGTGTTGGGTACTCTGTTGTTTTGTATATTTATCAATGATATTGATGAAGGTATATCAGACTTAGTGTCGAAGATTGCAGATGATACAAAGGGTGGCAGGGTTGTTAATGACAGCAATGGCAGTGTGCTACTGCAAGGATCTAGAAAATTTGGGCAGATGGGCTAAGAAGTGGAAACAGAAGTTTAACCTTGACAAATGCAAAGAACTGCATAAAGGTAGAAGTAACCGCAGAGAAAAGTACCAACTGTGTGGTACTACACTTAAGATGGTAGAAAATGAAAAAGACCTGGGAGTAATTATGCAGTCAGATATCAAGTTTTCTGAGCAATGCAGACAGGCATCCAGGGCAGGTCATGGGGTTTTATCAATGATATATAGGAATTTTGCTAGCAGCGAAAAGGAGGTGATTGTCCCTCAGTATAAGGCAATGGTCAGGCCAAGCCGTGAGTACTGCGTACAGGTCTGGAGGACTCATTTTAAGAAGGGTGTAGATTTGCGTGAAGGTGTACAGAGAAGGGCAACAAGATTCGTGAGGGGAATCAAGGGATCCTCTTACCAAGAGAGGCTTAAGTTCGGCAAATTGCATAAATTGGACACTAGGCACCTGCGCGGTGATCTGATTGAGGTGTATAAGGTTTGGAATAGATTGAGCAAGCTGAATTCTGATGGGATCCTTCCACTTCTTCAGATTACGAACCTAAGGGGGCATAAATCCAAATTAAGAAAAGACAGATGTAGAATAGATGTGTGGAAATTTGCCTTTAGCCAGCGGGTTGTTATTGCTGGAACAAACTTCCATCTGTCGTTGTGGAAGTTAATAGGTTAAATAGATTTATGGAGGAACTAGACAGGCATTTGGAGAGAATGGTGTGATTTTTTTTTTTTTTTTTTTGGCTGATGCTGCATAAGCTCATCCAGATGCATTCTTGCATCACATGCCGCTACCACTACTAAAACATCTCAATCAGAACACCTCGCAAGTGCCTAGTCTCCAGACACTCTAATTTGCAAAATGTAAGCTTTCTTTGTAAGAGCAACACTTTGTTCCATTCAATAACCTTGTTGTTCTTCTCTGTACTCGTTCCAACAGCTATACTAACAAAATGAGGCCTTCAGACCTGTATACAGCCTTCAGACCTGTATGTGAGGACTGACCATTGCTTTATACAAAGGGATAATCACCTCCTTAACCGTGCTAGAAAAATTCCAGTATATCATTGACAAGACACCATGAGCTACATTTACAGACCATCTACACTGCTCAGAAAACTTCATATCTGCCTGCACAATTACTTCCAGGTCATTTTCACTCTCAACCTCTGTCAGTATGGTACCACACAGTTGATACGTTACTCTGGGATTACTGCTTACCATATGCAGTATTTACATTTGTCAATGTTAAACTTCAGTTAATACCGCTCAGCCCATCTCCTCAAATTTTCTAGATCCTGTTTTAGAATCGTACTGTCATTAACAACCCTGACGACCTTCGTATCTATGAAAACTTGGATATTCAGCCTGATAAAGCATCATCAATATCATTAATGAATAGAGAAAACAACAATGGACTCAACAGTGAAACCTCGGAGATTCCACTAATAACATTAGTCCACAAAGAGCAGTGTCCATTGATTACCACTCTCTGCCTTCTGCCACTCAACCATCACGTTTTCCATAACACCAATTTTCCACCAATGCAACACTGCTTCAATTTGTGCAGCAGCCTTCCATGCACAACAGAACACAAGCCTTTCAAAGATCGAAATATATGATATCAAAATTATTCTTAACATCCAATAAAATTGGTCAGACAAGTCTTTCCCTTAAGGAACCCAGGCTGTGTCCGAGCTATAACTCAAGTCTTGTCTAGATGATCCTGCAATGCTTCTCTAACCAGTGCCTCCATTAATCTCCCAGGACCTGAGGTTAAACTAACAGGTCTTTAATTACCAGTGTCTCGCTTTGATCCTCCTTCGTGTATTGGGGCCACATTTGCACATCTCCAGTCCATGGGTTCCTACCCTGAATCCAAGGAAGCTGTCATAATTACGGCTAATGGTTTGCTTACTTCCTTTGCTGCCTCCTTTAATATAAGTGGATAGATTCCATCCAACTTATTTTTATCTTCAACAGTTTCTCTTCCACTTTACTCTCAGTTATTACAAGATTATTTGGCTTACTGTCAGAGTTTAATACACTTCTGGCATTCCCCTCCCTGAATAACTCCGCATTTCTAAATGTAGATGGAAAATATTCATTTAATTTGCTAGCTACCTGAGCAGGATCATGAACAGTTGAACCACTGATATCAAGTGGACCAATCTGATTCATCCCCTTGCTTCTAGAGTTTACATAAGGAGAGAACTCTTTTCTGTTTTTCTTTTCATCCTTTGCCTATGATTTCTCATAATTTGACTTTCCTTGCCTAACATCCGTTGTGACTTGGAGATTAGGAAGGCGAAAGAGTTCTTTAAGAACTTCAAGACCTTAAGAACTTAAAGAACTCTTAAAAAGAGTTTTTTTAAGACAGACAAACTTATATCTATTATAGGCTTCTGTTCCACCTGTTAATTTATATATATCCCATGCATTTTTCTTCTATGCCACATGTCTAAATAGTTCATCTGACATCCATTTAGGCCTAGATCTTGAACAATATTTCTTTGTTGGTATAAAAATCCGTATAGCTTCCAAGATTATTTCTTTGAATGCTTCCCATTTTGAATTTGCTGTTGGTAACATCATCGGTTGGTCCCACCGTACAGAAATTAAGTACTGGCTCAGACCACCGTAGTCACCTTTATGAAAGCAAAAACCCTTCCCTTTTCACATGATGGTAGTTACCTCTTTGAGTAAATCCCACATCAGTACACTGTGATCACTGCTACCTAGTGGTTTCTTTATCTGCAGATTCTTGATGCATGAAGAATCACTACTGATAATTATATCAAGAGTATTACTCCGTCTAGTTGCCTCGGGAACATGCTGCTGTAGAAAACAATCATCCAAGAAATATCTAAAAGCATTACTAGTGTGTGAGTGTCCAACACACAAATTCCACCCAATCTCTGGAAAATTAAAATCACCCATTATAAGAGACTCTGATTTATTGACCCACTCCATTTATTTGCACAATTGCCCATTATACTCACCAGATTCATCAGGCCTATAATAAACACCTACTCTCAATTGTTCCTTTCCCAGTGTTTATGTCGCACCAAAGAGACGCAACATTGCATTGTCCACCATCAACTGGATGCATTTCCTTAGATTTTATGTGTTTCGTGACTAACAGCATAATCCCTCCTCCCTTCCTGTACACATTGTACTGCCCAAATTACAATTCTGCACTGCTTATGTCTGTGTGACACCACGACTCTGATTTCCCAACATTATCTGCCTCTGATGTTTTGACTAGGATTTCAAACTCATCAAATTTATTAATTATACTCCTAGCATTGGTGTACACACAAGTATACATATCCCTATTTCTGTTCTTTTTTATCCTAACGCAGCCCATGTATTTAATTGTTCCATTATAACTCCCAGCTGTCCTGGAAATCCCCATTGCATTGCTTTCCAGCCTGCTGCTCAATTGCATTTCAATAGAAGCAGTGCAAGAATCCCTTTCACCTCGTCCAGCAACTACTGTTAATCTATTAGTGCGTAACCCCCCCCCCCAGCCATGCAGTTGTCTGACCCACCTAATTCTGCCTTGATAGCATCAGCACATATTTTTGCACCCTTTCTATTTAAGTGTATCCCATCCGTGTAGAGGCAGTCTCTCTCTGTTAATTTTACTCAAGGAGTAAAATTCTACCCCTTGAGCCTTATACAATCTTTTTAGAGCCGAATTAATCGACAAATCTCTCATCATATACTCCCTCCTATCATATCTCGGCAGAATTGCAGACACTTTCAAATTCAACCCTAACTCACTGCTTTTTATGAAAGTTAAATATGAAAATTAAAATTCGATTTAATTTTCATATTAAATTAAATATATGAAAATTAAAATTCGAAAAAAATTTTTTAAAATTATATTGTCATGCAAGTATTATAATAATCTTATTTTTCTTTGCATATGCATCAATCACTTAATTTATTAATTTTTCCCATGCCTCATTCGGGCCTTCTAAGCTTATCTTCATGCGATCTTCCAAACCGTTTTGTTAGCAGAATACAAAAAAAAGAATTAACTACAAGTAAAATCTCGTTGAAATTGAATTAAGGCATTTGAAATGTGGCTCTTAAGAAGATTCATGAGAATGTTTTGGACACAAAAATTTCAATTATATCTTTGCGACAGAACAGGGCACTCTCTTTTCCTCGGGGTGGGTAACTGCCCAAAAGAAATGGTCAACGGCATAGAACGTAGAAGAGATCGGGGCCTGACGACAGTACATCACCCATAGTAAACCATGAGTCATCACAAAGATATGATACCTGTATCTGAAATTGGGACCCTTACAATTGTTAGACCTAATCAAAGTAACAGGGAAGAAGTTTGTGAAAAAGGAACAAGTAAGATGGGGTTGGTAATGCAGCATATGATGAGGCATTCTTAAACCCTTCGTGAAGGAATGTTCGTGGTAATTCTTATCTGAATGAAAAACACTATCAAATAGAAACATGGAATATCAGAAGTCTCAATCAGAGTGGGAAACCAAATAGAGTACTCCAAGAAATGCATTACCCAAACATCGATATAATGGCTTTAGTGAGGCAGGGTGGCCAAATGTGGGGAGAATAGATAGAGAAAAACACTCGATAATATGCAGGAAACACTCATATAAATGACACTGCAATCATTATGAGGAGAGAAATTGCAAAATTACTAGTGAGATATTGGCCAATTCAGATAGAATCCTTATAATTAAACTAGCAGCAAAACAATTCAATATAAATAATTCAGATTTATGTACCCACTTATGATCACTGAGACATTGAAGAAGTCTACGAGAATATCCAAACAGCTATTGCGAGTATAAAATCTCATGATGTATTAATTGTCATGGAAGATCTAAATGCAAAAATTGGAAAAGAAAAACATCAACATGCATGGGGGTAACACTGCAAGGGAAAGAACAATGAAATAGCCCAAAGACATACAGTATAATTCTGTAAAGAGAACAAATTAATAATAATAAACTCAATGTTCCAGCATCTAGCCGGAAGATTCTATACGTTGAAGAGCCCTGAAGACATTATTAGAAACGAAAGAGGTTCCTTCATGATAAAAGAAACGTTTAAAAACTCCATTAGGCAAGCAAAAACATGTCATGGAGCATTATCTGAACATAGGTTCAGATAATACCCAATTGTAGTGAAAGCAAGAATAAATTTTTTAAAAATAAGAAAACCACAAGTGAAAAATAAAAGGGATGTTAAGATCTTCGGGAGGGAAGAACACAGAAAGATATTTGCAAACGAAGTATCAATACTTGTAGAAGAAAAATTGATCGAAGTAAACAGCTTCAACAAAAGTAAAGTGGATGTTAAACCAGAGCATGGATAACACCTCGGATAAAAGCATCAGAAAACAGTGTAGACAAACAAAGGAAGATTGGAGAGCATGTAAATGCAAAGAAATGGAAGAACTTGAAAGGAAGCCTAGGGACAGGAAACTATACAGAGAAGTGAAATCGATAATGTTAGTTTTAATATTTTATAAGAACTTTTAATCAAGTTACATAGACGAAAGGTAATGAATTTACAAAAAATCGCATCACGTAAAAAAAGGATTTTATAACGAACGAGTAAAAACTTGAACTGCTTCACGGGCTCGTTGTTGCTTGGCAACGAACCTCGAAGATGCTCGGTAAGATGGCGCCACCATCAATAATCATCGATGAATGATAACTAATTCTAACACCCCCACTTGATGAGGTGCATCTCCTAGCTTCCAAAAAAAAAAAAAAAAGCGTTTAACATGAGACGAATGTCCATTTGAGCTCGGCTTTACTCATGTTCGCGGCGATTGACAGCTTTCGTTAGCGAATCTGCCACCATTCACTTCGTGGTCTCCTGCAAAAATTCAACTTGACCATTTCTTGCTGCACCACGAATGAAATGATGTTGCACATCAATGTGTTTGGTGCGTGCGTGGTGAGTTGAATTCTTTGTAAGGTCCAATGTACCTTTGTTATCAGTGCGGACTAGAATTCCCCTTCCATTGTCCATAACGTTCAGTTCTTCGATCACGATGCGCAACAATAATGTCTCCTGCATAGCACATGAGAGTGTCATATACAGAATTTGTACTCAGCTTCAGTTGTTGGACGAGCCACAGTTTGCTACTTTTTGCTTGACTCATTGATCATTGCATGCAAATGCAATGATCAATGATCAACTTCAAAACGTATCTGCTCACCGATTTTCTATCGTCTCAGTGGTCGGCGAAATCTGCATCTGCGTAGCGAACGATTTTTGCTGGATCGGTCTTCGTGAAGACAATTCTTGCGTTTGTAGATCTTCTGACTGCAGACCAATGTTCTCCTCCAGGATTGGAGTTGAATTTACTCAACGCCGCCACTACAAACGATATGTCGGGACGCGTAGTTTGTGCGGGGAAAAGCAGAGCATACTGCCGATTGCAACTTGATAATTCACGTGTCGCATCTCCTCTTTTTCGGCATAACTGATCGGAGCCATGTCCTGGCTCAGTTTCTTTCCGAACTCCATCCGTGTGGCCACTGGTTTCGCATCGCTCATATTGAAACGTCTGAGGGTTTCTTCTGTGCTCTCTTGGTCCAAATATATCCCTATAGATATGGATATATCCAAAGTAGTCTGTCCATTTTCTCGATCTGTCGTGATTCGTATTCCAAGGAATGATTCGCTTCGCATAGGTCCTTCATATCGAATCGCTTCGTTAGCTCAGCCTTGAGGCAATTCTAGCTCTTCTTGTGATTTGAAAATACCATGAAATCGTCCACATAACGATCTCCTCTTCGACGATTAGGTAATAAATTCAAATATCGAACTTTGCCTGAGTAAAACCGAGGTTACGTAATTCCTTATCCAGCTTCTGGTTCCACATGCTTCCTGATTGTTTAAGACCATATATCGGCTTATGTAGTTTTTAAATATTGTGTTGAGTGCCTTTGTCTCGTTTCTGTCTACCAAAATGGGCAGACTGCTCCGTATAGATATCGTCGTCCAATTCAAGTTGCAAAAATGCCATCACATATCCATTTGGTCGATGTCCCAATCTAAAATGATAGCCAAGCAACTTAGATATCGAAGAATCGTTCCTCGCACTACGGATGTGAAACATTCTTCAAAGTTGACACCATAAACTTGCATGCAATGACGAACGACCAGCCGTGCTTTGTATCGATCCGTATTTTAGCGTCATTTTTCTTCTTTCGTTGAACCCACTTGCAGGATTCAAATTAAAATTATTATATTAGGGTCACCCGTAGTTTCTTATATATACCCATTTATGAAACGTGTCTGTAAAAATTGCGGATGTTCTCTGATCAATTTGACTGTTTTGCTGACGGAAAACTCCCAGTTTCCGGGGGGGGGGGAAAACCTTCCTATCTACTCCTGAGACTGACAAACTCAGCCACAGAATGAGAAAAGCACATTAAAGTTCCTCGCGTCATCGATGAGATTCGAACCCGGGTCTTTTCCACCATGCGTGGGGAGGACGGTGACAATTCTACTGTGCTACTCGAGGAGACCCCATTTACAGGATAAGTATAAGTATTTAAATGTAGTTTTTGCGAATCCCAGGGTTTCCCCATTAGCCGCTTTTATACTTTCGTGGTGAGGCTTTCGCCATAACCGGTAACATGCGTGTAGCCAAAATTTCCATCCTAGTATCAGGATCAGCAAACAGAGGTAGCTCCTCAAGGTCATTCCTGTCTTCTTTGAGAAAAGAGACCAATTTTCACCACATTAAACTCCATTAATAGAGTAACATTCATCATTAACAAATATATGTAGTATGTACAACCAATAGCAATCCAAATTGGTTTCAACAGTTCATCAAACAATACAGGTGCAAAGGATAATCCACTGGAGTAGCATTTCCAAAGATCAAAAAGAAGAATCTTCAGAGGTAGTAGAAATACAGTAGTTCTAATTTATAACAATAATATTGTTACTATCTAATACAAATAATCACTGAGAACTCGTAGTTAGAAATCACTTTTCTGTACACCACACCTGAAGTAAAAAGAGTCATGGGAACACAAGCCTATCTTCAGTTAAGTGATCGAAGTTCATCTCTCCTTTTGAAAACATATGTAGCAAATGTATTAAGAGCATTTAATACAACCTGAGATCGAATAAGTAAGGGTTCATTTTCACTAGTGAAGTATCCTTTCAATAAGTTGAAGTCCATGTCTATAGTCCAAATAGTAGTGACAATCAAATAAGATATGATCCACATTCTCTTCAGCTGCACTTTGTCTGTGTGGGGCTGAAGAGAATATGATCCACATTCTCTTCGGCCCCACACAAAGTGCAGTAGGAGACAATCATACATTTCAACAAGTATTCTCCTACGTCTACCTAGGGCATCTAATCAGGGATGACGGGAAAATCCTACAAGAGGACAAAAAAAAAAAAAAAAAAAAGAATTGAAATAGAATGAAAGGCATATCTGTATACGAGGAAGATCTTAACATCAAGGGAATTACACCTAGAGACCAGGAAAAGGTTGACCAAATGTTAGGTGTAGGCACCTTCTGAGACATGACTCTATACAAAAGAAGCTATTAAAAAGGGATGGTAGAAGGAAAGAGAAATAAAGGACAACAGAAAAAGAACAGGATAATCAACATTGAGGAATGGACTAATCTTTCTTATGAAGATTCTGTAAGGGAAGGATATATGTGAAGCTGTTGGAAGCTAATTTCAGCCAACCTCCTGGATCGAAACTCACGTGGAGAAGTTTCTTGCTGTGAAAAAACAATTGTATAAAATGATAATATGGCCCTTGAAGAGTGCAGTAAGAAAAAAAAAACTATCGTATTTGGACACTCGAATATTTAAATTCATATGCTGTGCTTTGTATCTTTCGTCTGTTAATTGCATGCATTCTGTGGGCGATTGTTCTGTTTTGCTGGACGAAAAACCCCAGAATTTGGGAGAAAAACCTTGCTATCTACGCCTGAGACCAACTAACTCAGCCACCGAGTGAAAAAAGCCCATTAAAGTTCCTGGCGTCATCGACGGGATTGGAACTCGGTCCTTTTCTACCCGATGTGGGGAGGACGGTGACGATATCACTATGCACAGAGAAGTAATATATGTTACTACTCTGTGTGCCGCTATGCTACACGCGCAGAGAAGAAAATTCCAAAAAAAAAAAAAAAAAAAAAAAAATGAGGCGAACATTTCAACGTCCGAGGTCTTTGAACGAATATTAAAATAAAAATTACTATTTTTCGTCGGAAGGAAATTTTATTCCACTGGTTATCCCCTTGGATTCAACAGTGGTATGCCAACCTGTAACAATATCTTTTCCGTTTTGCTCGTTTCATTTTATCATTTATGAGTTGAAAAGTATTTCTGCACTGTGGCGCTTTTCCTGATATAAGGCATGTTTTACTGAGAACATAACGGTGGTTGAAATATTTATTTCGTCTTGAATGTATATTAGTTATTGTGTTGTTTGTTTTATTTTTAAGTTGAACGGTAAATGATTATAGATTGTCGATGGCAGCGACGTTGGACAGTTACATAAATCGTATCCTTGAATTGATATTTGTTTTCGAACTAGGGTTGCCGGATGTGTGGTATTTGCGTTTACTGGCCTGTGAACAAATGCTGGTTATGGAAGTGTTCTATATTTTCTAATTAAATAAGTTTTACTGTCACGTAATATATTTGGTTAGTTTTTTAATTATATTTTGTTTTCATTATAATGTTTTCTCGAGATTTAATAAACGCAACCATTGTTGTTTAACTAGAATTGTATTTATTAAATATACACTGGTTAGGTTAAACTTACTTGTAACTTACTTTGATGTCAGGATAATATACAAGTACTGAAAAATCTAATGTTAAACTATGGTGGTAAATTTTGAATGCCTCCAGAGAGGACAAAAACACAAAATGAAATATTAGGAGGGCGCTTACTGAATTTTATAAATTACAGCTGTTAATTACAGGGGAATTACAAAAGGTGATATTGTTGTACACTTTGGCACCAATGACATTAAGAGTAGCAGATCTGCAGATTTACTTAATAAGTACAGGTCAATGTGGCAAAAAAGTCGTGAGTCAGGGTTAAATTTGAAGGTGTCTACAATTCTGCCCAGACACAATAGGCTGGAGTACATGATGAGAGCCTTATCAATCAATTTGGCCGTGGAGGGAATGTGCAAGGCTTAAGGGATAGAATTTTTTTCAGCGTGGTCTGTGCTTGTTAACAGAGACTGCTTCTACAGGGATGGGATATACTTAAATAGAAAGGGTGCAAGAATATTTGCTGATGCTATCGAGGCAGTGTTAGGTGGGTCGGAAAACTGCTAGCCTGGGGGGGGATTCACAGACTAAAAGGTTAAAAGTAGCCGCAGGCAGAAGGGAAGGTGATTCTTGCACAACTATTTTTTTTTTTTTTTTTGGCTGATGCTGCATAAGCTCATACACTTGCTTTCTTGCATCACATGCCACTACTACTACTATCTCATTTCCATAGAGTTCAGAGTGGAAGAAAATAGTATTGCCTGAACTTGGACAAGTAGTAGTGTCATGTGATGCAAGAAAGCAACTGTATGAGCTTATGCAGCATCAGCAAAAAAAAAAAACATTCCTCCAAATGCCTGTCCAGTTCCTCCTTAAATCTATTTAACCTATTAACTTCCACAATGACAGATGGAAGTTTGTTCCAGCAATTAACCACTGCTGGCTAAAGGCAAATTTCCGCACATCTATTCTACATCTGTCTTCTCAATTTGAATTTATGTCCCCTTAGGTTTGTAATCTAAACAAGTGGAACGATTCCATCAGAATTCAACGTGCTCAACCCATGCAAGGCCTTAACGCCTCAATCAGATCACCGCGCAGGTACCTAGTCTCCAGCCACTGCAATTTGCAGAACTTAAGCCTCTCTTGGTAAGAGATACCTTCATTCCCCTCACCAATCTTGTTGCTCTTCTCTGTACATGCTCAAGCAAATCTACATCCTTCCTAAAATGAGGCCTCCAGACCTGTACGCAGTACTCAAGGCATGGGCTGACCATTGCCTTATACAGAGGGACAATCACCTCCTTTTCCTTTCTAGCAAAATTCCTATATCATTGACAAAACCCCATGACCTGCCCTGGCAGCTTGTCTGCATTGCTCAGAAAACTTCATGTCTGACTGCACAATTACTCCCAGGTCTTTTTCATTTTCTACCACCTTAAGTGTAGTACCACAGAGTTGGTACGTTTCTCTGGGGTTTCTTCTACCCATATGCAGTACTTTGCATTTGTCAAGGTTAAACTTCAGTTGCCACTTCTTAGCCCATCTGCCCAAGTTTTCTAGATCCTGTTGCAGTAGCACACTGCCATTACTGTCATTAACAACCCTGTCAACCTTTGTATCATCTGCAAACTTCAACACTAAGCCTGATATACCTTCATCAATATCATTGAGAAATATACAAAATTACAGTGGACGCAACACCAAACCCTGTGGGACTCCACTAATAACATTAGTCCACGAAGAGCAGCTCCCATTGATTACCACCCTCTGTCTTCTGCCACTCAACCATCCTTTTATCCATTGTAGCAACTTACCCTTAATACCATTCTGCTCCAATTTGTACAATAGTCTTCCATGCGCAACAGTGTCAAAAACTTTCCTGAAATCCAAATACAGTAAACCCCCACTATTCGCGGTTTCGTGTATTCGCAGTCGCTGATTTAATATAAAATGAAACCTAAAAAAATGTGAATTTTAAAGCGCCGTGAACATTTTCCGCCATAAAAAAACATGGGCGTGACTAAAATTATCTTTCCCAGTCAAAACAGGGCTCAGTGGGTGGGGGGAGAGGGGTGACAAAATCGCAAGCGTGGATGTTTCTCGCTAATCCTTGTATACTTGCGTGTACACCAATGCTAGGAGTTTAGTAAATAAATTTGATGAATTTGAGGTATTGCTCAAAACATAAAAGGCAGATATTGTTGGGATATCAGAGACGTGGTGTTACACAGATATAAGGAATGCAGAACTGGAATTTGGAGAGGACAAGGTCTACAGAAAGTATAGACAGGATAGGAAGGGAGGAGGGGTTATGCTATTAGTTAAGAAACACATAAAATCCAAGGAAGTGAAGCCAGTCGACATCGCTGGATAGTGCAGTGTTGAGTTAGTTTGGTGTGACGTAAGCATTGGGAGATCAAAATTGAGAGTAGGAGTGTGCTATAGGCCTAATGACTCTGATGAGTATAATAAGAAACTGTACAGGGAAATAGTGGACCAGTACATTAGAGAGTATTATAATGGGAGATTTTAATTTCCCAGATATTGACTGGAATTTGGGGGCTGGTCACTCACACACTAGCAAGCCTTTTGTGGATTTATTGGATGATTGTTTTTTTTTTCATCAGCATGTTCGGGAGGCAACTAGAGGGAGTAATACCCTTGATTTGATTATCAGTAGTGATTCTTCATGCATTAAGAATCTGCAGATAAAGGAACCACTAGGTGGCAGTGATCACAGTGTGCTGAAGTGGGATTTACTCAAAGAGATAACTACCATTAGGGGTAAAGGGAAAGGTTATTGCTTTCGTAAAGCCGACTACGATGGACTGAGACAGTAGTAAATTCTATACAGTGGGACCAAATGATAATGTTACCAACAGCAAATTCAAAATGGGAAGCATTCAAAGAACTTATCTTGGAAGCTACTAGGCTTTACATACCAATTAAGAAATATTGTTCAAGGTTTAGGCCTAAACGGATGTCAGATGAACTAATGAGACATATGGCAGAGAAGAAAAATGCATGGGATACATACAAATTAACACGTGACACAGAAGCCTATGATAGATACAAGTTGATCTGTAACCAAGTTACAAAGGAGGTTAGGCAGGCGAAGGCTGATCACGAGAAATCTTTGGCAAGAGATGCAAAGAAAAACAGCAAGGAGTTCTTTACTTATGTAAACTCTAGAAGGAAGGGGATGAATCAGATTGATCCACTTGATATCGATGGGTCAACTGTTGATGATCCTGCTCAGGGAGCTAAGAAACTAAATGAATATTTCGCATCGACATTCACACAAGGAGTTATTCAGCGAGGGGAATGCCAGAGGTGTATTCAACTCTGGCAGTAAGCTAGAGAATCTTGTAATAACTGAGAGTAAAGTGGAGGAGAAATTGTGAAAGATGATAAATACAAGAAAGGCACCTGGAGTGGATGGGATCTATCCAGTTATATTAAAGGAGGCAGTAAAGGAAGTAAGCAAACCCTTAGCCATAATTATGAGAGCTTCCTTGGACTCGGGAGGTACCCACAGACTGGAGATGTGCAAATGTGACCCCAATTCACAAAGGAGGATCAAAGGCTGACACAAGTAATTATAGACCTGTGAGTTTAACTTCTGTTCCAGGAAAATTAATGGAGGCACTGGTTAGAGAAGCACTGCAGGATCATCTAGACAAGACTTCAGTTATAGCTCGGACTCAGCATGGTTTTGTTAAGTGCAAGTCTTGCCTGACCAATTTGATTGGATACTATGATGCAGTCACAAAAGAACTGGATGTAGGGAATAACTTTTATATTATATACTTGGATCTTAGAAAGGCTTTTGATACTGTTGCACATGGAAGACTGCTGCACAAATTGGAGTAGTGTGGCATTGGATGCAAATTGCTGCTATGGATAAAGGAGTGGTTGAAGGGGAGAAGACAGAGATTGGTAATCAATGGACACTGCTCATCGTGGACTAAAGTGGAGTCCCTCAGGGTTCAGTGTTGGGTCCATTATTGTTTACTGTATTTTTAAATGATATTGATGATGGTATATCAAGCTTAATGTCCAAGTTTGCAGACGATACGAAGGTTGGCAGGGTTGTCAAGGACACTACTGACACTATGCTGCTGCAACAGGATCTGGAAAGGTTGAGCAGATGGGCTGAGAGGTGGCAAATGAAGTTTAACATTGACAAATGTAAAGTATTACATATTGGAAACAGCAACCCCAGAGCAACTATCAACTCTGTGGTACAACACTGACAGTGGTAGAGAATGAAAGGGACCTGGGGGTGGTTGTGCAGGCAGAAATGAAGTTCTCTGAGCAGTGTAGATGGGCTGCAAGGGTAGCTCATGGTGTATTGTGAATGATATATAGGAATTTTTCTAGCAGGGATAAGGAAGTGATTATTCCCTTGTATAAGGCAATGGTCAGGCCACACCTAGAGTACTGTATACAGGTCTGGAGGCCTCATTTCAAAAAGGATGTAGAGCTGCTGGAACGCGTACAGAGAAGGGCAACAAGATTAGTGAATGGAACAAAGGGGTGCTGTTACGAAGAAAGGCTGAAGTTTTGCAAATTACAGTGTCTGGAGACTAGGCACCAGCGAGGTGATCTGATAGAGGTGTATAAAGTCTTGAATGGTTTGAGCATGCTCAATGCTGATGGGATTCTTCCTCTCGTTCAGAATAATCACCTGAGAGGGCATAAATTCAAATTGAGGAAAGACAGATGTAGGATAGATGTGCGGAAATTTGCCTTTAGCCAGCGGGTGGTTTGTTGGTGGAACAGACTTCCATCCCTTGTTGTGGAAGTTGATAGCCTAAATTAACCCCAGGGGCTCACATCTGGTGAGTATGGGCTTGGCACACCCAGGCTCCTGAGCTGGATATCATCATTCTTCTCTTCCTTGGTGATTCCCTTCTACTTCTCTCTCTCACAGGCTAACTTGGGAATTTTTTTTTTGGCTGGTGGAGCATAAGCCTCAGGCTTCCTTGCACCATATAGCTAATAATAATAAAATAATAATAATAAGTTTAAGGCTTAGCTGGACAGGTATTTCGAACGAACAGAGGGGTGAAGTGGAAGTCGTTTTTTTTTTTTTTTTTTGGTTGATGCTGCGTAAGCTTGCTTTCTTGCATCAAATGCCTCTACTAATGCTAATCTGAGCAAGTGAAAGAATCCCATCAGAATTCAGCCTAAAGAATTGAAGGCATTATATACCTCACTCAGATCATCTTGCAGGTGCTTGATCTCCAGCTGCTGCAATTTATAGAACTGAAGCCTTTTTTGGTAAAGAACCATTTCATTCTCTTCACCAATCTCGTTGCCCTTCTCTGTACATGCTTAAGCAACTCTACACCCTTCATAAAATGAGGCCTCTAGACCTGTACTCAAGTCATGGACTGATAAAAGGATAATCACCTCCTTTTCCCTACTAACAAAATTCCCGTATGCTATTGAAAATACCCCATGACCTGCTCTGGCAGCTTGTCTGTATTGCTCAGAAAACTTCATATCTGACTGCACAATTACTCCCAGGTCTTTTTTATTTAATTGTATATAGATGCATATGGTGATAGACCTGTTTTTAGATTAGTGCATGTGCTGTTGTTGCCTGAAGAGCGAGTCCTTGCATGTCTCACTAGTCTTTTGTTCCAAAGAAAAAGATTAGTGGATTAGTCCTTACAGTCTCGTACTCCTTTTGAGCAATCTTTGTGAGTAGCAGTGATGAACAGGCCCCTCCCACTGGATGCTTTTTACTTAATGTTAGAACAATTTCCCCCTTTCCTCAAGGAGGGGTAGCTCAAAAAAATTTTAAAATTGGATAAACCGGTTCCAAATTTTAAAACGGCAGCAAGGGAAGGAGGGAAATCAATGCCAAGTAAAGAGCAACTGGTGGAGCAAATGACTGCTACTCACAGTGATCAGTCAGAAGGGGTACATATTGTAAAGACTAACCGATCAGTGAAAGTCTATTTTCGTCTAAAAACTGAAGCATTCCAACTGCTGGGATTCATCAAGAAGTAGGGAACATTAGTGCCCTTGATTGCACTCTGAAGAAAGTAAAATTTCAAATCGTAATATCGTTAATGATGTGGTTTTGATTCCAAAAAACTTGACTGCTACTGTCGTTTGTTAAGGTCAAGTAAATTCATTCTATATTGAGTTTTGTTTAGTTAGCACCTGCAAATTTGCTTTTCAGATATGCAGTAAATTTTGTTTTCCCCAAAATTCAACTTTATAAAATTTAGATTGTGTTATGGTCTGTAAAATATAGTATTTGTGACATCTTGTAAAGAAAGCCTTTTCAGTAGCTTACCTAATGGCTAAATTCATGGTTGGGTATGTGAAGAATATTCTGATTATCCTGGTAGCTTGGTGGTTGAGTTCTAGTGATGTCCTGATTCTTATCAACTTGACATCAGTTCCTAATTGTTAGTTTTAATTCCTAACTATGTTGCTTTTTTCTTGTTGCACCCAGATCAGTTCTTGTTCTGCTGCAAACTCTTTTGTCATGATTATCAGTGAAAAATACAGTTTCATGGTAATGCTGCATTTTAGCAGAAGTTGATTAAAAATTTTGTCAATAGATGCAGCCACTGTAATTTTCTCCTGTAATGTCGTATATCATGCGCTTATTCATTATAGTTTGATCTGAAGAATGTGTTTTTTTTTTTTTTTTTTTAAGGGAAAAATAAAATTTGTAGAAATGTTAATCTGACTTATGCTGCCAAAATGCAAGATTATCACTTATATTGCCTTTATTGACTTCAGAAAAACTGTTCATTTACCTACAGGAGAAAATCTTCAGATGGTTGAAAGTTGTTCACTAATTCCTCTTTTCTCTTGCTACACTTAGTTATACTTGCACTACTTGTATTGGAATGAACCACATCCTGGAAAGCAAGGTGCTATTGTTGCCTGAAGAGCGAGTCCTTGCATGTCTCACTAGTCTTTTGTTCCAAAGAAAAAGATTAGGGATCAACAACTGCTGGGATTCATCATGGAACAAGTAAATACATGGGCTCTGTTAGGGTAATTAAGAGTAAGAACAAGTGCAAGTACACCAATGCTAGGAATGTAGTATTTTTTATTTATTTCTGTAGATTGTAATTTTCACAAAAATACATACGAAGGAAGGTTGTTCCAGAAAACAGAATTAAATGAATAAATGAGGAAGAAGAAAAATTGGTTCTGTGAGTTTGAAGCTGGACAGTAAAAGGATATCTAGGAAATAAACTCATACACCGACCATTGAACAAAATTTACTGTAACTAAAATTTTTACAAATAGTATAAAAATATAATATAAAACAAATTATTTACAATAAACTAATGATTGTACATTACGGAATACTAAAAACTGTAATAAAAGATCGTTTACAATAAAATAAGCTAAAATATAAAATTAAAAGCACTAAAAACCTAGAGCTTTCGAGAGCGTCAGCTCTCTTCTTCAACAGTAATATGACTTTCTGCAACATCTCCTTAAATAGCAGGTTCACGGTACCTCCACACGTGGTATTTCTCCACGTGGTTCAATCGGCACATGGTCAGAACCGGAAGCGGAAATGTCTCGGGTACGTGGCAAAGAAAATCGTTCATCCGAACTTAATACAATTGTTTCAAAAATAGGATGAATACGCATGCCTCTATCTCTATTCATGGTATTCTTACTGGATGAACCAATCCGCAAACCCTCGAGCCATTTACGCTCCCAGTATCCGCGTGCACGATCCAAAATAATAGCATCTTCCGGGGAGATTTGATGCTGCTTCTCCCAAAAATATTTGGCCACGGCAGACTTACTGTAATCAGTGGTTCTTATGGCATTTAAATGTTCCCCCAGGCGATCCCTAAGCCGTCGTTTTGTTTCCCCCACATAACACTCCCCACAATCCGGGCATTCTATTCTATAAATAACTCCACTACTGAGATACTCTGTCGTTTTTGGATGTATTGGTCTCTAGGGTGGGTTCTAGGCTTAAGACGTCACTTTTTAAAAAACCCATGTGCAGAGGTCAATACACCCACTATAATTCAGCACAAGCTGGACAATACAAGAATAGTGTAGCAAAAGCTTTATTTGACAGAGTAAGATCACACTGTACCACTTCTGAGGATAAAGAGAAAGAAATTAATCGTGTCACGGCAGAACTTAGAAAGTGCGGATACCCCCAGAGAATCCTGGATAGATATAGTAGAGGGGTGTCCGAGCGTAGGGAGTCGTTCGTCCGGTAGCCACCGCATACATCCCCTACTATCCGGGCCTTACTGAGCATCTGGCAAGAATTTTACGGGGTTATAAGACATGCTATGTACAGCTTCCTGGGCGGAGGCTGTGCACAGCTGTGTCTCAGGTCAAAGACCGTATACCAAAAGATCTCAGTAGTGGAGTTATTTATAGAATAGAATGCCCGGATTGTGGGGGAAACAAAAAGACAGCTTAGGGATTGCCTGGGGGAACATTTAAATGCCATAAGAACCGCTGATTACAGTAAGTCTGCCGTGGCCGAACATTTTTGGGAGAAGCAGCATCAAATCTCCCCGGAGGACACTTATTTTGGATCGTGCACACGGATACTGGAGCATAAATGGCTCGAGGGTTTACGGATTGGTTCATCCAGTAAGAATACCATGAATAGAGATAGAGGCATGCGTATTCATCCTATTTTTGAAACAATTGTATTAAGTTCGGATGAACGATTTTCTTTGCCACGTACCCGAGACATTTCCGCTTCCGGTTCTGACCATGTGCCGATTGAACCACGTGGAGAAATACACGTGTGGAGGTACCGTGAACCTGCTATTTAAGGAGATGTTGCAGAAAGTCATATTACTGTTGAAGAAGATAGCTGACGCTCTCGAAAGCTCCAGGTTTTTAGCGCTTTTAATTTTATATTTTAGCTTATTTTATTGTAAACGATCTTTTATTACAGTTTTTAGTATTTCGTAATGTACAATCATTAGTTTATTGTAAATAATTTGTTTTATATTATATTTTTATACTATTTGTAAAAATTTTAGTTACAGTAAATTTTGTTCAATGGTCGGTGTATGAGTTTATTTCCTAGATATGAGTTTTCCCGACCTCAGAGGCCTCTTTCAGGATACAGTAAAAGGATGTTGACTGGTTGTGGCACATGTTCGTATTGCTTTGAAAGAGAGAGCTGGAATTATAGAAGTTGAAGCTGTTTGATCAGGGCAAGCTTTTCTCAAACTGGATGGTGGAATGGAAGGTGGTATCATCAGCAAAACTATGGATGGGATTTCCGGTCAATGGAAGAAGGTCATTAATATACAAGAGGAAAAGAGTGGAAGAAAGAACTGAACTTTTATGGAACATCAGCATTAGTGGAGAAGTTAGAAGACAGAGAGCCATCTATCATCACCTGCAGTGAGCTGTCAGAGAGAAAACTGGATACCTGATTGCAAAAAACATTTGGCAAACCATAAGATGTCAAGAGCAACAGCTTGAGTTTCACCAAACTGTTCCATTGAATTTGCCCATAAATGGGTAATATAAGCGAAAATATTGCTAGTGGATTGACATTGACGGAATCCACACTGGTGATCGTTGATCAGATGCAAGGTTTCTAGATAGTTTAAGAGATGCTGGTTAATTGATTTCTCCATTATTTTATAAACAGCAGAAGTAATTACAATTGGATGATAATTGGATGGGAAGAAATTGTCACTTTTTAGGAATTGAGTGGATATGAGCAAATTTCCAAGCAGAAGGAGAAACATCTTTGGAATAAGAAAGTGAAAAAAAGGCAACACAGAACAGGAGTAAGTTCAGGAGCACAAGTTTTGAGAACAAGTGGAGAAACTCATGTATTAATGAGTTGTAATTTCTTACAACTCATTAATACATGAGTTGTAAGAAAAATAGGATGCTAGCAGGTCAGCTTAATTCTTGGCTGAACTGCAATAGAACCATCTGGTTTGACAGGTGGATACAGAGATAAGCAAAATTTGCAGCCAATAGCTTTGGCAAGAGACCAGAATGCTTGGCTACCATTTGGACAAGAAGCAAGT
Source organism: Mastigoproctus giganteus (assembly GCF_048544385.1). Taxonomy (NCBI): domain Eukaryota; kingdom Metazoa; phylum Arthropoda; class Arachnida; order Uropygi; family Thelyphonidae; genus Mastigoproctus; species Mastigoproctus giganteus. The sequence goes on along the minus strand of NC_143578.1, from coordinate 89,154,136 downwards.
TTTCTAATCTTAGCCTGTTCGAAATCTTGTTTGGACTGATTAATAACTGCTTTACAAGTGTTGCAAGCTTTGGTGTAGACAGAAAATGAAACTGAAGATTTGGAAACAAGCCAATTATGATATACAGCATTCTTCTCTTCAACAGCCTTAGCATATTTATTGCAAAACCAAGGTTTAGATAAAGGACAAGACTTTAAGGTGGAGTGTGGAATAAAGGATTCCATCCTTATAAGAATAATTTGACTAATAGGATCTGAGCAAACGTTGACATCAGAAATTTCAAACGGTAATACGACTAAGGAAAAGAAGTCTAGCAGATCATCCCATTTCCCATTTTCACTTGTAAAGCCAAAAAACATGAGATTGGGAATGGCCATGAGAGAAAGGCTCCATTGGAGAAGAGACTAGAGGACCACTCACCTTGACTGTGTACTTGGATGGTTTGTTTGTGAGAAAAAGATCAAATGTATTGGCTGTGTGGTTATGATTGTCTGGTATTCTGATAGGTAAATGAAAAATTTGTGTGAAGTCAATAGTAATTTCAAAAGCTTCAGCGTCTCGACCAGATGGGCCTGTGTGACTAGGAAACGGAAGCCAGCTGGAGTTGTGAACATTAAAGTCACCAAGGAAAATTACCTCACTGTTAGGATAAAGAGAGGAAGTCCAAAGATTTCCAATTGATTAGTGGAGTTGGTTGGATGATAGATGCAACAGATGAATTTGACAGAATGTGGTAAAGAGATTTTATGCCAGAGAAGATCAAAAATAGGAGATTCAAAATTACTGTTTCTAGCTGAATATTAGAGCGGACATATGCATAAGTACTACCTTTGAAGCGAAAAGAATCGCACAGCGAATAATTCAGACAACTGAGTTGAGTAGTGGTCGAACCAATAACTGAGATTCTGTCAGAAATAGTACATGGGGTTTGGCAGACTGTAAGTGGAAATGGATATCATTGAGATTAGAACTGAGACCACGTATATTTATGAAATTAATGAGGGAGTGTTTGGGAGGTTTAGATCTTTTTGCAAATAAGTTTGTGCTCTATTAGTTTGACAGTGCATCGTTTATTTAGTAGTAAGAAAAGGTGTGGTGGGCATGCTGTATGAAGTAATGAAATTTTTGGATATGGCGTACACAAGGTAAGAATATACCCAGCTCCTTGACATAACATGTCTTCAACAGTGCCCTCCTGCTTGGACTCCCCCCAATCATTATCTGGCAGAATAGAGGCAGTGAGATTATACACTAGCTCATCCGAAAGGAGCTAGTGTATAATCTATATAAATAGCAGGTGGCCTGTGGACATCAATCACACTGCATGATGAAAGAGATGAGGAGGGTATTTACTGGATTTGCTCTAGACTATACATGGGTTCCACCGCTTAAAAGTGGTGGAACCCATGTCTAGACTATACATGGGTTCCACCACTTTTAAGCCTTCAATAAGCAATGGTGTTATTGGACCGGTTGATGAGAGTCATCTACCAACTAGTATGATTGATCTGGTAACACAGAGGGGCAGCATTCCTCCATGTTGTGGGCGCACACCTCAACGCTTGCTTACGTTGGTTTGCACCTGCGTGGTCAACCACACTTTGCTATGTGCCGATTTCAGGATTTGCACGTGGGGTTATTGACAGTTTCACCATTTAAGGTGCAAGCAGAGGATTTAACTGTCACAGACTGACCGGACTTCTCAGAAATTAGGGTCCACTTTGACTTGAGTGTCACCCGAATATTTGTTCCATCGGCGTTTTAGACTCACAGGTAGCAAGCACAGCTTGGTATATCTGAGAAAATGTCTGTGACACCCTCAAGGGCCATAAATTGTAAATAAATTTCATCAATTTGAAGTGCTGTTCAAGATGTCAGAGGCAGATATTGTTGGGATATCAAAGACATGATGTCTCACAGATATAAGGAATGCGGAGTACAGTGTATACAGAAAGGATAGGAATGGAGAAGGGGTTATGCCATTAGTTAAGAAACAAAATCTAAGGCAGTGCCATCTGCATATGTCTTAGGTCTCTGCACGATGGGTTCCAAGATTGCTGACACCTTTTGCAGAAGCGATGTCGAGTGCAATGTTCTCGCTAACTGTTGAATTTGTGTAATGTGGACGTTGAGAACTTTTTTGATTGGTTGGTGACAAATGATGAATGCTGGGTTTACCAGTATGATCCACTTTGATTCATTTCAGGAAGTCATCAATGAAGTGGAATTGTGGTTGCAGGTAAAAAGTTCAGACTTCAATGATCAAGGCATTAAACAACTAATCCATAGATGGGAGAAATGTGTTATTATTCATGGAGAGTACATAGAAAAGGATTAAAGTTCCTGTGAAGTTTCACCTTTCTACGGTTATTATTTCTAGGTAAAGGTACGAACTTTTTGATACCTCCTCTTATAGGTTATATAGCAAGTCTGTTGCACAAATTCTTTGTGCGTCGTAATTTGGTGCTTTCATGTCAACTTGGCTGTATGTTTTAATTTACTTCTACTTTTTATATTGCATGTTTCATTATTATTATCGTTGTTTTTAAGAAGAAAAAAAAATTTTTTTCCATGGACATTTGGGTAATTAGAACAAAACGGCCAAGGAGTGACGACAATGTACCTACAAGTACTTCAGAAGCTAATAAGGTAAGAAATATAATTTGGAAAAATTTGGACACTAACGTTATTTCAAGTGCAGTGCAACCACCAATTTCTGGTAGAGAGCCATCATACTCCAAATCAAAAAGAATGAAAAAGAATAGGAAATAAGAAGAGGAATTTATGAAGTGTTGTTGATGATGAGCAAAGTCTTGTGTGCGTAATATGTTATTAAAATCCTGGCTAAAGAAAACATGAAACCTATTAAATTAAAAAGATACATACATACATACATATGGAACATCCAGAGCTAATGAAAAAAACTGAATCCTTTTTCACTGAATCTCTTGTTCTCCCAGCTGCAATAAATATGATTTCAATTATGCATGGAGAAAAGTACAGCAACAACAATTTAAAAACCATTCCTCTGTCCATAGATACAGTCTTGTGGCGTATTACAGTTATCGCAGACAACATAAAATTCAATTAAATCAATTAAAAGTCCAATTTCCCCCATGCTCATTTATTGTATGTCAGGTACTGCTGCTTGTGGATATTTTGGAGGTTTTCTATTTTGCAAATGGAAAGAGGGGTGAGAACATTTTTGATGTTATATATTTTTTTTCAAACAAATAATCTAATGTGGAACAACTGTGTTGTGATTTGTACTGATGGTTTGGTTGCATTAATAGGAGAAAATAAAGGTTTAAAAGGCCAAGTAAAGGAAATTGCCCCAAATATAGTTTTTAATTATTGCATTATACATAGGGAAGCATTAGTAGCGAAGGAAATGCAAACTGATTTGTACAAAGTTTTGAAAGATGCAGTAAGTGTGATAAATTTTATTAAAAGTAGGAACTTAAATATCAGACTTTTCACTATACAGTCAGTCCTCGTATAACACGATAGTTGTGTTCCTAGAAACCCTTGTGCGATGCAAAATCGGGCAATATAAATAATAGGCCCTATGGGGAAAAATAGGGTTAGGTGCTGACCATACAAGATCGAACACACATTTGTATCCAAAACATTATCAAACACAATAAATAATTGTAATGAAATATGTATTTTATTATGATCATTACGTAATAAAATATTGCTGATGTTTTTGCTTCTATCGTAAGCAAACCTCTTCCAATCTTCCATACAGCTGTCATTTGTTTGATCTGTCAAGCAAATGACAGCTGTTCCATCTCTTCCAAGTCTCTGTGTCTTGATCTAATGGATTTTGTTACCCTTTGAGTTGTTCCTGCTATGAAAGTTTTTATTTTCTCAGTATTCTTTCTAATTGTTCTTGGCGTTGCCTCATTTAGGTCTGTAGCACGTGCAATATCATGTTCTTTCATTTCGCTCAAAGCGTTTCATAATTTCATATTTTTTCTCTATCAACAGAGGCTGACTGGCCATAAGTCTTACCGGGGAAACCCCGGTGGGCCAGAGGCCGGTGTTATTTTGGCCATAAATGCTAGTATGAAGCCACTGCAAATTTTCCCCAGTACAAATTTTTGACCCATTCCACCTCTGTCTATCAATATTATTGCTTTTCTTTTTCTCTCTGAATCTGTAGTGTCTTCACTAGGTCGCTTGAACATATAAACAAAGCTGCGTGCGTGTATCTACTGAATAAACAACACCATAAAGGCAGAAATACTTATCACCTCACTAGCTCACATTTTTCTAAAGCACATTTCTGGAGGTCACTACCATAAAACAATTTCCAGTTGCATTCCTGCTAGTGGAATCTGTTATAAATGGGTAGTAAACTCGATCTAATTGCATTTGTGATAATACCGATAGCTGGAATTGTGTGGGTTTTACGTTATTATGGTGAAAAGTGTTTCTCCTTCACTGATATAAAAAACAAATACATTTTCAGAATCTTCTTTTCATTCCTATCGTGTTATGTTGTGTTCAGTTGAGGTGATTCTGCGTTCAACTGCCATTTCTTGTAAACACAAAGGTGAATTGCTCATAAGCAAATTTGATTTGTGTTATATATGATATCGTTCCCCTATTTATAAATCGCGTATGATCGAATTAGCGTAGTGTAAACTCGTGTTATACGAGGACTGACTGTTCTTTGTAATGAAAAGAGGACCGCTTATGGAACACTTCTTTTATATACAAAAGTGGGGTGATTGTCCAGTGGTAAAGTGTTGCGATGTCTTTTTGACCTCAAATGTGAAGTTTTAGTGTTTTTATTGGATAAAAATTGGAACCTTGCTCAATTGTTTACAAATCAAAAACAGCTTGGGAAAACTTAGTTCCCTTGACATATTTGAAAAACTTTAATGATTTAAATTCATCTTCAAGGGCAAGGAACAAATATATTAATACCCAGTGATAAAATAGAAGCCTTCAAAAAGGTTAATCTTTGGAAAACCGAATTTGAGTGTAATTATACTGAAATGTTCCCATATTTTTCTGATTTTGTTTATAGCAATAATATTGACATTTTACAATTTATGGATATCATTGCCACCCATCTAACAATGCTAATTAAGAATTTTAACAAATGATTTAATGTACTTCCAGAAAAAAAAAGTTGTATCGGATTCATTTGATCCATTTGCTTTTGAAATTTCTTCATGCCTCGAAATTACCATTCAGCAAAAGGATCTTATTGAACTGTCTTCTGATGAAGCATTACATGCTCATTTCAAGACTACAACTTGTGAAAAATTGGCTTTCTCTTCGAGACAAGTATCCAGAATCATTGAAGATGGCGATATTTTCAATAATCGAAAATTGAAATAATTCAATATTGAAAACATTCCTATCTTTTCTACATATTTATGTGATGTTGGTTTCTCAAAATTAACAGCTATAAAAACAAAACCATGTTCCAGACGATGACATGGCAGTAGCAATTTCAAATATTTCACCAAATATGAACAAAATATTATCGGTTATCCAGGCTCATCCTGCTCATTTGTATTTGTTTGTTTTGTAATCTTAGTTGAAGAATGAGAATATGATTTATTGTTTTTGCTGTATTCAAATAAAATATTAAACAATTATTTTAATCTGTAAATTAAAAGGAAATAATTTTTTTTATTCCTTTTTCAGTACTCAAATAAAATTTTCTAATACATAATTTATAAAATGCTATTTTACTTCTCTAAAAATCTGGTCATCCTACCTCGGGGTTTACATTGAGGGGTCGCATCAATTTTATATTTAATAAAGGGTGTTGCAAGCAACATAAGTTTGCGTGCCACTGCCCTAGTCCATAAACCATCGTAATATATTGCTAAATATCATTCTTTATTTTGCTGTAAACATTCATTACAACCTCTTACTATTAACACATTGTGTATATACACTGCATGATCACTGAATTATTACCACCCCTATTAAAACTGAATGCGACTCATCGACCACATGAGGTACAAGAGTGCGGAGTTAGTTTACCTACATAGCATAGATAAGGTATCAGTGGTTCAGTAGATTGTAAAATTCCGAGCATGATGGGTAAAGGGAAGGATTTATCGGACTTTGATAAAGGACAGATTGTGGGCGCTTGACGAGTTGGTGGCTTGATTTTGCAAATGGCTGAACTGGTGGGGTGTTCGAGAGCTGCTGTAGTTAGTGTGCCAGGACTGGCGTCAAAATGGCAAACAACGACCTGATGGCAAATCTGCAAAGGTCAGTGAAAGGTTGATGTTAGAGGTGAGCACCGGGTCCGACAACTCGTACAGGCAAACAAGTGCAGCACTGTTGAAGAGTGACTACCCAATATAACATGGGCCAACTGGAACGATATCTGGCATGACCATGCATCACATGCTTGCACGTATGGGCTATACCAGCAAAGATCCCTACGGCACCCTCTCCTAAACAAGGTTCATCGGTGTAAAAGACTTGCCTGGTGCCAAGAGGATGCAAGTTGAACGTTAGAAGACTGGAAGGTGTGCTGGTCGGATGAGTCAAATTATTTACTCCACACTGTGTACGGATTTAGCATCAACAACATGAGGCTCTTGATCTGCCATGCATGGTATCAAAAGTGCAGGCCGGTGGAGGCGGTTGTATGGTGTGGGGCATGTTTCACTGGCAGGAACTTGGACCCCTGGTGCAGGTGGAACAACATATCACTGGTCTCTGCTATCGTCAATTGCTTGTTGACTGTGTACACCCTGTTATGTTACACTTTTTCCCAAATGGCAATGGTGTCTTCCAAGATGACAATGCGCCGAGCAGTCGGGCACTAGCCATTCCTGCACAGCATAACTGTGCAGGAATGGTTTGAGGAACACAGTTCTGACTTCCAGCATATCGATTGGCTTCCGAACTTCACCTGATATCAATCTCGTAGAGCACTTGTGGGACCATAGTTTCCCACAAGTGCTCTATGGGAGTCTGGATACACCAAGCACCTCCATAGCTAGCCGCATCACACACAGCTTTGTTGGCCATACCTCCTGAAACTTTCCGACATCTTGTTGAATCAATGCCACATTGGATAGCTGCTGAGGGCAAAAGGATGACCTACGAAGTATTAGGTAGGTAGTCATAATTCAGTTATCACTCAGTGTATATACACAATCTTAATATTTCTATGTATAATATAAAGATTGTGTATAATAATACACAATCTTTAATATTTCTAAAGCTCTATGTAAATCATTGATGGATTTATTAAAATTTTCTTAATTTTAATCAAGATACTGTATCAATTATTACAGCTGATGGCAGAAATATTGTGGTAGGTATTGGCTGTAATATTTTTAAACTGTTTATATTATTATTGTTACCTCATCAGTTTTTGAAGTTACTTTTGGATTTTTTTTTTTCTTTCTTTGTAATCTTCTGTAAACAACTGTTTACAGAAGATTACAAAGAAAGCTGTGTTTTGTGTATGGAAAATAAAGCTATAAATATAAATTCTTGATTACTGGAGTTTTAATAGATGTATACAATAAGTATAAATTGGTTTTCTTCAGGTGCCTCTGAAAAATAATGCCTCTACCATATCCTTTAATAAGTATCTAGAAATTTTTTTCTGGCTTCCTAAATATAGTCAAACCTTTATTGTAACAGGATCTGAATTTGTTTTACAGTTTTTTCAGACTAAATAAATACTGGCTTCTCTCAGGTGACATGTCTCCATTTTTGCAACTTTTCTTAAACAGTAATGTGGGACGATAGATGCCAGCATAACTGAAGTTTCGAATTACATGTCTGTTTAAACTACAAGGTTACTGCATTCTACTCCTATGAGTTAAATAAACATTTACAATTTCTCATGTGTTGTTGCTGAAAAAGTTTTTTATTTATTTTGCATAAATGAAAACTGAAAAATGATATTCAGTCCAAATGGATGCTAGTCTGTGGAAAGTGAGAAACATACTTTTCAAATTTGGCTCTCTAATCCTGCCAAATTTGAAATAAATTTTGAAAATGGAAGTGAATAAAATTATATAATATACTTTATTAATACACATTTTAATTTTTTTAGAAGTACAGGCAGTTGACTTTATGAGTTAATTCGTTCCTAGCGTGCGCTTGTAAAGCAGGAATTTATTTCACATAGATATAAGCTTAAAATTACTGGTTACGTTCTCAACAATGAAATTAGTTAGCTAATTAGTTTGTTTAAACAATAATTGATTTATCCAAAGAAATGATAATGTAGCCTTGATAACAAAATCAAGCAAATTATAATAATAGAGAAATTACTAAAAATTATAGAAATCTTATAATACCATGAATAATCAGACTAAAATATGAAATAGCAAGTGCTTAAAAAAAAAGCCCAGAAAGCTCAGAGGAGGCTCTCACCTCCTCTGAGCTTTCTGGCCTAGAATATGGTTTTAATTTTGCTGTAAAGGACCAACATTATCCAATAAAAGATTGCATAGTGGAACTTCAATCCAAACTAGAACAACATTCTGATAAATGGCGACTCATCCATCAAACAAATAGTATATTAAATTCCAAACTCACACCTAATTCTAATATAAAAAAACAACTATCGGATATACATAAACTTAGCAAAACTTCTAACATAATCATACAAAAAGCGGACAAAGGGGATACGATTGTCATTCTAGACAAAGACACCTATACAGAAAAAATAGACTTAATCTTAGCTGATCAAGACATATACAATCGTTAACAACCATAACACCACTAAACTTAAAAATAAACTCAACATAATTTTAAGAAAACTCAGGCAGAATAAAGAAATCAGTCTATATATTTTACAGCAAATAGGAATCCTTAATAATGTCCTTCCTCATATGTTCGGTATTGTTAAGTTACATAAACCCGATCACCCATTAAGACCTATTGTTTCCTTCAATAAATCAGCTTTCGCTAACTTATCGACTTATCTAGTAAAAAATCATATCCGCACTTACCAGATTTTCAACATTCAAAATCACCAACACTAATCAAGCTTTTCAAAAAATCAGCAATACCATAGTTTCTGACGGAGACATTCTAGCGTCCTTTGACGTTGTCTCTATACACCAATGTACATATCCCATTCATCTTGCAAGCCTTACGCGAATTCTTAACGGCAGATAATACTTTAACAAAATGAACCACTTTCCATCAATAGTATTCTTGAACTTACTTCGCTTTTACAAAGGGTACTAGGAAAGTTTTGCAATATGACGCAACAATGAATCACAGGAAGCTGCTTGTTGCTGCATGTTGAGACATGTTCATACGTGCATAGTAGCCGCCGCGCCAAGTCGATGGGCTCAGTTATTCATTAGTAGTGAGAGTGTAAAGTGCTTGCGATGGCATCGTGGTCACGAAATGAGATAAGGACAGTTTTGCGGTATAATTTCGTGCGTGGTTTAACCATAGACCAGTGCTTAGAAGAAATGACTCTTGCACCAGATGATGATTGTCCACATCGTACAACGATATTCAGGTGGTATAGAGAATTCCAAAGGGGAAATTTCACTCTGGAGGATTCTGAGAGGCCGGGAAGGCCACGAACGTCAGTTACGGAGGAAAACATTACTGCTGTGAGGAAAATGCTTGACGAAAACAGGCGAGTGACCTACCAACAGATAGAGGATACTTTGGGCCTAAATGCACCAGCAATTCGTTCGATTCTGCAAGATCATTTGCACGTGAAGAAACTTTGTTCTCTCTGGGTGCCGCATCAACTGACTGAAGAGCAGATGACACGACGTGTGACTTGGTGCCGGGAGATGTTAAAAAAGTTTGATAAGGGACAATCTCGGTATGTGAACAACATCGTGACAGGTGACGAGACTTGGCTGTACTATTACGATCTGCCGACCAAGGCTCAAAACAAAGTTTGGGTCTTTGATGATGACGACACACCCGTAATTGTCAGAAAATCCCGATCTGTAAAGAAGAAAATGATAGCTGTATTTTTCAAATCGAGTGGAATTGTGGAATGTGTCGTTTTGGACACGCAGAAGACAGTCACAGCTAAGTGGTATACTGAACAATGCCTGCCTAAAGTCATTGGATCTATGAAGAACCTGCGGCAAAAGTCAAGAATGGACACTTGGTACCTCCATCATGAAAATGCTCCAGCTCACCGCGCCAAAGCCTGCACCGAACATTTGACCACGACAGGACTGAAACTTCTCGAGCACCCTCCCTACAGTCCCGACCTTGCTCCCTGCGACTTTGCACTGTTCCCGCATGTGAAAATGAAGCTAAAAGGGAGGCGGTTTTCCAGTGATAAGGACCTTCTACAGGCTTGGGACAACGAGTGTGCTTTACTCCCTAGTGAAACTTGGCAGAACTGGTTTAAAGATTGGTTTCGGAGGATGGAGAGGTGTATTGAATGTAGAGGAAATTACTTTGAAAAAATTAAATAAACAAAGCTGTATTGCAAAACTTTCCTAGTACCCTTTGTATTAGATGCCAGGTATTTTAGATTTAACAACAAGATCTTTCAACAAATATTCGTTTTACCAATGGGCTTAGATATTTCTGCCCCTTGTCCGAAATTTATCTTGCCACCATAGAAAATCAAATTTTGCAACCCTTTCCTTCAGAAATAAAATTATATACACGTTACGCCGATGACATCCTCATAATAGGTAATAGATCTTCCATAGATAGTCTCTTTTTAAAGTTCAATTCTATACATGACAGGCTCAAACTTACCCTTGAAATTGGAATGAACAACCAGATCAATTTTCTTAATTTTACTATCTTCAAAACAGATACAAAATTAAGCACAAAAATTTTCAGAAAAAATACACATACCGGAAAATACCTTCATTTTGCTTCGCACCACCCCCTTAGCAGAAAAAAACTGCCTTATACAACCAAATCCATAATGCCTTCAAATTCAGCTCCTCACAAAATGATTTACAAAACGAAATTCAATACCTCACGGAGAAATTCATATCTAGAAACTACCCTCCCCAACTCATCTCTCATACAATCTCTACTGTTAAAAATAAAATTAATAACCCATCTAAACATAATAATAATAAAAAAACAAACACACGCATAATTCTCCCCTACCATAACGAACTTGCAGGACAATTCCACCGCATATTTAAAGGTACAGACATTTCACTCACCCTTTCCGCATACAATAAACTAGGATCCTTTTTTAATTCCTATAAAGACACACACAAATACTCCACTGGTGACCTCAACAATATTATATATCTTATTAAATCCAGCCCAGCTGCAACGCCTGCTACATCGGCAGCACCACTACAAAATTCAGCTCTACTAAAACCTCCAACACCTGTGCACACTACCACCAAAACAGGTTTAGAACAGGCCAATCCAGCACAGAACTTACAATACCCCCCCCTCTTAGTCGATTCCGCTATCACCACTATTAAACTCAAATCCAGTCACAAAATTCTTCACTATGAAGCACTTATTATCGAATGGTTCCGGCACCATTCTAACCTCAATATCATAAACATGAAACTTCCCTTCAACCTTTCCCCGGCTTGGAACCTCTCGCGGTTAACGTTCCCACATGTCCAAAAGAGCATCATGGGAAGCACGGACAACCCAACCTTTAATATGCAGCATGCGTTCACTTCCTGCTCAGTTTGCCAACTGAAGATGTTATAATCAACGAAAGTTCTTTGTAACGACTATTTGGCTCCGTCACACTATATTATCCATTTTTAAAATTTTATTAATTTTTAATTTCATTTTAATTTACTCTTAATGATTTCTTCCTTTTCTAATGACAACCTAGAATTGGAGATGCGCACTTCTACTACTTCCTTGGGCCCATTTTAAAATCCGTTAAATCACCCTTAACACCCCCTTTAATTTCCTTCACTCTTACCGCCTAAATGATTTAATTACCATTCTTTTCAAAAAAAATTATTGTAGATTTATTCAAAGGTGAGTACCATTTTTTTTTAAGCATATTTTCATATTTTATATTTTAATATTTTAATAACAGAGAAATTATTTACGACTTACAAATGTTAGAATGTTTATTCCTTATCATCATCCACTAAATGCATACTCGTTGATCACTCAGTATTGGCTCGGCACTCGGTTTGTTGCACAAGGAACCGTCTTCTTTAGAAATGTTTCAAGAGGCATTTATTTCCAAAATAATCTCTTTTAATTATAAATTTCACGATTGTGCATAAGCATTTTTTAACTGCACACACAAATTGTAACTAACACGATTTGCGTGGAATAACAAGTTTACGAAGCTTTAAAAAAAAGGAATGAAGAGAAGATTCTGAAAATTTGTTTTTTATACGATTGAAAATTTCAGTAAAGGGGGAAACACATTTCACCATAACTTAAAAAACCACACAATTCCATCTATCAGTTTTTTCGCAAATGCAAGATCGAGTTTACTACCCGTTTATAATTGCTTGCATAAATTGTTTGTTTTATGGTTGTGACCTCCAGAAATCTGCTTCAGAAAAATATCACAAAGGCATTTAAAACTGATCGCTCACTGAGGGTGATGGTAGATGGTTCTCTCTCTTCTAACTTCTCCACTAATGCCGGTGTCCCCCAAGGTTCAGTTCTTTCCCCCACTCTTTTCCTCTTGTATATTAATGACCTTCTTCCATTGACAGGAAATCCTATCCATAGTTTTGCCGATGATAGCACATTGCATTCCACTTTCCATTTTGAGAAACCTTGCCCTGCTCAACCAGCTTCAACTTCTCGAAAATCTGCTACCAATTCCTTAAATGCCAATCTTCAGGTAATTCTCCAGTGGGGCAAAGACAACTTAGTTGATTTCAACCCTTCTAAAACTCAGTCTTGTCTTATATCTCGCAAAAAAGGATTCTTCTGTTCCTATGCTTATCTTTGGTGACACTCCGATTTCTAGGCAAAATTATATATCTCTTTTGGGGATTACCCTGTCCTCTAATCTCTCTTGGCACAAGCACATTACAAATATTGCTTCTTCTGCATCTAAAAAACTTGGTTTTCTGTTTTGCTCTCGACGTTACTTTTCTTCCATACAGCTTCTCACTCTGTATAAGTCGCAAATCCGCCCTGCCATGGAATATTGTTTCCACAACTGGGGTGGTGCCCCCAAAACCTCTCTCAGGCTTCTTGATTCCATTCAGAAGAGGGCAGTTAGGTTAATTAATGATCCATCAATACAGAGTCTCTCCATTCGCTGCCTCATAGACGTACTGTTTCTGCTGCATGCCTCTTCTACAGATACTTCCATGGGCACTGTTCTTCTGAATTGGCTTCTATAATTCCCGCTCTCTCTTTCAAAACAGCCCGAACACGTGCCGCCACCAGCCAACATCCATTTACTGTCCAACTTCAAACTCACAGAACCAACTTTTCATCTTCCTCATCCATTCAACTGCTGTTTTCTGGAACAACCTTCCTTCATACTTATTTCCTGAAAATTACAGTCTGCAGAAGTTCAAGTCCAATGTCAACAAACATCTTCTTTCGTCCTCTCAACCTCCAATCCAAGCACGATACCAAGTACTATAGGTTCTAATACCTCTCGTGTTTGGGGTTTACATAAAAAAAAAAAAAAAAAAAAATTGATTCTTATAACAGAACATACGATAACGATGAAAGTGTAGTGCAATTTTAATGATTTTAATTGATAATTAATGCAGTTTACAAACCATGCCCATGACCTGTTATATGGCCTTAAGGTCACGCTCATGACCTTAAAAATGACATTTTAGAGTGATAAACAGCTTAGTTATACAGCAAAAATTTCAACTTCCGAGATCTTGAAACGAATTACCAAAAATTGTGTTATTGGGTTCACATTACGATATTTTAACGATACAATGGTGTCTCTGGAAATGATTAATATTGTAAAGCTGGGTACATTGTATTGTATTGTATAATTATAATATATGCATAACATTTAATATATGCACGTGGTTTGAAATGCGGTATTTACGAATGTTTAGCATTCATTTTTTGCTATTAATGTTCATATTTTTGATTTTGTTGATACTTGGGGGAAAAAACTCAAAGTGAAAACTCAAAGCGAGAACTATCTGTACAGTCGAACTTGGTTATAACGAGCACGGAAATAACGAGATCATGGCTTTAACGAGAAAAAAGCCATAATGATTTTAATTTACATGTATTCCCATACAATCGCTCACTGTTATAACGAGCATACTACACGGATATACTGAACAAACTTTGGTAACTATGCAAACATTCTTAATTGCTCAGGTAGTCGAAAAAACCAAATTCTTGGAATAGACGAAAGTGAAAAAAGGGTGACTTAGCTTTATGACCACCTACATCGGATTAGCAGCCAGTTTATGACCTTGGCTTTCTGAGGATGGGGGCTATACAGTAGTGCATTGGCGTTCTGCTTGTCGCATTACCCTATTTACAGATTGTCTTGTATTCACTGAACCATAACTTTATTTCGGGATTTCTAAGAATTTTGGAAACGGGACTCCTAAGAACCTTGTATGCATGTCGGGCTTCTACGAACTTTGTATGCAGATCACTTTATCATTTTAAAGTAAAATCAGTTAGAAACAAACCCTTCCTTTGGAAACATGTCTACTAACAAAAAGTTTCTCTCGATTCCTGAAAAAAGTCGAAATTATTCATGTGTTAGAACGTGGTGCAATAAATGTTGAAGTGTGTAAAAAGTTTTCTTTCTTCTCTTCATGTGTATCACCATTGTGGAAGAATAAAGATGTTTACATATCGGCACTGGAAAAGAACATAATTGAAAAATTAAAAAAAAATTTAGAAAGTGCGAGGTTACAAACGTAGTATTGCTTCCATGGTTCACCCCACAAAGAAGTGCTGGATTTTCAATGGACTATCCGATCTTCAAGGCTCAAGCAGAAAAATTTGCTAAACAATTTTGACGCAACGATTTTGTGTGTAACAACAGTTGGCTGGATTAATTTAAAAACTGTCATAACATTGTTTATGCAAAAATTAGTGGAGAATCTTAATCTGTAGATCCAATAATGGCAAATGAATGGATTGACCGTGTTTGGGCAGAAATCAGGAAAGATTTCAATGGTGAAGACATCTACAACGCCGACGAAACAGGACTTTTTTATAATTTGACATCTAACAATACATTTAAGTTCAAAGGGGGTTAAATGTGTTGGTGGAAAAAAATCAAAGGCTAGCTTGATGGTGCTCGTATGTGCAAATATGACAGGAAATGATAAAAAAAAAAAAAAAAAACTTGGTTATTGGAAAATCGTTAAGCCCTCGGTGTTTTAAAAATGTAAGGAAACCTATGGATTACACTGCAAACGAGAAAGCTTTGATGACTTCAGATATTTTTTGGCAACACTTAAGTGATTGGAATAAGGAGCTATTCAAAAAGAAGAAAAATATTTTGTTAGTTGATAACTGTCCTGCACATCCTCAGATTCAAAATTTGTCCAACATTAAGCTAGTGTTCTTCCCAATGCGACATCATTTTTACAACCAATGGACATAGGTGTAATCAAGAGTTTGAAAGGATTTTGTAAAAGATACCTAGTTTTATATCTGATCAGTCAAAGAGAACAGAAACTTACATAGTCTATATCGATATTGGATGCTATAAATTTATTGAATGATGCATAGAACAATGTTACTTGACAATCATATCGAATTGCTTCAAAAAATCGAAATTAAATTAAAATGAAATTTCAGTTGTAGATGAAGAAGATGGAAACGAAGAAAACAACTTACCATTATCTGAATGATTGCTGTGTAACCACGTTGTAGGTTTTAATACAGATAACATTGATGAATTTGTACAAGTTAATGACAACTTATTAACTAGTGGTCTTCCTACAGAGAGTAACATTGTAGATGCTCAACAGTGACATGATGATAATCAAAGGTGAATCAGAATCAGTGCCAACAAGCTCAAGGTGCAATGGACACATTAGTCAATTTTTTTGAAGGAACTGAGGCAAGTAATGAGACTTTTAACGTGTTCAGTGTTTTAAGGGGAAACTTAAGAAATATCAAAATGAAATCTTTAAAACAAACATCAATTTTAAGATTCATAAATAAAGATTAATTGAAATAATGTTTATTATTAAATAGTATTGTTTTTAATTACAAAGAAATAAATTTAGTATTAAGTGTATGGTTTTAAAATTACAGACAAATTGTGTTTAATGTTAAGTGTATTGTAGTTTATACAAGCATATTAATACAAATATGTAGGTGTATACTTATATTATTTTTATCTCTCTCTAATAGTCTTGTTTTTTTGAATCTATCTTTTTATTAAGTTAATGAGAATTTTAAAAAAATAGGAGGTAGATTTAACTCATCACTGATATAAAGTGTTCATTGTTTAATGGCCCCAGGGATTCCCCGTCTTCACTATTACAAATATAGCGAGTAATGGTTATAATGAGGAAATTTTGTCGGTCCCTTGATGCTTGTTATAACCATGTTCTACTGTATTTGTATGCATAATAAGCAGAATTATATGCTCCATTCACATGTTTAAAGTTTTTTTTTCATGCTTAATGGTCTTTTCAACTAGAAAACAGATGGGACTAATTGATTCATGTCTCTAATGTTTTTTTTTTTCATTTGGAGCAAAATTAATATTTTTTGATTTTTGAAAATAGCAAATGAAAATAGTAAAAAAAAAATGGCATTTTTTCGATATTTAATTTTTTTTAGTGAAAAAATATTAAGTTATATACATGTACAGGCATAATACGAGGGGTGATCATTTAATTTGCAGACTGGTGCAAGATCTTATCTTAATTATCATCATCTGAATCTTCTGTGGATGTCCCCTTTTCGAAATACTGTCCTTTGAACTTTACACACTTTCGCCACCATCGTACCCATGTATTAAATGCTTCTTGCAAGCTATTTTTTGGAAGACTGCGAAGTGCTTCCATTGTAGCTCTGTGAGCATTGTTGTGTTGGATTCGAAACACCTGCCTTTCAGAGCTTTCTTCAGACGTGGAAACAGGAAGAAATCGCATGCCGCTAAGTTTGATGAATAATAAGGGGGATGTGGCAGAACCTCTGCACCTATGGTAGTGATTACTGCCTGTACAGTATTAACCATATGGGGCCTGGAATTGTCTTCATGGAGAAACCACTTTACACTGGCAAGTTCGGTTACACCGGAATATGGCCATCCTACCAAGACACTCAATTACCACGCGCTTCCACCTCTTTAACTGTTTCTGATGCATTTAAACCCCATCTCACACAATGAATCGCATATCGCTGTTCATTGTGTATGTGCGACATGATACTTGCTTCAAAATGATCGTCAGTGACATGCGGTTAAAAAAAAAAAACTCTTCACGGAACACTAGCTCGACAAGTACTTGCATGTGCACACTGAGTGTGCTCAGTAGCAGTCAGGGGGAGTGCCTCTAGTGGCAGTTAAGGAATTTCACGCTGTAAACATAAAATCATTTAATCCGCAAGTTAAATGATCACCTCTCATCCATTGTTAGGGCATATAAATTGACATGTGAACTGGCAAAATATGATCTGAAATTTTTTTTCATCCAATTGGGATTGACTATCTCATTAGTGAAAATGTGGTTCTAGACACGAGTAAAGCTTCAACGTTTAATGAGGCACTTAGTATTTGGTATCAATAGTGGCAAATTATGCCAGAAAGAGCTTATAAGCTTGCTTCAACATAAAAAAAGCTCTGCACACCATTCAGAAATAGTAATGTTAAAGTAAAATTAAAAAACAAACCTAAAATATTTTCCAGAAATTAAAAAGAAAAATGATGCCTGTCAGGTACTACACTACTGTTTTTTGCAATTGTGGTTTGCTCCGCTGCTGTCTAGTTAATATGTTCATAAGTATCTGGAAGTATTGCTAATTAAACTGGACTTATCTTTAGTGTTATAAATATATTCCTGTCTTTCAGGGACAATCTGAAAGGTGGATCACCACAAGCAGTCTCCTAACTGTTGGCCTGCTCCAGATAACAAAAAATTTACATCAGAATCTTGGATGGATAATCTTTAATGAGCAGCATATATTTTTGCCTCTTCAAATTTAGTTTAACTGTAGTTCCCTTTGGTAGTACAGTCAGTCCTCGTATAGCATGATAGTTGTGTTCCTAGAAATCCTTGTGCAATATAAACAACAGGCCCTATGGGAAAAATAGGATTAGGTGTTGAACACACATTTGTAACCAAAACATTACCAAACACAAATTATCTTAATAAAATGTATTTTATTACGACTATTACGTAATAAAATATTGCTACTGCTTTTGCTTCTATCGTAAGAAAACTTGTTTTTTGTTTGATTTTCTATCCAAACAGATGACAGCTGTTCCATCTCTTCCAATTCTTTTGTGTCTTAATCTAATGGATTTTAATTACACTTTGAGTTGTTCCTGCTATGAAAATTTTTATTTTCTCTGCATTCTTTGTAATTCTCGGTGTTGCCTCATTTAGGTCTGTAGCACGTGCAATATCACATGGTCTTTCATTTCGCTCAAAGTATTTCACAGTTTCATACTTTTTTTCTCTATCGACAGAGGCAGACTGGCCATAAGTCTCCGGGAAAACTGCAGTTGGTTGGAGGCCGGTGTGATTTTGGCCATAAATGTTAATATGAGGCCACTGCAAATTTTCCCGGGTAAGAATTTTTGACCCAGTCCGCCTCTGTTTATCGATATTGCTTTTCTTTTTCTCTCTGAATCTGTAGTGTCTTCACCAGGACGCTTCCTTTTCACACTTAAGTATTTTACTAATTTTTAAGGAATAAAGCACAATTACAAAACGAGGAGGCACGTTTGATACACATGTGAGCATGTAGCAACTGAATAAACAACACCGTAAAGGCAGAGACAACTCTATTAACATCTCACTAGCTCACATTTTACTAAAGCACATTTCTGGGGGTTACTACCATAAAACAATAAAAACAATTTCCAGTTGTGTTCCTGCTAGTGGAATCTGTTATAAACTGGTAGTAAACTCAATCTAATTGCATTTGCGATAATACCGATAGCTGGAATTTTACGTTATTATGGTGAAATGTGTTTCCCCTTCACTGATAAAAAAAAAAAAAAACATAAATACATTTTCAGAATCTTCTCTTCATTCCTATCGTGTTGCTTTCAGTTGGGGTGATTCCGCGTTCGACTGCCATTTCTTGTAAACACAAAGGCGAATCGTGCATAAGCGAATTCGGTACGTGTTATATACGATATCGTTCCCCTATTTATAAATAGTGTATGATCGAATTCGTGTAGTGCAAACACGTGTTATACGAGGACTGACGGTATATGGGTTCACCACGTCTAACTTGATTAGAGTGATCTGAGCATTTATTTGTTGTTTGGTTTTTAGGAGCATTAGCAACTAAGGCCATATTGCTCCGGGAATATGCGGTGGTCATTCCCTGACCTTTCCGCATCCTCCGTATTTGGTGGTGACTGGCTCGAATCCCGGTCTAATCAAGAAGCGTGTGCTACACACTGCTACTCCTTCCCACCTGGCTACGGAGGGTCAGTGATCTGAGCATGCATCCCACCAGAGACCAAGAAACCAAACTCTTTGCTCAGAGCTATAGTTACAATGTCAGGTGGGAGTAGTCTTTCCCCCATTGAGTCATTCAGGTTTTACATTTGTCATATGCAAATTAGTTTGTAAACATCACTCGTACAGGCATAATTTGATGTATTATGTGAAGTGGCACAACATTTTTTTTTTTTCATCCAATCGAGATTGATCTTAGAGCAAAAATATAGTTATAGACATTAGAAAGCAAACTTATAAGTTTGCATCAGCAAAAAAAAAAAACACTTCCTCTGTTCCCTGTAATAAGAGGATGCAGAGGATAGGAAGGTCAGTTTCTGTGACACTGCCTGAAAATGTATATTCATGCATGGTATCTGATAGAACAATTTCTGCTAAACAGATAGCTGACACTCTAGGCATGTGCAGGGAATGTGTTCGATGTTATTCATGATATACAGGAATTTTGCTAGCAAAATTCCTGTTTTGTATAAGGCAGTGGTTAGGCCACACCCTGAGTATTGCATATTGGTCTGGAGACCTCATTTTAGGAAGGATGTAGAGGTTCCTGTATCTCCCAATAGAAGCAGTGTGCAAGAATCATTCAACTTTCTTTGCAGCTGTTCTGTGTATCCCCCGCCCTCAGCAGGACAGCAATTATCTGACCTAACTAACATAGCATCAGCAAATATTCTTGCACCCTTCTTATTTACGTGTATCTCATCCCTGTTAAAACAGTCTTTTTCTAGTTACAAGCACAGACCATGCTCAAAATTCCACCCAATGAGCCGGCGCCTCCATAGCCAGGTGGGCAGGAGCAGCATTGCGTAGCACACGCTTCTTGATCAGACCGTGGTTCGAGCCCGTGACCACCAAATACGGAGGATACGGAAAGGTCAGGAAATGACCACTGCATATCCCCGGAGCAATATGGCCTTAGTTGCTAATGCTCCTAAAACCAAATAACAACAACCTAATGAGCCTTGCACAGTCTCTCCAAGGGCCTAATTTATAATTTTATTCTGTTTTCTAGAAATACAGACTGTCATTACAGTAAAGGGGTTATGTTTCTGAGAAATTCTGTGAATACTGAAAACGTGAATACTGAGTTATGGCTCCCATAGTAATAAAGGGGTTCCGTTCCAAAGTATGAAATATATAAGAAAAACTAGTCTAAAATTTTGTCTATGTATGTATTATATGTACCTTCATAATATGACTATGTACATAGACAGTACACAGTGAAATGCAAGCATATGGCATCGAAATGAAAATAAGAAACAATTTAATATTAAATGTAATACAGTATTTATTAGAAATTTCAAACCAGCAGTGCCTTTGCTAGCTAAAAAACTTATCCCACCAGTGCTATCACCAGTTTCGCTAAAGTGTTGATAAAGGAGTTTTGCCTTTTCACAATGATGAGTGAACTTAACGGAATTTTATTTTGAGTTCAGTCTTCTATCCACAGATTTAAAGCCTTTTCCATTTTTTCTAATTTAACATCACGAGTTACAGAGCAAATTTTTGAAGCAATTAGCGTGTTTTCACGGACACTACGGCGGATTTTTTCTTCCGATTTTTGGATTGATCGTACCATTTACTCATTGATTTTATAATGTTTTTCCGCAGAGGAGACATTTTCACCCTTAGAAATTTTATCTAATAACTCAATTTTATTCGCTAATGTCTTCACCTTCTTTGATCTTTTCACATTTCCCTTGTTATTTGTAGCCATATTTTTGTATGGGTTAGAAAGAACTTTCCCACAATAAAGTTGCTTTCTTCCGTTAACACACTCGAAAAAGTCTGTCTTACACTGCAAAACGGTAGAGTTATCACTTTTGTAAGCATATCAATTTATAAATTGATATCAATTAATATATCAATTTATAAATAAATTTATCAATTTATAAATTGATAAATTTATTCAATTTATTAAGCATATAAATTAAAAGCAAACGACGAAACCTTCAATGACAAGCGCATAACAATACTGAACAAGGATTAGTGAGAAACATCCACGCTTGCGATTTTGTCACCCCTCTTCCCCCACCAAAATGTTCACGGCGCTTTAAAATTTGCATTTTTTTTAGGTTTCATTTTATATTAAATTAGCGACCGCGAATAGCGGGGGTTTACTGTATTTTTAATATTCTTTAAGTTGAGACCATTTTTTTCCCCTGGGTTTGACTGAACAAAATGTAATGAATAAACCTTTGTTTCCACATACCCAATTTTAGCACATATGCATGACTGTCATCTCTCCAGATTTAGATGGACAGTCTGTCTTTTTCCTTGATTTGGTCATTCTTCATCTCACCATCATAATATACTTTGTAGTAGTGGCATGTGATGCAAGAAAGCAAGTGTATGAGCTTATGCAGCATCAGCCAAAAAAAAAAAAAAAAAAAATCACATTCTCTCCAAATGCCTGTCCAGTTCTTCCTTAAATAAATTTAAGGAAGCATTGTCCAGATGCCTATCCAGTTCCTCCTTAAATAAATTTAAGGAAGAACTGGATAGGCATCTGGACAGGCTTCCAACGACAGATGGAAGTTTGTTCCAGCAATTAACCACCCGCTGGCTAACGGCAAATTTCCGCACATCTATTCTACATCTGTCTTTTCTTAATTTGAATTTATGCCCCCTTAGGTTCGTAATCTGAACAAGTGGAAGGATCCCATCAGTATTCAGCGTGTTCAACCAATTCAAGGCCTTATATACCTTAATCAGATCACCGCGCAGGTGCCTAGTCTCCAGCCACTGAAATTTGCAGAACTTAAGCCTCTCTTGGTAAGAGGATCCCTTCATTCCCCTCACCAATCTTGTTGCCCTTCTCTGTACATGCTCAAGCAAATCTACATCCTTTCTAAAATGAGGCCTCCAGACCTGTACACAGTACTCAAGGCGTGGCCTGACTATTGCCTTATACAGAGGGACAATCACCTCCTTTTCCCTGCTAGCAAAATTCCTATATATCATTGACAAAACCCCATGACCTGCCCTGGCAACTTGTCTGCATTGATCAGAAAACTTCATATCTGACTACACAATTACTCCAGGTCTTTTTCATTTTCTACCACCTTAAGTGTAGTGCCACACAGTTGGTACGAAGTAACCCCAGTCTCTGGGGTTACTTCTACCCATATGCAGTACTTTGCATTTGTCAAGGTTAAACTTCAGTTGCCACTTCTTAGCCCATCTGTCTGCCCAAATTATCGAGATCATGTTGCAGTAGCACACTGCCATTACTGTCATTAACAACCCTGCCAACCTTTGTATCATCTGCAAACTTCGACACTAAGCCTGATATACCTTCCTCAATATCATTGATAAATATACAAAACAACAGTGGATCCAAAACCGAACCCTGTGGGACTCCACTAATAACATTAGTGCACGAAGAGCAGCACCCATTAATTACTACCCTCTGTCTTCTCCCACTCAACTATCCTTTTATCCATTGTAGCAACTTGCCCTTAATACCATTCTGCTCCAACTTGTACAATAGTCTTCCATGCACAACAGTGTCAGAAACTTTCCTGAAATCCAAATATATGATATGGAGAAACTACTTGTGTGACAAGTAGTTTCTCCAACTTTTTGCTGAAACTTTTTTCTTTTTATAAAAGAATAATAAAACTTAAAATTGAATTTTTTTAAAAAAGAAATTTGTGAATTTGCCAAATGACTGTCAGGTGAGCTGTTGTTTGTGTTTCAAAATAGAAATGTGCAGTAATAGTGTTGATCTGTTTATGTACTTGTGTAGTTTGAAGCTAATTAACGTGTTACAGTAAGATGCTGAAGAATGCAAAATAAAATTTTAGAAAATGTGCATGCAAGATTTTTCATGTATTTTAAAATCTTATAAAGAGAACACATTTGCCTTGTATGGTATGTAGATTTGATTTTTCAATTTCAACTGGTGGGAAATGTGGTGTAATTAGATGTTTGCAAACAGGTAAAGCATGACCTGACGTGTTAAAATACAGTTTGTGGTCCAAAAGTTTTTGAACGAAGACAAATTGATGAACAAGAAAGAATGTCTGAATTGTAAGCTTCTGGCAAAAGCAATTCTAAACAGGCCAAGAAATCTGATAAATCTATGACATGTAATGCTCACCTGGAAGTTGAATATGACTAAACCAGAAGTATGATTCTGACTTAGTCACAGGCATTTCTCCTGCAAAGATTGTGATGAGTCTGAAACAAGAGATGATTTCTTTTTTGTCAGTGAAGAAATATATTATAGCTGCATGTGAATACATAGTGCACAAGTTTCCATTGAAAAATTGTTCTTATATATGCTGAAGTGGCCTCAAATTTCATCAATTTATATTGCACCACTTTCCAGTTTGAAATTTTTTGTATACAAGTTACTAGCACTTTTTTGGTATCCTAAAGAATTGGATGAAGCAGTAGATGTTTTACAGCATCAGTTCTATCAGTTTCAGCATGAGAATGAACCTACCACTCAGTGATGCCACCAAAATCCTTAAAGAAGAAACTGATGTACAGTAGTCCTTTGTTGGGGAACTAACAAGTGCACAATGAAGCTTGAAACACAATATAACAAATTATTCCAAGTCACGATTGGCATTTCCTGTGTTTCTCAATTCTTCATAGCAGTGCTCAGTGCAAGAGAATATTCATCCAGGATAATAAAGAAAAACAGATCAGATCTCTTTCTGGTGAAGGTTTGGAAATGCTCCTGACAGCCAATTCTAGACAGCAGGGCCATTGTTATGAACAAAACTTTGACTAACATTTCTGAAGAGGCCAGAGTATGCAACAGTATCTTTCTTGAGGCAATCAAAATCAATTGTCTAAAAGAATATCCAAACAGAAATCTAAAAATAGCAAACTGTTAGGTAAGCTAATGTTTAAAAGCATATTGTACTGGTAAACAATCCTATGGCTGTATTTTAATATAAAATGAATAATTTTGCCAGTGAAATTTAATTTTTACTGTGGTGTGGACGTTAACCTCCTGCTTTATCTAAAAAATCTCCTGTTTTCTTTCTGCTTTGAAACCTGTTTTTTCACCTGTCCCAAAAAACCTATTTTCCTCTGCTCAAAATCAAAAATCTGTTTTCAAAAAGCTGTAAAGCTTTTTGATAGTCAAAAATTAACAGCTATGTTTTAGGTTTTGATTTGTGTGGAATGATTAATGTGCATTCCAAGACACAAAAATATAATTTTTTTGTCTTGGAGAGCATGGTGGTTATCATTTCATGCTTTCTCTTTTTGTTTGTGTATAGTATTCAAATGCCATGATGTCATCTGTTATGATTGAATTGAGCAAGGAGAGATTATCAACAGTTTGAATGAGTTCTTCACATGCTTTGTCTTTTAGTCAAACAATGTAGAATGAACCTACACTATTAGACTAATGAACTAGTGTAGATCCTCCTCTTGCTAAAATCTTTATCAAAGATAAAGGAGGAAAGAAAGATATGTGAGAGAGCTTACTGGGCTATACGAAATGTGTGGACAGTAGATAAAGTTCAGGTTGGCTGTGGTGCCTCCGTAGCCAGGTGGGAAGGAGCAGCAGTGCATAGCGCACACACACACACTTCTTGATTAGACCGGGGTTCGAGCCCGTCTCCACCACCAAATCACGGTCAGGGATTATCAACAGTTTGAATGAGTTCTTCACATGCTTTGTCTTTTAGTCAAACAATGTAGAATGAACCTACACTATTAGACTAATGAACTAGTGTAGATCCTCCTCTTGCTAAAATCTTTATCAAAGATAAAGGAGGAAAGAAAGATATGTGAGAGCTTACTGGGCTATACGAAATGTGTGGACAGTAGATAAAGTAGACAAACCAAAGGTCAGGGAATGACCACCACATATACTGGAGCAATATGGCCTTAGTTGCTAATGCTCCTAAAAACAAAATAACAAAACAAAAAACAACAACAAGGTTGGCTGTGGTCCTGGTTAGCACATGAATAGACAGTATGTACACTGTGAGATTGGGCCCATGAACTGCCACAGAAAATAGACAGCCCATTGCTAGCTATTGTGCTGGTATAGTGTCTCCAACAAAACAGTTACAATGATGAACTTGTAACCATTTTATTGCAGATAATAAAATGTATAGTTGCTACTCTTACAATGTTCTACAGCCAAGGAACTTTCATTAATTCTTTTTAAGGCCTGCACAGTAGTACTCATAACAATGCACTTCAGAGGTGGTTGAGTTGTTAAGAACACATCCAGCTCTGTCTGAAGAAATTCTGCTTCTTCCCAAATGACATACTATATTAAGTGCTTCAATTTAGAATAGTTTAGTATAAAATATTGGAGCTTTTGGGGGCTGTAATAAGTGTAACATACACTAGTTAGCATGTAAAAAAATTAGTGGCTAGTTCATTTGGAGACCTGCAAGTTCCATGGGAAAATAAGTTTAAGAATATACAAAGTCTGTTCAAAACTTCCATTCAGTAAGCTATTCACTTGCTTACAGCAGTCTGTTAATTGTTAGCCAACAACAAAGGTATTTGCACATCTCTTCATATTTCAAAATGTCAGTGTATTGAGCAATATGTGTGTGTTAAATTTAGTCTTAAAATTTGGAAAAACTAAAAGCGACATATTTGATCTTCTTAAAATAGTATATGGGAACTCTGCAATGGGCCATAGACTTTTTTTTTACTGGTACTGTCATTTTAAAGAGGGGCAGGGAGTCTTTTGAAAGTTATGATATGGACAGATCTCAACTTTAACAAATGATGATGCCCTGTTTCCAGTGAAATCACTAAAGATTTGCCTTAGTTATTTCACTGGAAACAGGGCATCATCATCAAACGACTAAAGATAAACTTTTGCATGAGATGACTAAAAATTAATTTTCACAAAATCCCCGGAAGAAACATGTCTTTATCAGATCATGTCATTCTCTTTTAACAGGCACTTACGTGAGGTGCATTTCCACATAGCTTGTGACAAAGGGCACAAGAGGAAAAAGGAAACTTGGAATATCAGATGATTTGGTAGAGGACTTGTTATGGACCTGTCATATGCACCAGACCTGACATCTTCATTTAATGAAGATCTGTCACCATAAGTCATGTCAAACAACAGACTTCATTTAATGAAGATCTGTTCAGAAAGCAGTTATGTATATCTGCATATATCCACAGATATACATCACTTGAAAAATATCCATATATTTTAGTACCTTCACTTCTACAAACACTGTTTATATGTACATACATAAAAAAAACGGTCTGCAACTTATGAATTGCATATGCATGTTCTTTTAAATTCAAAATTTTAAAAAATTCTATAAAATATTATACTTAGTTTTAAAGATGCAAAATTTCTAAGTCATAAAACTGCTACTGATAGATGACATTGTTTGGCATGCCTGCAAAATCACATTTCCTGCCCAGTCTGTGATATCATGCTCTGTTTATGTGTGATGTGCATCCAGTTTGATTTTTTTTATAAAATTTATGCTCTTTATACTGCCAATATGCCTGCAAAGTGAATGAACAGAATGAAGGATATGATGGATATGAGGTTGTTACAGGCATTCTCTCAGATATGCCAAACAAGCTGTACTTGCTACCTGGGAGAGTCTAAAACGCTGATGGAACTGATATTTGAGTGATATTTAAGTCAAGTAGACCCAATTTCGGCTAAGTCCGGACAGTGTGATAGCTAAATCCTCTGCTTGCACTTTCACGGTGGTGGGACTGTTAGTAATCCTGGGCATAATCTCCATGCACAAGCACTCTGTGGGTGACCATCCAGGTGTGAACCAACGTAAGCAGGGGTCGAGGTGTGGCACCCACACCACATGGAGGAATGCCGCCCCTGTGTTACAAGGCAATACTAGGTGGTAGATGACTCTCATAAACCAGTGCAATACCACCACTTTGCTTATTGGAGACTTGAAGTGATGGAACCCATGTTTAGTCTCTAGAGCTAAGCTTCCCCATATCTTCCATTGTGCAGTATGACTGAGGATTTTAGAGGTTATGATTAACATCATCATAACTTCAATCAATCTTCCTTACATTTCGAGGGTACAGCTCTAAAACGGTGTTCACAGGCTGGCCGCTAGTTAGTACACCGGACCGAACCTATTGGTAACTCTTTAGGAGGCTTCCGGATCAGCTAGTGTATAATCTTGCTACCTCTACTCTACCAGAGTGACCAGAGAGAGAGTCTGAGTAGTGTGTATGCAGAGAGGGGGGGGGGGCATTGTCAAGGCCACGTTATGGCAAGGAGCTGGGTATATTCTTACCATGTGTACGCCATACCCAAAAATTTCATTACTTCATACAGCATGCCCCCCCCCCACTTTTTCTTACTATTGATTACACCATGAATTGTCAAACTAATAGAGTAAGCTTATCTGCGAAAAGATCAAAACCTCCCAAACACTTCCTAATTAATTTCACAAATTTACGTGGTCTCAATTCTAATCTCAACGATGTCCATCTTCACTTGCAGTCTACCAAACCCCATGTACTTTTTCTGACAGAATCTCAGTTATCGGTTGATTTAACTGCTCCTTTCAGTTGCCCAAATTATTCACCTCAAAGGTGGTAAAAAAAAAGGTAAAAAACAGCCTCCGTAGCCGAGTGGTCAGTTGCTCAAATTATTCGCCTCAAAGGTGGTACTTGTGCATATGTCCATTCCGATACTCCCTGTCAGAGACTTGGTAATTTGGAATCTCGTCTTTTCGGCCTTCTCTGGTTTAAATTCTCTCTACCTCATTGTGTCAAAGTCATCTGTTGTCTGTATCGTACTCCCAACTCCACTAATCACTTGGAGCTCTTTGACTTCCTCTCTTTGCAACTTTACTTTCTCCAGTCCAACTTTCCTAACAGTGAGGAAAATTTCCTTGGTTATTTTAATGTTCACAACTCCAGCTTCTGTTTTCTATTCACACCGGCCCAGTGGGTTGAGATGCCGAGGCTTTTGCAATTACTAATGACCTTCCACAGATTGTTCATTTACCTACAAGGATACCGGACAATCCCAACCATACAGCCAACATGCTTGATCTTTTTTTCACAAACAACCCTTCTAAGTACACGGTCGAAGTGAGTGGTCCTTTAGGCACCTCAGATCACAACTTGGTGATTGTCTCTTCTCCATTGGAGCCTTTATCTCATGGCTATTCCCAACCTCGTATTGTTTCGCATTATAAGAATGAAAAGGAGGATAGCCTGCGAGATTTCTTTTCTTTTCCTTGGTCGGATTACTGTTTCAAACCTTCTTGATGTCGGCATTTGCTCAGATCATGTCAGTGAAATTATTCTTGTAGGAATGGAATCCTTTATTCCACACTCCACGTTAAAATCTCGTCCTTTATCTAAACCTTGGTTTTCCAATAAATGTGCTAAGGCTGTTCAAGAGAAGAATGTTGCATATCGTAATTGGCTTGTTTCCAATTCTTCAATTTCATTTTCTGCCCATATCAAAGCTCACAACAATTGTAAAGCAGTTATTAATCAGTCCAAACTAGATTTTGAACAGGCTAAGAGTAGAAAAATTTCTTCTTGTGATAGCTGAGCATTCTGGTCTCTTACCAAAGCTATTGGCTGCAACTTTTGCCCATCTCTTTTCCCACCTGTGTCAAAAACAGATGGTTCTGTTGTCACTTCAGCCAAGGATAAAGCTGATCTGCTAGCATCCCATTTGTCTTCCAACTTATGTATTAATGATTTTAGTAAAACACCTGCTAGCATCCCATTTGTCTTCCAACTTATGTATTAATGATTTTAGTAAAACACCTGCTAGCATCCCATTTGTCTTCCAACTTATGTATTAATGATTTTAGTAAAACACCTCCCACTGTTCCCAATATACTCCATTCAGTGCCTCCTGTGTTACATCAAAAGGATGTCCGAAGGATTTTGACAAATCTTGATGCTAAGAAAGCTCCAGGTCCTGATGGTATTTCTCCACTTGTTCTCAAAACCTGTGCGTCTGAACGTCTGTTCTTTGCCACCTTTTTTCACTTTCTTATTCCAAAGGTATTTTTCCTTCTGCTTGGAAATTTGCTCATATCCAACCAGTTCCTAAAAAGGATGGCAAATCCCTCCCATCCAATTATCGTCCTATTGCAATTACTTCTACTCTTTCTAAAGTAATGGAAAAATCAATTAATTGCCAACTCTTAAACTACCTAGAAACCTTCCGTCTGATCAACGTTCTCCAGTATGAATTTTTAGTCAATGTCGATCCACTAGTGATATTCTGGTTTATGTTACCCATTTATGGACAAATTCAATGGAAAAGTTTGGTGAAACACAAGCAGTTGCTCTTGTCATCTCAAAGGCTTTTGATTGTGATTGGCATAAAGGTTTTCTAAACAAGCTTCCATCTTATGGTTTGCCAACTGTTTTTGTAATTGGTTATCCAGTTTTCTCTCTGATTGCTCACTGAGGTTGACGGTAGGTGGCTCTCTGTCTTCTAACTTCTCCGCTAATGCTGGTGTCTCCCAAGGTTCAGTTCTTTCTCTCACTCTTTTCCTCTTGTATGTTAATGACCTTCTTCCATTGACTGGAAATCCTATCCATAGTTTTGCTGATGATAGCACATTACATTCCACTTTCCAGTTTGAGAAACCTTGTCTGCTCAATTAGCTTCATCTTCTCGAATATCCGCTACTAATTCCTTAAATGCCGATTTCCAGGTAATTCTCCAGTGGGGCAAAGACAACTTAGTTGATTTCAATCCTTCTAAAACTCAGACTTGTCTTATATCTTGCAAAAAGGAATCTTCTGCTCCTATGCTTATCTTTGTTGACTCTCCGATTTTTTGGCAAGATGATATATCTCTTTTGGGGATTACCCTGACTTCTAATCTCTCTTGGCATAAGCACATTACAAATATTGCTTCCTCTGCATCTAAAAAATTTGGTTTTCTCTTTTGCTCTCGGTGTTACTTTTCTTCCAAACAGCTGTTCACTCTGAACAAATCGTAAATCCGCTCTACCATGGAATATTGTTCCCACATCTGGGGCTGTGCCCCCAAAACCAGGCCCGGGTGCCAAGCGATTGTGACTGAGCGATTTATCTGTGCCTTACAGTGCGATTTCCAAAAGGAGATGTATAATTCTTTTATGTTCCTCTCGTTAAGTAATCTATTTTATAACCACTCTTGCTACAAAAGTACTTGTACAGAGCAAGAAAGGAAAGCCATCTTTTTTTTCATAGTCTTATTACTAACCTCCTACTACTTTTTGCTTGGTCACAACAGGCACTGCTCCTGCCTCCCCATGGTCGGGCTGGATACCTTGGCAGGAAAGTTCATCTGCCAAGGGGGAAAAGGAGCAAAGATGGAGCAAAATGTTTATCCACCTTTAGAGCTGACAAGCTCTCGTCCACAGACTGAAACTGATTATGACAGTTTACAACCCAAGAGGTTGAAAACAAATTCAACAAGAGTTTCCTTCCTTTCTAATATTACATTCACTTTCAGAACAACCACTCAGCAAATTATCTCCTTTCCTTATCCAGAAACACCTGTAGAGTATTGCAGGATCTCTGAAGACTGTGAAGAGGCTGCAATCTGGAGACCTACTTTTAGAAACAACAAAGAGTAGACATTCAGAGAAACTCTTACAACTTTCAAATTTTGCTGAGATACCAATTAAAGTATCTCCCCATGCTACCTTAAATACATCCAAAGGTGTGATTTCTAGCTGGGATCTGTTGAACGGGACAGGATGAAATAACCCAAGAACTTCACAATCAAAATGTTATTGCATCAAAAAGAATCATGATTAAAAAAGACAATAACCTTACGCTTACCAGGAATATTATTCTTATGTTTAATTCCCCAAACCTACCATCAACAGTAAAAGCTGGCTATCTACTTTGCCGTGTTTGCCCATATATTTCCAATCCCTTGAGATGCTACAATTGCCAAAAGTATGGTTGTTGTTGTTGTTGTTATTTGGTTTTTAGGAGCATTAGCAACTTAGGCCATATTGCTCCGGGGATATGCGGTGGTTATTCCCTGACCTTTCTGCATCCTCTGTATTTGGTGGTCACGGGCTCGAACCCTGGTAATCAAGAAGCGTGTGCTTCGCACTGCTGCTCCTGCCCACTTGGCTACGGAGGCACAGAAAAAGTATGGTCACTCTCAGACAACATGTAGAGGAAACCCAGTTTGTCCCAACTATGGATCTTCCGATCATACTCAGTCTGAATGTTTGGCGACAGAAAAGACATGTCTCAACTGTAAAGGTAACCATCCTGCATATTCTAAAAATTGTGAGAGATGGAAAACTGAGAAACAAATTGTTAAATATGAGGTAGAGAACAAGGTAAGCTTTCAAGAAACAAGGAAAATAATTGCTCCTACTATGCCCAAATGTACCTATACAAATGTTGCACAAAAACAACAAACAGTGTCTACATAAACTGATGTTACCGTCCCCTCAGACATATCAATCTCTGACTGGGCTCGAGCTGTCCTCTCTCAGCAACAGTCCAGTATCCCTAAGCATTCAGACCAGGCAAGTAACACTCCTCTTACAATACCAGTGACATCTCCTACTCCAGTGATTGCTAGTATATCACATAGTCAAAGTTTCAATTCAAGAAAGAATATCCAAGAATCATCCATGGATGCTGATTATTCATGGCTTTCGCCAAAACAGGGCTGCCTTTGATCTTATGATCAAGGCAGAGTCCACAGTGCCTTTGTGACCAGGATGATCCAATTCTAGAAATACATGTTGAAGAAGATATGGACATTGGACAGCCTACATTTCCAAAAAAAAAAGACAAACAGAAGACTGACTGCCATTCTGAAAAAGCAGTCAGATACAGCTTCTTGTAATCATGCCTTTCATTTTACAGTGGAACTACAGAGGACTTCGTAGCAATATCGACGATATTTATTACCTTATTCATCACTATTCTCTGGTTGGTTTCTGCTTACAGGAAACCTATTTAAATTCCGAAATTTCCACCTCCATAAAGAACTACTCTATATATTGAAAAGATCGCATTACATTGAATACTGCCCATGGTGGTGTAGCCATCTTGATCAACTAACAGATCCCAGCTAAACAAATTGTTCTTCAAACAGAAATTGAATTTGTTGCTATACGTTTCATTACACAGATTGTAATAACGCTTGTTTCAATCTATCTTCCCCCAAATCACGCTGCCTTTTACAAAGATCTTCTAAAGCAATTACCTCCCCCTGTCTGTCTGCTGGGAGATTTCAATAGCCACCACCCCTTGTGGGGATCTTCTAAATTAATTAGATATGGTTGACTAATTGAAACCCTTCTGGATAAGCAAAACCTTACCATCCTTAATACTGGTGGACCTACTTACATAAAATTATCAACTGGACAAACTTCTGCAATTGATCTCTTGATTTGCTCCCCGATACTGTTTGCAGTCATGGAATGGTCTGTTATGATCCCACGGGCAGTGACCATTTTCCAATTATATGTAATCTGCTCACTACACAACCACCTTTACCAAAACCTTGCAGGAAATGGAAATTCTCTCGAGCCAACTGTGTAAAATTTCAGTCAGCAATTACACTGAATGAGGAAATTATATGATTGAAGTGACATAGATGAAGAGACAGAATATATCACATCCCAATTGGTATCTGCTGCTAAAAACAATTCCATTGACAAATCCCGTGGCCCGGCATCATTTTAACTACTGGTGGAATGATGAATGCATGAAAAAAGAGAGGGAAAAAAATAAAGCGTGGAATTTATTCAGACTATCCCCAACCACAGCTAATCTCATCAACTATAAGAAACGAAGGGCAAAAGCTTGTTTCATTCGAAGACAAGCCAAGAAAGATTCCTGGACTCAGTTTGCATCCACTGTAAACAGAAACACTGATTCCAGATTAATATAGAAGAAAATTAGGCAGCTTTCTGGCAAGTTTCCAACCATCCCTACCACAATTCTTTCGTGGAATGGGCAAGAACTTTCTGCTCCTCTAGATGTAGCAAATGCCTTGGTAAAAACCTTTGTCCAAGTCTTGTTGGCATCAAGATATTCGCCGGAATTCCAGAAAATTAAGAACATCACTGAATCGCGACCCATCAACTTTTGCACCTCTTTAATCTTACCATATAACCAGCCTCTTCAGTATTTGGAACTTCTACAAGCCATTAGAAAAACACAACAGTGCAGCAGGGCTTGATGGAATATATTACATCATGTTACAGCACCTTGATGATAAACATTTGCAGCTACTGCTGTTATTTTATAATTGAATATTTCTGGAAAACATCTATCCTACATCTTGGCACCATGCCACAGTTTTGGCCTTTTTGAAACCTGGTAAAGATCCCTCCAGTCCTTTTAGTTACTGGCCAATTTCCCTTTCCAGTTGCCTTGGTAAAATCCTTGAGAAAATGATACACAGTCGACTCATTTGGATAATCGAAGACCAAAATCTAATGAGTAATAATCAACATGGCTTTCGCCAAAACAGATCTGCCTTAGATCTTATGATCAAGGCAGAGTCCACAGTGCCTTTGTGAGAAATGAACACCTTGTTTATGGTCTCCATCGACATAGAGAAGGCATTTGATACCACCTGGCATATTGTGGCATTCTTAGAGACCTGCATACCCTTGGTCTATGAGGCAACCTGCCTATATTCATTAAAAACTTTTTATGGAGTCATTCCTATCAAATACGATATTTTAACTCCCTTTATAAGACATTCTTGCAGGAAGGAGTTCCGCAAGGGTCTGTACCGAGTGCAACACTTTTTGCACTTAGAATTGACTCCATTACAAAAGAACTTCCAAATACTTTTGAGGCTTACCTTTATGCTGACGATCTCTTTCTTTCTTGCCATTCTCAGAACATGAGATCTATTGAACGTCAATTGCAGATATCACTAAATAAAATACAAAAGGGGGCAGTGCTCAATGGCTATCGTCTTTCACAACAGAAAACTATCCCTATACACTTTTGCAATCAACGCAAATTACATACAGATCCCGAACTTCACATGTCAGACTTTACCATTCCGATTGTCAGCATCAGATTCTTGGGATTAACCCTTGACAACAAGTTAAACTTCCTTGAACATATTAAATTTACTTAATACCTGTCTCAAAAAGCTCAACATACTAAGAGCTTTATCCATCATGGAGAGCAGACCTCTCCATGACGTATAAAGTACCTCGTTGCTTCGACTATATAGAGCATTGATTAGATCCTGTTTGGATTATGGTGCTCCAGTCTACGATTCTGCCCGAAAGACAGTACTCTACACTGGCTGGATCAAATACAACACAGTGCATTATGGATTGCACTTGGAGCCTTCAGGACATCTCCAACTCAATCTATATATTGAAGTTCACGAACCACCCCCTTTGCACCTCTGCAGGAAAATATTACTACTGAAGTATGCAGCCAAAATAAAAAGTTGCTGTTTGCATCCTATTCACCCATACCTCTTCAATCCTCAACTACCTAATCTATACAGAAATAAACCTAATAAAATTTGGCCAGCAGGCCTATGGCTTTTTGAAATATCACAGAGTTGGAAAGTTCCTCTTCACAATAGTCAGCAAGTAATGAATTACTTTCATCCATGATACTTATTTTCTTCAATGGGGTAAGAATCTTCTACTGACTCTCAACCTTGAAATGGCGCCTCCATCGCCAGGTGGGCAGGAGCAGCAGTGCATAGCACACGCTTCTTGATTAGACTGTGGTTCGAGCCCATGACCACCAAATACAGAGGATGCAGAAAGGTCAGGGAATGACCACCGCATATCCCCAGAGCAATATGGCTTTAGTTGCTAATGTTCCTAAAAACCAAATAACAAACAACAATCAACCTGAAACAACTCCATGCAAGTCATATTCAGAGCCATGTTGATTTCCTGCCAACATATACCGATGGGTCCAAATCTCAATCAGCCGTTGGAGCAGCAGCGGTGTTTTCCTCCACTATTATTTCAGCTTCCCTTCCATGTGAGTATAGCAACTTTTCTGCTGTTATTTGTTATTTGGTTTTCAGGAGCATTAGCAACTAAGGCCATATTGCTCCGGGATATGCGGTGGTCATTCCCTGACCTTTCCGCATCCTCCGTATTTGGTGGTGACGGGCTCGAACCCCGGTCTAATCAAGAAGCGTGTGCTACACACTGCTGCTCCTTCCCACCTGGCTACGGAGGCGCCTACTTTTCTGCAGAACTACATGGAATAAAATTAGCTCTAGAAAATTTGAATCTTTACCCATCTTCAAAATATTTAATTTACAGACTCTCTCAGCTCAATTAGAGCAATGCAAAATACCTCCTATACGATTCACCCTATTTTAAACCAAATCAGGAACTTGCGCTTGAAAATTGAACGTCAACAATTAGTGAACTTTTGTTGGATTCCAGCACATTCAGGGATTAAAGGGGAATGAACTGGCGGATATATTGGCAAAAAATCCCTCCACATTAGATTTGACCTCTGTCCATATTCCAGCCTCTGACCATGATATCATCATAAAAGCAGCATGCTTCGAACAGTGGAAAGAGCTATGGCACACCCAGACTAATAAATTTTTCAGTTGAAACAGGAACCAAAATTTTGGCACTTAAGCATCCAAACAACTAGATGGAAAGAAGTCGTACTTGCATGGGCAAGGATAGGACATACTCATCTGACCCACTTCCATCTACTCACAGGTGATGATTCTCCTCAATGTTCACACTGCTCAGTACGTCTAACAGTCAAGCATATTCTTATTGACTGTCCTCAATATCACCAGGACAGGACATCAGTTCTGCTTTCTCAGACTAAACTGCAAGAACCAATATCACTAGACCATATTATTGGTGATCAGGCAAATATTAAGGAACTTTTCTGTTTTCTAAAAAAAAATGGAATATACCATCGATTCTGAATAGTTTTTCTAAAATAAAATTGAAATGCCTTCAATACTGGATTATTTCCTAACACAACTTTATGGACTGGCACATTATAGCCAGTGCAGCTTATGTGCCATTAAACACCCATAAACACCCACACACACATGCCCCCAAAACCGCTCTCCAGCTTCTAGATTCCATTCAGAAGAGGGCAGTTAGGTTAAATAATGACTCCTCTTTAACAGAGTCTCTCCACTCGCTGTCTCATAGATGTAATGTTTTTGCTGCATGCCTTTTCTACAGATACTTCCATGGGCACTGTTCTTCTGAATTGGCTTCTATAATTCCTGCTCTCTCTTTCAAAACAGTCTGAACACGTGCTGCCACCAACCAATGTCCATATACTGTCCAACTTCAAACTCACAGAACCAACTTTTCATCTTCCTCGTTTATTCATTCAACTGCCGTTTTCTTGAACAACCTTCTTTCATACGTATTCCCTCAAAATTACAGTCTACAGAAGTTAAAGTCTGTCAACAAATATCTTCTTTTGTTTTCTCAACCTCCAACCCAAGCACAGTACTAAGTACTATAGGTTCTAATACCTCTCGTGTTTGGGGTTTTCATAAAAAAAAAAAAAAAAAAACCCACTCCCACTTCACCCCTCTGTTCGTTCGAAATCCCTGCCCAGTTGAGCTTTAAATTTGTTCAGGCTATCAACTTCAACAAGTGATGGAAGTCGGTTCCACCAACCAACCACCCGCTGGCCAAAGGCAAATTTCCGCACATCTATCCGACATCCGTCCTTCCTCAGTTTGAATTTATGCCCTCTGAGGTGATTATTCTGAGCAAGATGAAGAATCCCATTGGCATTGAGCATGCTCAAACCATTCAAAGCCTTATACACCTCTATCAGATCACCTCGCCGGTGCCTAGTCTCTAGACTCTGTAATTTGCAAAACTTAAGCCTTTCTTCGTAAGAGCAACCCTTTGTTCCATTCACTAATCTTGTTGCCCTTCTCTGTACCCGTTCCAGCAGCTCTACATCCTTCTTGAAATGAGGCCTCCAGACCTGTATACAGTACTCAAGATGTGGCCTAACCATTGCCTTATACAAGGGAATAATCACCTCCTTATCCCTGCTAGAAAAATTCCTGTATATCATTGACAAGACACCATGAGCTACTCTTGCAGCTCGTCTGCACTGCTCAGAGAACTTCATATCTGCCTGCACAATTACCCCCAGGTCCTTTTCATTCTCCACCACTGTCAGTGTAGTACCGCAGAGTTGATACGTTGCTCTGGGGTTACTGTTTCCCATATGTAGTACTTTACATTTTTCAATGTTAAACTTCATTTGCCACCTCTCAGCCCATCTGTTCAACCTTTCCAGATCCTGTTGCAGCAGCATAGCGTCAGTAGTGTCCTTAACGACCCTGCCAACCTTTGTATCATCTGCAAACTTGGACATTAAACTTGATATCCCATCATCAATATCATTCATAAACACTGAAAACAACAACGGACCCAACACTGAACCTTGAGGAACTCCACTAATAACATTAGTCCACGTTGAGCAGTGTCCATTGATTACCACTCTCTGTCTTCTGCCACTCAACCATCCCCTTATCCATAGCAGCAATTTGCCTCCAATGCCACACTGCTCCAATTTGTGCAGCAGTCTTCCATGTGCAACAGTATCAAAAGCCTTTCTAAGATCCAAATATATAATATCAAAGTTATTCCCTGCATCCAGTTCTTTTGTGACTACATCATAGTATCCAATCAAATTGGTCAGGCAAGACCTGCCCTTAACAAAACCATGCTGCGTCTGAGCTATAACTGAATTCTTGTCTAGATGATCCTGCAGTGCTTCTTTAACCAGTGCCTCCATTAATTTACCTGGCACAGAAGTTAAACTAACAGGTCTATAATTACTTGTGTCAGCCTTTGATCCTCCTTTGTGAATTGGGGTCACATTTGCACATCTCCAGTCTATGGGTACCTCCCCTGAGTCCAAAGAAGCTCTCATAATTATGGCTAGGGGTTTGCCTACTTCCTTTGCTGCCTCCTTTAATATAACTGGATAGATCCCATCCACCCCAGGTGCCTTTTTTATGTTTATCCTCAACAATCTCTCCTCCACTTTCCTCTCAGTTATTACAAAATCATCCAGCTCACTGCCAATGTTTACTTTACCTACATCATTCTCCTTCCTGAATAACTCCTCATGTGTGAATGTAGATGCAAAATACTCGTTTAGATTGTTAGCCACCTGAGCAGGATCCTCAACTGTTGAACCATCAATATCCAGTGGACCAATCTGATTCATCCCTTTCCTTCTCGAGTTCAAATATGTAAAGAACTCTTTTCTGTTTTTCTTTGCATCCTTTGCCAAGGATTTTTCGTAGTCTGCCTTTGCCTGCCTAATCTCCTTTGTGACTTGGTTACAGACCAACTTATATCTATTATAGGCTTCCATGTCACCGATTAATTTGTATGTATCCCATGCATTTTTCTTCTCTGCCACATGTCTCATTAATTAATCTGACAACCATTTAGGCCTAAACCTTGAACAATATTTCTTAGTTGGTATGTAAAGCCTGGTAGCCTCCAAGATTAGTTCCTTGAATGCTTCCCATTTTGAGTTTGCTGTTGGTAACATCATCAGTTGGTCCCACTGTATAGAATTTAAATACTGTCTCAGACCATCATAGTCGCCTTTACGAAAACAAAAACCCTTCCCTTTACCTCTGATGGTAGTTACCTCCTTGAGTAAATCCCACTTCAACACACTGTGATCACTGCCACCTAGTGGTTCATTTATCTGCAGATTCTTAATGCATGAAGAATCACTACTGATAATCAGATCAAGAGTATTGCTCCCTCTTGTTGCCTCACGAACATGCTGATGTAGAAAACAATCATCCAATAAATCCACAAAAGCCTTGCTAGTGTGCGAGTGACCAACCCACAAATTCCAGTCAATATCTGGGAAATTAAAATCCCCCATTATAAGACTCTCTGATTTACTGGCCCACTCTATTTCCCTGTACAATATCTTATTATACTCATCAGAGTCATTAGGCCTATAGCACACTCCTACTCTCAATTTTGATTTCCCTATGCTTATGTCACACAACTGACTCGACACTGCCCTGTCCATCGATGTCGACTGGCTTCACTTCCTTGGACTTTATGTGTTTCTTAATTAATAGCATTAACCCCTCCTTCCCTTCTGTCCTGTCTATCCTTTCTATACACATTGTATTCCCCAAATTCCAGTTCCGCATTACTTATATCTGTGTGACAGCACGTCTCTGATATCCCAACAATATCTGCCTTTGATGTTTTGAGCAATACCTCAAATTCATCAAATTTATTTACCAAACTCCTAGCATTGGTGTACACGCAGGTATACATGCACCTGTTTCTATTCTTAGCTACCCTAACACAACCCATGTGTTTACTTGTACCGCAATGACTACCAGCAGTCTCTGAAATATCCTGCATCTTGTTTTCCAGGCTTCTGCTCATTTCAATAGAAGCAGTGCAAGAATCACTTCCACCTCTGCCAGTGGCTACTTTTAATCTATTAGTCCTTGTATCCCCCCCCAACTAGCAGTTTTTCGACCCACCTAACACTGCCTCGACAGCATCAGCAAAAATTCTTGCACCCTTTCTATTTAAGTGTATCCCATCCCTGTAGAAGCAATCTCTCCTGTTAACAAGTACAGTCCAGGCTGAAAAAAATTCTACCCCTTGAGCCTTGCACAATCCCTCCAGGGCCGAATTGATCGACAAGGCTCTCATCATATACTCCCTCCTATCGTGTCTGGGCAGAATTGCAGACACTTTCAAGTTCAACCCTAATTCACGGCTTTTTTTTCAACAGTGACCTGTACTTGCTAAGTAATTCCGCCGGTCTCCTGCTCTTAATATCATTAGTGCCAACGTGTACAACTATATCACCTTTTGTGCCCTTAAAAGATGATATCTGCTCTACAACGTCATCAACCTTTGCCCCTGGCAGACATACCCTGGTCCTGTTCCACCTATCTTTTTTACAAAGCATGTTCCCCGTTTCCCTGACAATAGAGTCACCAACAACTACTAGTTCCTTCGGGACCAGCGCATTCTGCCTAGGGGGCTGCCTCTGTGTTGCCTGATGACCAAGTGCAAGCTCTGGCGTTGATGTGAGCAGCTGAGAGCCTGATGGGCCCCTCAATTTAGTTTCTTCGAGGGCATCCACCCTGTCCTTCAAGCTCTCATATAGGCCCACAAGAACGCCGAGTTGTTGCCTGATATCGATACACTCCTTGCATCGCGCACACACAAAGACATCCCCCTTGGCAGTATCATGTCCCGTACCTGACTGCTCCGCAAACATCAAGCAAACAGTGCATTTTAAAAGACTGTGATTCAGAGGGCAACTGCTCCCCTCAGTTCTCCCCTGAACCACAGCACTCCCATTAGCTTGAGCCTTTTGCTTTGCTGCTCTAGTCAGAGTCATGATTCCGATTTAATTCAATAAAATTCAAAACAAAAATTAAATCCTTAAGTTATATCCCAAAACAGTTATGTTATATATATATTTTTTTGGTATCTAGTGTTTTCTACGTTTCCCTTTATA
The DNA here is from genome assembly GCF_048544385.1 of Mastigoproctus giganteus. Classification (NCBI taxonomy): domain Eukaryota; kingdom Metazoa; phylum Arthropoda; class Arachnida; order Uropygi; family Thelyphonidae; genus Mastigoproctus; species Mastigoproctus giganteus. The sequence continues at coordinate 89,113,127 of NC_143578.1, read as the reverse complement.
CAACTTCTGTATCACGTGTACCACTATAGTTATGTATTAATTATTTGTTACGATTAAGTCGTTTTATATATATATATATATATATATATAGAGTTAAAAATACAATTTAATTGACAATAAAGTTTATCAAGATTAATAGATTTACTGATTAATTGACAATATTATATTATGCACTATACTACACTAAGCTTATGCTATCGTGTAAAAATGGCGGGAATTCACGAACGGTATTTCTACGGACTCGTAAGTATTGATTAGCTTCCAAATCTCGCTATCTCAATTTAGAATAAACTAACGATCCTAACTAGGTCTATAATCTACTTATAGAAGATAATTTGATATAACAATTGGTTAATAAATCGACTAAATTTGGTTAAAAAAAAAAAAGACCTCTCGTTCAATTTGTGACACGTGGATTTGATACCATTACCGATACTAAGTAATATCTACAAAATCTCTGTCTAAGTTAAACTTTAAACTAAGTATCGTAACTAGGAATATAAAGCTACTCTAGAAAATAAGTTAATATGACAATTTAAACTAATAAAGCAGAAAATAAATCAGGAAAAACTTCTCTGTTTCAAGAGCTTTAAGGAGCAACGTCCGCACAGGCTAACCTCGCACCAAATAGGAGTAATTTCTCAGTTTTGGTGTAAAATTGACTATCACAATAGTTAAGGACAAAAAATGATGGATGAGATGGAAAAACTTAATTTTGTGGTTGGAAAATCAGAATTTCATAATTCACAAAAAAAGTCTTCCTTTGTGTTCACAGTAGTGAGATTTCATAGCTTACTCTGTAGAGTGAATTTTATCATGGAATTTTTTAAAAATTGTAGAAATGCAAACATTTGTACCTAAATGCTTTTCTGCATTTGTGGCAAGTCACCTTACAGCATCTCTGTCTAAAATAACAATTCCATATCTGTTTTTTTTTTTTTTTTTTTTTTTCAGTTGTATTCATTGTATGTTTGGTTTTTGCAGTTGTATTCATTATATGTGAGAACCTGCTGGGTGACACATCACTGTCTTTGCAAATTTTCAAGAATGGCAGAGAATCTTATATGATGCTATTGAAGTTTCAAATTATGCTTTATTTATATTTCAGGGTTACTTGCTTTTGCTCTTCCACTAGTTATAAATATACATTCTTATACAAGTTATTATATTTACATGATAAAGATGAGAAACTGAAATGCAATTATTCATTCTGAATGCATAGGTAGCAATGTGCATAATTTTCAAATTTCATGCAGCTCACTGAGCACCAGATTTGAAATATATTTTAAATTTAAAAATCTTTCTACTACTGAGTGTCGGCACTCAGAATGAAGGGGTCGTTAGTGTAGTATCTCAAATAGAGTTTTTTATGGTAACTGAAAAAAGTTTCTAGTACTTGGCCTAAAACTGAGGAATTAACGAAAACTTTGTCTATTTGAGTCTTTCCAATTGTTGTGAATGACAAGGGTGAGAGAAGCGACTCAGACTTCTTCCTGGAGAAGTGTTTAAAGTGTTTGGGGGAGAAGCGACTGGAAGGTGAGGGCCGTGCAAGACTTTGCGCAGGTGCCTCTCCACCACCGCTGCCTCAACACTGGTTCTCTGAGTACTTCCTTGCCAGGACAACTCCAGCTTTGAAAATTGTTAAAAAAATACTTCATCGCAAAATTTATAAATGTCCTTTATAGAATAACTATTTAGAGAGTTATTTAGTACAAAGAAGCGCGCTATTGAAGCGCAATAATTTTTTTTTTTTTTTTTTTTTTTAATTTTAACACAAAGTAAATGATAATTTCAATCGGAATAGTTTTCCCTTGATAAGCATCGAATAATGCATAGCTAATGTGATTTTTAAATTTTTAGTTCCATTAGCGATGGAAATAGAGCGGGAGGACACAAAAATTACTCACATTTTCCTGTCTGGCGCCACCATTTTTAATTTAAAAAATATTTTAAAATTATATTTTAAACCTCATTGAGCTCTTTCCAAATGGTGTATAATAAGCTATAGGTTGTTGACATTTTTTTGTCCCTCCCACATTTCTCAGAAAAATTTTTGTCAGCAACGATCAATATGGCTTTATGTTGGCCCACGTGATGTACAAACCCATGCAAAATTTCAAGTCAATAGGTTGAGTGGTTCCAGAGATACAATTCTGTGGTAGATGGACAGACAGATAGACAACTGAGTGACATTATAAGGATCCTTCATTAGACTACGGACCCTCAAAATGGACCAGAATATTCGTTTATTACAAAATTCGGTTAAAAATTTTTAACCGAATGCACATAAAATTTCAAAATGTGTGTATATATCTATACACACATTTTGAAATTTCATGTGCTTCATTTTTTTTTTAAGTGGAAAAATGGAAGAGACTGGTAGTTTCACGTTTAGCTTATACTTGATGTGTGATGTTTTTTTTATTACTTTGTAAAAGATTTCTTTATTTTTTACATTATAGCAAGCAGAAGACAATGCTACTTGCTATAATTTCAGCATTACAGTAAAAGCACTCGTTAATATGAAGCACTTACCATTTCCCTGCAAAAGGATAGGCTTTTCTATGTAAATATATTCGTTTATTACAAAATTTGGTTAATATGTATTACAAAGTTCGTTTTCACCCCGTGAGAAATAAATATTGTTATTTTGTACGCTTAATACAAATCCTGGCACAGCTTGTTGATTATTGCTTCTGGCTGTCTGTTCCTGAAGGATGGCACTGACTTGTTAGAAATTACTTTTGTGTAAACAAAATCAGTTTATGGTAGCTACAACATAAGTGCACTCTGAAAAACATCATTGTGAAAGATGAGATGTTAAATTAACAAAAGAAAGTTTTTCTAAGTTGTTTACATACACTTTCTCACTCTCCACGGGATTAAGGTTAGTTGTAATTGTTATGGCAGTTCAAAGTTTTGCTACAGTATACAGTAAACTATTTTTTGTGCCATTTTATCTGAGCTTGAGGTCATTTTTGGAGGTCTTTAAATTAATTTAAAGTTTGTTTATATTAAATCTCATCTAGTAGTTTTATGGTTACAAAATGTAAACTGATGGAATTAAGCCTGGAAATTAAACTGAAAATTATACAAGAGGCTGATAGGATTTAACTTAGCAAAATGGACATTGCAAAGGAATACAAAATCCCTTTACAGTACTTACTTTATCTACAATACTGAAAAAAAACAAAAACTTGGAGCAGTGATTTAAAAAAAAAAAAAGAAAAAAGAAACTGATTCCTGGTTCAAAACACGAGGAGCTTGAAACAAAACGTTTTGAGCTGTATCAACAAATGTGTGCATCTAATTTTCCAATATCAGGTCTGATTGTGCAAGAAAAGGCAAATTATCTAGCTCAATAACATGTGCAGCAGTGGCTGGCTCCAAAGATTTAAAGATAGGAATAACTTGGTTTTGCAAAATGTTTGCAGCAAGTCTGGATTAGTCGACAAAGAAAAGCCTACAGACTGGTTGTGTTCTGTACAGTCCATTATTCAAAAATATGAGGATATTTTTAATCTTGATGAGACAGGTTTATTTTATAATTTGCTGCCAAACAAAACATTGCTGTTCGAGGAGAGTTGTCATGGTGGAAAATTAATTAAACAAAGACTCACTGTTCTGTTATGCTGCAGTTAAGTTGGCAATACAAAACCATGCCCACTTGTGATTGGTAAGTTTTCCAAGCCAAGATGTTTTAAAGAAGTTAACAAACTTCCCTGTGATTATGTGGCCAGTAGAAGTGCTTGGCTTATGGTCAAAAGTTTTAAGTCTTGGTTAGCAAAAGTGGACAGAAGAATGGCTTCAGAAAAAAGGAACATTTTGATGATTCTAGATCATTGTACAGCACATTCTGCAGAGACACTTAAGTTGACAAATATACGGCTGTTGTTTTTAACCCCCCCATTGCAGCCACTGGATCAAGGCATTATTTATAACCACATGAGAGCATATAGATCCTGCCTGATAAGGTACGTTGATCCTCAACATAGGAGGGAGGGAACAATTTGCAGCTACTTGGAATGTCTTGGATGCTATCCATGATCTTTATTTCTTGGGACAGTATTGCATCAAGTATAATAATCAACTACCTCAAAAAAAGTGGCTTTGGAGAGATTATTACAGAAAAACATGGTCTAGCAGACGAATGTGATAGCAACATTGAGGAATTTGAAGGAGGATATGGATTTTGTTGGCGAATTTGAACGGTTTGTGAAGATGGATAATGAAGTTACTACCATAGCAATGCCAACACCAGAAAAGCATCAAGGAAAATAATGTTTTTGTTACTAGCGACAGAAAAGGTGAAGCAGCACACACACTGCCATCTAAAAAAAAAGATGCCCAAAATGCATTGAGCATAATAGAGAATGTGTTGGCCTGCAGTAATGCTGATAAATAAACAACTATTACATTTGATCATGTGTGTGCGGTCGTTAAAAATGCATATAGGACAAAAACTGTGCAAAGAACATCAGATGATTCTTTCTTTAAATTAAAGAAAATCAAAAAGTTTTTACAATAATTAGACATACAATCTTTTAACTTTATCAAAAAGTTAATGGATTGTATGTCTCATTTTATATTAAGATTAATTATTTTTACTGTGATACTAAAATATTGTATATATCAAAATATATACTGCACAATATTTTCATTTCTGTTAATTGCTTTTCTCTTAGTTTAGTTTAAAAATAAAATAAAAATATTTAAAAAGGATATTCTTATTACTGTATTGTTAGACAAGGCTCTTGTTTTTATTATTTTTCATTTTTATTATTTTACTAATTTATTTTTGATATTATTATTATTATTTATTAATATTCTTAGATATACAGTATGTTCTAAAAAAAACCAAAAGTTTGACACTTTTGGGGGACCTTGTTACTACAAACCATGAAAATTTAGGTCCCTTGAACTTTGCATTAACGAGATTCGACTGTATATTTGCTGGGGGAGGGGTGAAGTTAATCTAAATATCATTAAAAAATTTTTTTTTAACAGAATCAAAAAATAAAAGAATCAAAAAATAAAAGGTATAAAAAACATTTAAATACTTAAATTTTTTATTAAAAAAAAACATAGGATAAGTATTGGAACATTAAGAAAAACTCCAAGCAGAATTCAAAAAAGCAAAAAACTTTTTACAGAAATAAAGTTGGTTACTTGTTAGGTGGGGGTCCACCTAACAAGTAACCACATTACAATTAGTATGTCATTGCTGCTAGATTTTAATTATTAATTTGTGGTTATTTTCATCTGATTGCCTAACATTAGAATGAAATTATGATAAAAATGAAATCAAATTTCTTAAAGTCAAAAAATTTGTAATTTGTAAATTTGTACTGCATTATTATTTTTAATGCAGTAATAGTCTCTCTCTATATATTTATTTATCATTTAATTTAATCTCTTGGAGACCACATCAGAAAAGATGTGGGCCTGTTGGAAAGTTATACAGGAGAGCAGAGAGATTGGTTCAAGGCATGTTTTTTTCATTGGGGGAGACGAGTTTTGTGCGTTAAAGTGTTCAGAAATATCTACAATGTTGATCTGATCGAGTTGTTTAAGGCCTTAAAAGGTGTGAGTAAAATAAACGCTAAGAGAATTTTTATACTTGATCATAATGACACAGCGGACATAAATTTAAATTGAGAGGGAATATAGCCACTCCCAGACTTATGTAAGGGTTGTGTTTCACAGAATTCTACTAAGTTGGAATTTCCTTCAAGGCTTATGCAACACTCGCAACTATGCACACCGAATTTGATTGAAGCAAAAAAGAAATGTTCAATGAACATGCAAATAGAATTATTTATGAGATTTTTTTTATCTCATGCAAAGTGTACAAAATTACAAGTGTGCAATTACACAAATTTTACTTTAATTTTGTGGAAACCAGCGCGATGCTTGAATCTATTAAACCACCTGTTGCTTGCCACGAACTTGGCTTTTAGGTTTGCCATACCTATCCTTAATATCTTCATAAATACTCCTTGCTTTCGCTTGAATGGCCATTACTCGGGGGCACTTTCTTCTGATTCTGATTTTCCATCCATATAAATTATGGTTTTCCATAGCACCTGAATGCTTTTTGTGATCACTGTCTATCTTAAATGCATTGATCCTTTAACACGTTCTTTTATATGCACACTGTCCTTTAAAATAGCACTCACTGAATGGTGCCTTCATAGCCAGGTGGGAAGGAGCAGCAGTGCGTAGCACACGCTTCTTGATTAGACCGGGGTTCGAGCCCGTCACAACCAACCAAATACGGAGGATGCGGAAAGGTCAGGGAATGACCACCGCCGCATATTCCGGAGCAATATGGCCTTAGTTGCTAATGCTCCTAAAAACCAAATAACAATAACAAAGCATTCACTGAAGCAGTGAGACCTAATTCCCGCGCAATAGATAACAAACTTTGCCCTGCTTCTTACTTCTTAATAATTTTCATCTTCATTTCTAAATCAGTTTTGTTTCATTTTCTAGCACTGCCACCACTTGCTCTTTCCATTGATCCCTTTCCCTTCATCATTGAAATAAGTAAATAGGAATGTAGAGAAGATTCTGAAAATTTATTTGTTTTTTATATGATTGAAAATTTCAATGAAGGGAAAACACATTTCACCATAATGTACAAATCCACACAATTCCAGCTATTGGTATTATCGCAAATGCAGTAAGATAGTTTACTATCTGTTTATAATAGATTTCACTAACAGAAAAGCCCAACAAACCAGAATATTCTTATTTTTATTGTTTTATGGCCGTGTGCTTTAGAAAAATATCACAAAGGCGTTCAAATTTGATTCTTATAATAGAATGTATGATAACGATGAAAGTGTAGTGGATTCTCTGGCCGGACCATGTTGGCCGAGTGTTTTGTTTTTGCATCCTTTAGTTAAAAGTAATTTTTGTGTTGTGCTTATTTGACATAAATTTATATAAAACTACTACAATTTCCATTATAAAATGACCTTTTAGAGAGTTAAATAGCTTAGTTATATAGTGAAAATTTCAACTTCTGAGGTCTTGGAATGAATTACCAAAAAAACCAAAAAAAAACTGTATTATTGGGTTCAATTACGATATTATCAAGTTGGGAAGTGCCTGTATTGTAGACTAGATATCCAGAAAATTTCCTTTAGAGTGATTGATTGTTGGACTAAACAACATGTGTGGCAGTTGGAAATTTATCCAAATTAAAGAGGGATTGGATAAATATAGGAAAAAGAAAAAAAAATCACGTGTACCTGGTACGCACAAAAGATGTTTTATGTGAAAACATCTTCGATGAAAATTGGAACCATTTTAAAATCGAACAGCTAGAACCGAAGTTATGAATGATGTAATGCTTTATGCTCATGCCCGCTACTTATTCTGCCGAATCAATGTTTGGAAGAGGTTAGCTAAATCCAGTCAATAGCCTAATTATTGAATTGCCAATTACTGAATAGTATGATGTTGCAATCCACATTTTTGTTACATTCCACTACAGATGTTTTCACATCAGTAATTTTATGATTAGGGAAAGGGACTGAATGCCACACTGCTATAACTGAGTGTACAATGCCGAAGTCAAATGCAGAGTGTTGTTGAAAATGCCAGCCTTAGAAAATAAAGACAGAAGTAGCAAGATCGAGATTGTGTAAAAGACAGACAGAAAATCAGCTGTTGGATTTAGCAGTGCTTTCAACCAGCAATGCCACTCCATCTAACAATGATGTACCCAAAGTGAGTATTAATTATGTACAAAGGGGCATTTCTCCAATTGCTGTGCAGATGGGTTTAAATGATCATGGTTTGTTTCCTTACACAGACTACTATTTACATAAGAACGTGCATTGAGAGTTTGTAAGGAGATTTATGAAAAATGATTTCTGTTTTGTATTCTACACTTGCGATTGTCTGGTTTGAAAACAACACAAAGAAACCAGCTGCTAAAGATACACCATTGATGTGCATTGCTTTTTCCAATTTTGATGTAATCAGGATCCTTGTGCGTAATAACTGCAGAGGATCACTTAAGAACAATAGCATTCCAGTACTATCTAATTGTCAAACGGATTTGTCTACCTAGAAATTCCATCAAATTTACCGAAATTGGATTTAGTGACAGAGAGAGGCTTATTTTTCCTTGCTTACCGTTCGTGCAAATAAGGCACCCGAGACACATATGGCATTCTGGGCCAAGTGATCAATGTGCCTGTTTCAATCAACGTGATGGTCCATTGCTTGCCAAGGGAGATTGACGATGATCATCATATAAACGTGCATGTAAAACATTGCTTGCTAAGGTAGATTGACAACGATCAATCTCCCTTTTCGATCGACGATCAATCTCCCGCATCAGTCAGACAATCTGAATGATGCGGTGTTGCTCTATATGATCTCCTTTATATAGCAATGAAGATAATGAGATTGAGAATGAGATTCTTTTACTGTGGCTTTCAAATACATAAGTAATGTCACAAAACTGACCTGTGAGCAAGTTTAATCCAAAGACTACATTAACAGCTGTATTGAAAACAATTTGGCCTTCCTAAGGAGAATTCCCAACTCGACCTACTACTGGGCTCAACGTAGGCATGATCTATTCATTATGATTATTTAGCTTGGTAAACCTTACAATGTTCTTGACCCTGAGTGCTAATGAAATTGGCTAATGATGCTAAATCACTAACTTTGATCCGGCACTTCATATCCGGAACGAAGTCATTTTCACATCGCAAAATCATGACAAATGGCTTTTACTATAGTGTGAAATTTAATAGGTGCTGCCAAAAATGTTTTCATATCAAAAATAGTTAGGTAAATAATGTGAATGAAGGTTTCATTGGCTGTTTTATTTTTTTAAATTTAACCTCTGATGGTGCCGCAAATTTTCTTCTGATAGATGCAGCTTGGGATAAGGTATGACATTTTATAACTAATTTAAAATTGTTCATTTTTAGATACCACCCTTTATTTTCAATCTGTTATGAACATAACTGATAATCCATTATTTTAATATTAAAATATATATTCTTAAATTTTTTTAAATAAAATCCCTCTGCCATGCTTTATATATGGTTTTTCAGATGTTAACAAATGCCTGTAATTGACTTATCCTTACTTATTGGTGAGCGAAACTTAATAGAAACTAAAATCAAATAACTGACAGGTGAGTGATCTGCCACTAAGAAATGTAAACAACATCTGAAGCTAGTGAGTTTCCATTGGGAAGTGCATGGATCAAACATGGCAGTAGCATGCATCAATTGGATGGGGAAAGATGCGTCTCATTTTAAATTGTTTTTCAGCATAAGATAATTAATATGCACGAATAGGCACTAAGAAAATGCTTCTTTTTTTTTTTTAATGGCAAACTTCAATAACCTAACAGTTAACGATGCAGGTCAATCAGAAATGCAATAACTGAGAATCAATTAATTTGCTTCTTTTGTTTAAAAAAAAACAGCTTTGGCTTATTTTAACCTGGGGTTGCTCCTGTCTATTTCATTTGATATTTCATTTTATTATTATTTTTTTTTTGGGTGGTGCTATATAAGCTTACTTCCTTGCATCATTTCGACAGTGTTAATATTAATTCAATTTCTAGTTCCGAATTCCAGAGAATTCTAGTACTTTTAAACCCAACTCACAATTGTGAATTCCTTCTTTGATTTTCAAAGTTATTTTCATGTTGCTGTCTATTAAAACTGTCTACTATTAGTTGGAAGCACAGATAAGAGATGGCTGCACATACCTTTGAAAGCATAAATCTGTGTACATATACTGAAAGGACATAATTCATGGGATACCTGGTTCTTGGGCAATGCAGTGCTGTTGCACTGCATTGCCCAGTAACCCCTCTTGCTAGTGGATGAACCCACCACTTGGCAAGCGGTATATAGGTACACTGCATTTGTGTAGACTGTAATTCGATGTCAGTATGGACCAACATTGTGAGTTAACAGACTTTGAAAGAGGGATGATAGTGGGTTCCTGAAGCATGGTCACTCTATTGTGGAGGTGGTACAGAAATTTCACTATCCCCATTCGACAGTATAATGAGTGTATCGGCAATATGCAATTTCCGGAATAACATTTCATCATGGATGAACGTGGCTGTCGACGTCTGTCTTGCATTGTTTCAGCCAACTGGAGTGACAGTGACAGCACAAATCACCACAGACTTCAACAAGGTAGGTGCCAGAAACATCTCCACCAAGACCATCAGGCAATCATCAGCCACAATAGGTCATGGGAGCCGCTAACAACATAATACAGGACTTTGCGCCTCAACTGGGCGAAAGAACATTGGCAAATGGACCTTGGATGATTGGAGATGGGTCTCCTGGTCTGATGAGTCCCGTTTCCAGTTATTTTGGGAGGGTGCATATCTGGCGGAAACTGCACAAAGCTATGTACCTGTCATGCCAACAAGGAACTGTTCAGTCAGGTGGACAGTCGGTAATGGTCTGGGGCGTGTTCAAATGGCACATGTTGGGACCTCTGGTATGTCTAGATGTATCTCTGAACAGTCCAGGTTACGTGTCCATCCTTGCAGACCATCTGCATCCCTTCATGGTAATTGTGTACCACAGGGCAATTTACTTCCAGCAGGACAATGTGCCTCCCCACAAAGCAGGGGCGACTATAACATGGTTTGAAGAGCATTGTGCAGATTTTACCACCATGGAATTCCCTCCCTGTTCACTGGACACGAACCCTTGGAGCATCTTTGAGATGCTGTGGAAAGGTCCGTTTGAGCTTTGGATCCTCCATCTAGGAATGTGACGAAACTATGGACAGAGGTGCAGCAAGCATGGATTGAAATACCTGTGGAACGCTTTCGTGAACTAGTGGACTCAATACCTTGCTGTGCGACTGCCCTTATCTGAGCAAAAGGTGGGCCTACCTGTTACTAGGTAATAAGATTCTCAGGGGGAGAATCTTATATGGATGTAACTCTGTTTTCCAGTGCGGTTGGCAATAAATTGGTTGATTGGAAGGTTTGGGAGGCTCATTGTACTCCACAACAGGTTAAGTTTCTGTGACAGTTTTAAGGCTAAATCTGGTGAAACCTCTAGAGCACGGAAGTTGAAAATTTCTTCTTGCTGTGCTTTCTAGGGAACATATTAGATTACACAATGTTGTGCGTACACAAATTTAATACAGAACATTTATGTTAAATAAGCACAACACAAAAAATCACTTCAACTAAAGGATGCAAAAACAAATCATGCGGCCAACACATTTACAAACACTGCTATTGGCTGAGAGGAAGGACCATGTGTTCTGGTCGGAGACGATCGTAAGCCAATTGTAAAGTGAAATAAATAAGCGCCGGTTAACATGATCACTGGTTAGCAGAATCAGCCACTTTATAGAATCAAATTTCAGATTACACAATGTTGTGTTACACAATGTTTCAGATTACACAATGTTGTGTAATCTGAAATCCAAAATTCAAATCATTAAAATGTGCAACGCTTTCTTCATTATCATATGTTCAGTAATAAGAATCAATTTTGAACACCTTTGTGATATTTTTCTGCAGCATAATTCTTGATGTCACTACCATAAAACAATAAAAACAATTTGCCAGTTTATTGGGCTTCACTGTTAGTGCAACTATTATAAACAGGTAGTAAATTCAATCTTATTGTATTTGCGATAATACTGATAGCTGGAATTCTGTGGGTTTTTATTATTACAGTGAAATGTGTTTCCCCCTCCATGAAATCTTCAGTCATATAAAAAAAAAATAATAATAAATTTTCAGAATCTTCTCTTCATTCCTATCTTGTTATTTTGTATCTTACTTGTGCGTAACATGTTTGTTGCAATTTGTGTGTGCCTTGTTCTTTGTTATTGATTGCTTATCTTTTTTACTGTTTTAAATTTTACTACCCCTATTCCCCCAAAAAAAAGTCAGTGAACAGAAATATCAATTAGTATGTACATATTACAGTATTAATTAAACTATGTAAATTTATTTTTATTTTGCCAACCTCTGGGAACTATTCACGTATCATCTAATTTTGTTAATTGGTAAGGTAATAAAATGTAATTTTGTGCTTTATATCTACTTTTATAGCCTGTGGATAATATTTCTCTGTTTTTTTGCTTATTACGATCACCATTTAATAGAATTAAAATTCAGTTCGCAGATGTGACAATGACCGGCACTTATATATGGTGAATAGCATTTTATATGGAGAGTCCATTGTAAAGTGATTTGATTTGATTCAGTGAGCCAATCGTAAAGCAGGGGTCCACTGTACTCTTTTATTGCATCTCTAGCTGATGGGAGAAACTGGGTATCTACAGTAATTAGCCTCTGACAAGTACTGTTTACAAAAATTACCCTACAATTGAATACTGAATATATCGAAGTAAATATACAGCTAAGTTCTAGATAATTTTCCCTCTTGGAAATATGGTAGTAGGATGTACAGTAGATAAGAGCATATACAGTATTCACTTTTTTCCAGTTTGTAATATGAAATTGATAGTTATTTGAATACACACTTTTTTTTTTTTTTTTTTGATGATTCATTTTTGGGGGCATGTTATATTGAGGTTGCACGGTGTGTACACAGTTCTGTTATATATTTGGACTACTCCTTTCCTCCTTTAGTCCAAATTAGTGAGATTGTACATTGAAGTGGTTTTATTATGAGTATGGTACAAATGACAATTTATCATAATTATTTTAAAGCATTAGTTACTATATATATGTGTGTGTGTGTGTGTGTTACTTTTTCATCTTTGGCTATTCTTCACCATATTTTAACACTTTTTAATGCATTTATTTCACTCTTCAGTACAGTTTAATACGATTAATATGTATGATGGGGGCTATGTATCATTATATTATGGGTTATATACTAATAGTGCAATAAAGTATGCTACACTATACACTGTGATCACTTAATTATGACCACCTACCTAATACCATGATGAACCACTGCTTGCATGAATAGAAGCAGCTATTTGCCTAGGCACTAGATGCCTGAATTTGCTATTCATGATTAGTGGTGAGGAGAGGATGTCTCTTGGGAAGTCTACTGTGGAAATGCATATGTCTGGGTGAGCAGCACATCATTTGAGATACTGTTTTTGCATTCCCCATATTGTATTGCAATGTCAACTGTTGTAATGACCTGCTATTGAGCCGTAAAGTGTATTCACCACACTTTACGGCTTTGTTCACCCTTTGTTCACCACAAACATTCACCTTGCTTAATCTTTTTCAGTTCTGTCAGCTGGAGGTGATTTGACTCATTCGATACCATTCTCTGTACACCTTAACAATGGTGGGCTGCGAGCAACTGATGAGACATGCCATTCCTGACTTGGAAGCAGCTGATGCACAAGCTCCCACAATCATGCCCGTTTGAAACTCTGATATCTTTACTACATCCTATAACTGCTATCTTATCACTGATTTGCACAACCAGATGCAAATTACCACTGCTTTAGTGTAGGAGGCCATTTGGCTTTTTATACTGCGGGCTATGCAGCATAGTCCATTAAGGTGGGGGGTGTTTACAATTCAGTGATCACTGAGTGTATATACGGTGTGTTCAGTACTTTTGATCTATGAACAAACCTCAGGAACACATTTAAGTTGAGGAACTGCCTATATTTATAAGAGCTTTTTATATAAAGATTGCTATTTCATATTACTTGATATGAGGAAATTATCCCAGTAATCCCTTCAATAATCTGGAGATTTAAAAAAAAAAAAAAACCCACATTTTAAATTGGATAATTGATATTAATTTTCTGCCAAATAAAATTTTTAACAGTTTGATCACAAACTGTTCCATCTCCATTTGGTAGATTTTCAATTACCTTTCTCTATCCCTGAATCTTTACTGTATCTTTTCTGTTGGTGAATGCTTGTATGCAGTTAAATTTACAATCATTTGATACAAATGTTATAACATCTTTCTCTGAATGAACAATAAGAAATTTAGCCTATTGTTTCAAAAATGTTGCTTTCAGTATGAAGGTAAATTAAAATAATATAAATTGGGTACATGATATATATTGATGATTTCTTACTCTCATTTTAGGGCACACTGAAAGGGTTTGACCAGACAATCAACTTAATTTTGGATGAAAGTCATGAAAGAGTGTATAGCTCATCTCAGGGAGTGGAGCAAGTGGTTTTAGGATTGTACATCATTCGGGGAGATAATGTGTTAGTATTATTTTGCAGATTTCCTATGCACGCGCGCGCGGTTTCCGGGTATCATTAGTTTGAAAGTAGGACATCAGAAATGAAAATGGAAGTAAAAAGGAGGACATAAGAAAAATTTATTAAAGCAAAAAAAAAAAAAAAAAAAATCATGTAAAGTTTACACTAGTTAAGTTTTTTTTATATCACATAAATAAAGAAAAAAAATTCAAAGATACATTCATTTTAATCTTTATATATATATATTTTTATTGAAGTTCTGTTCAACATTCTCAAGCAGATATGAGTGAATTATGGCACATCTTTCATGTTATACAGAATTAGGACCTAGACATAGTGCTGCCTGATGAGAAATATGATTTGAGGGATGCTATATTAATATCTCAGGAAGGGTGGGTGAAGATGAAAAATATGGAACCTTTTACAAATAATGCAGCAGAAACTTTCACAGGGTTATGTTCCCGAAGATGTCCACAAACTGCAATCACTAGTCTGCAAAATGGCAATCTATGAAAACGGAAGCTCTATTCTCTGCTATCAAGGTATTTTTGTATCTCTCTCTCTCTCTCTCTACACACACACGCGCACACACACACACACACCACGAACTTATAACGAATTTGATAAATCCAGCAAAAAAATTTGTTTAGAGGAAATTTTGTTATACAGAGAATATTTTTATTGGAAATTGTTATCTGATTAGAAAATAAAAACAAATTTACATTTATTTTTATATTTTATTTTAAAAATTATATGTTTATACAATTTTCATGTATAAACATATTACAAATTAAAAATGTCAGTAATTTTTATTTGGACAGTACAATTAAAAAATTTCTGATTCTCAAAGAAAACCCGAAACCTCACATTTATTTAGAGCATTAAAAACACTATCAGGAACATTTTCACAAAATTGTAGACCCAGACAAACTGTTAAAAGGGTGAATCATTTCTTTGCGAGTTGGCTTTTCTGTGGGTTGTTTTGATGCATTGTCAGCATCATTGATTTCTTTATGATCATGGTTGTGCATAACACTGGTTTGTAGTATCTTCATTTGGTTGTTCTGTTGTAGCCAGATCTTGATCTACATTAACATAACTATCCAGTGTTATGTGATTTTAGATGTTTCCAGATGATTCTAATAATGTCCAAAAGGTTTTCAGTTGCGAAAGTGGCAGTTCATCCTGTTCTTCGACTTCTGTAAAAAGGTAAAGGGCAGCCATTATCAACCCACTGCAGGATGGAAGCCTCCTAAACAATTCATGTTGAGGGAAATGGACCATAATCTGCCACGCTGGTCCAGTGCGGGTTGGCAAATCGACCGTATTCAGCAGTCAGGGGCTTGAACCCCGGCCTACTCAAAGAGCATGTGCTACTGCACTCCCGCTCGGCTACGGAGGCACTTTCGACTTCTGTAGTCAATGCAAATCTTGCTTTCGAAAAACAATTTTGAATAATGTGTTTAAGCACATTGTCCAAACTTTTGCCACTTCAGAGATAACTTCTAGACATTTTGTTCTTTTAATACATTGATAAACTTGATTAATATTTTCTTTCGATAATGAAATTTTTAATAATGCCTTGGTTCATTGACTGGAGTTTTGATGTTACGTTTGGTGGCAAAAACAAATATACACGCTTAAGTTTGCAGAAATATTGGCAGGATGTACACAACAGTTATCAATAATTAACACGATCTTCCTTTTATGAAGGATAGTTTTAATATCTATCCTTCAAAAATATCACTTATCATCCATAACTTCAAATGATATTGTGCCTCTAAAACATTTTTGGTTTTTAATTTTCTGATGACTAAAAGTTTTAATTTTTCATTTCCTGTTATATTGGTTATTACTAGTTGGAGAATTTCTCCAAACAGTGACACTTTTTTTTTCTGCCAAAACTTCATTTTTAAAAGCAAGTGTTCTATTTGGTAAGCATTTAAAGAATAAACCCATTTCATTAGCATTAAAAATGTCCTTAGGTTCATATATTTACAAATCTTTAAGGTGTTGTTCTTCCAACTGTTGCAATCTTCTTCACTTACATTGACACTTTCTCCACACAAATAACCTTTACAATGATTCCTTGGCACTTCTTAAAAATTTATCTAACCATCCAGTCTAGCATTAAATTCTGTATGTCCAAGAGACCGCTCAAATTTCAGAGCTTGTTGCTTAATTATTGGACCTGATATTGGCATATTATTTGAAACCCTTTTAGAACAGCTTTATCAACATCTTCATGTACACACAACTTAATTCTCTTCTTATCTATTCCTCCTTCAATTTCATAAAATTGTTACTTGATTTTTTTTTTAAATTGCAGATAAACTGCTTGCTGTTATTCTGTATTTCTTAGCATTATTTTTTTCTTAAAACCCTTGTCAATTTCATGAAGAATCTATGCTTTATCATTTATGCCTAAACGCTTTCTCTTGGACTGTTTCCACAATGGTAAAAATTACTCTGTGTGCAAACTGAAACCAAACATCCAATTTATAAATCTGCAAAGTTTATGACCACATTTGCCTGAAATTTATTAGAAAACCCATTTAATCTTTAGTATATGGTATCCCTTCTGATTGATTGTTGCTAAGGCTTGGATGTAATGGAGTGATTGGCAAGCATAGCTGTGCCCACCCATTGCTTTGATAGGCCGATAATTACTGTCAGTTTGCATTAGAGTGAATGCTAATTTTTTTAAAAGTTCATTATAGAGACTAACGCTTCGCTATATGGGGTTAATTTTACACAATTTTGTTTCAAGTTCCAATGTATTGTAGAGAAATTCATAATATAGAGAAATTCATTAAATAGAAATTTGTAATAGAGAAGTTGTTTGTTTGTTATTTGGTTTTTAGGAGCATTAGCAACTAAGGCCATATTGCTCCGGGAATATGCGGTGGTCATTCCCTGACCTTTCCGCATCCTCCGTATTTGAGAAGTTACGATATATATATATATATATATATATATATATATATATAAGATTTAAAAATAATTAATAGAAATAATTAGTAGAAAATACTAAAAGATGGAGAAGTAATTAACACAGGGTGCCACACCTGATAAAGTAAAAGTGAGAAAAACAATATTAAGAACCTAAAAAAAACCTTAAATAGAATTAACGACTGAATTAACAAGCCAATCATATGTACAATAGTTGAAAGGGAAGTAGAAGTTAATAAATGTTAAATAATAGTGAGCATCAAAATGAGGGTGGTAAAAAATGAAGTTTTTAAAAAAAAAAAAAAAAGAGAAAAAAATTTTTTTTTTTTTGATGCAAACTAGATAAAACTAAATAAAATAAAATTGGTACATAGATCAGGTATTTCATCAGGGGACTACACTTGATCATGTACCAAAACACTGCATTTCTATACAAACCTATGTTGATGGAGGAACGATTAAAATATAGCGAAAATATACGGGGGAAAGGGGGGGGGATAAAAATAAAACCTCCAAAAACATAAGTAAGGTAGCACCAATGCAATGTGTGAAGATAAAATAATTAAATTAAGTCAAATGCATGTGGGTTGAAATGTAAATTCTGAATGTTTTTAACGATGAAAAGTTTTTGAAAAAGGTGATTTTATGTAATAGGCAGTGGTATAGAAATAGGAAGTAATGCAGGGTGAGGGGAAAAAGGTAATAAAAATAAACGAGGCGAAAATAGTAAGAATGTCTGACTCGCCCTCGTATTACACATAGTTCAACGGACGGAAGACAGAAGAATAGAAAGTAAAAAAGATGAAAAGAGAAGGAAAAGAGTTTAAAGAATACTAGGCAAGCTTGGTTTGTCAATACCCAACCTCTTAGAGAGGGCCTTGGCTGTGAGAGTGCTAGTAGAAGTAGAAACTAATACCACTAGCCTGTAATATATTTTTTAGAATGCTGAATGCTGAAAATATACAGCCGAAAAAACAAACAAATAGCCGAAAGGTAAATATTGAAAAGAAGAAAAATTTAATACCTGCAAAGTTATATAACATCAAACTGGGCCAAAATGTAATATATTATGAAGAGAATATTTCATAAACATGAGTAAATAAAAATAGAATATAAACAGAAGGAGAACTATAAGGATGGTAGAGTTGCTCAGTAGAAAGCTCAGAGAAAAGAACAATGGAAGCCCTCTATGATTAAAATGGAAAAGTGAACTGGAGAAAAATTCTGAAAGAAATGCAAGAGAGCAACATGTCATAGACAAAAGCATACGATTATTAGCTTTCTACTGAGCAACTCCACCTTCTGTTTATATTCTATTTTTATTTGCTCATGTTGATGAAATATTTTCTTCATAATGTATTCTTCATTTTGGCCCAGTTTGATGCATGCATTATGTATGCATAACACATGAAAAATTAAATACCTGCATAACTTTGCAGGTATTTAATTTTTCTTCTTTTCACTATTTTTATGTACCTTTCAGCTATTTGTTTGTTTTTTCGGCTGTATATTTTTGGCATTCGGCATTTTAAAAAATATATTAAGAGGCTAGTGGTATTAGTTTCTACTTCTACTAACACTCTCACAGCCAAGGCCCTCTCTAAGAGGTTGGGTATTTACAAACCTAGCTTGCCTATCCTTTAAACTCTTTTCCTTCTCTTTTCATCTTTTTTATTATTCTTCTTTCTTCCGTCTGTTGAACTATTAGTGCAATACGAGGGCGATTCGGACATACTTACTTTTCTTATTCTTGCTATTTTCGCCTCCTTTATTTTTATTACCTTTTTCCCCTCACCCTGCATTACTTCCTATTTCAATACCACTGCCTGTTACATGAAATCACCTTTTTCAAAAACTTTTCATCTTTAAAACATTCAGAATTTACATTTCAACCCACATGCATTTACACTTTAATTTGACTTAATTTAATTGTTTTATTTTATTTTAACTTCACACTGTGTTGGGGTTACCTTACTTGTTTTTGGAGGTTTTATTTTTATCCCCCCCTCCCTTTTTTTTCCATATAGTTTAGTTATATTTTAATCATTCCTCCATCAACATAGGTTTATATAGAAACGCAGTGTTTTGGTACATGATCAGGTGTAGTCCCCTGATGAAATACCTGATCTATGTACCAATTTTATCTAGTTTGGATCAAAAAAAAATTTTTTCTATCACCCTCATTTTGATGCTCACTATTATTTAACATTTATTAAATTCTACTTCCCTTTCAGCTATTGTACATATGATTGGCTTGTTAATTCTACATAATTCTACTTTTTTTTTTTTTAGGTTTTTAATATTATTTTTCTTTTTCTCTTTCTTTCTTATTTTTCCTTTATTAGGCCTGGCACCTTGTGTTAATTGCTTCATCTTTTAGTATTTTCTACTAATTATTTCTATATCTTATCATTATATTTGTGTGTCCTGTTTTTGCAGCCTTGCGCATTCAGGTACACTTACTGTTTCTCTTTCTTTTTCCTTTTTCTTACATTTCATACATACTATATATACAATATATATTATAATTTTCTTAGTGTGGTAGTTACTAAGTAATGCACCAAGGAAATTATGGCATGGCTTCTATAATGTGAGCTGATAAAACCCCAAGAAGCGTATTGGTCCAGATTTGGGTGCAGTCACACTGATCACTTATGTAAATCTTAACCAGCGAGAAATAGGTTAACATTGTCACTATTCTTTATGTAATATTGAATATTTAAAAATAACTAAATGCACAAGGCATAATACGTTAAGAGTATAATATCGGTGTAGATACACCATAGACAACTCTTAAGAAACTACGATGGTAGTTGTTGTAGTAGGCATTATTTTCTCTGTTTCTCATAGTGTGCTCTTCCTTCACAAAGAGTTGCCATGATATTGCACTATCTCGAATAAGTAACGCTTCACTAATAGAGAAGACTATTGTTACTTATTCTCAGTGAGTACCACCACCCAGATGGCATCGTTTCAAAGCTATTGGCCTATCATTGGTGGGTGGGTGGGTGGCCAATAGCTTTGAAACGATGCCATCTGGGTGGTGGTACTCACTGAGAATAAGTAACAATAGTCTTCTCTATTAGTGAAGCGTTACTTATTCGAGATAGTGCAATATCATGGCAACTCTTTGTGAAGGAAGAGCACACTATGAGAAACAGAGAAAATAATGCCTACTACAACAACTACCATCGTAGTTTCTTAAGAGTTGTCTATGGTGTATCTACACCAATATTACATAGATAAGTAATATTGAATATGGAGGAGGGCCACTTTTTGATCTATAAGATAGGATAAGATAGTCTTTGGGCATGATCAACTAAACATGACTGTCTAGATACAGAACCATTGTAGTTACTGTATGCAAAGAACTTTTTAGCAATGTATCAGCAGGGTAAGAAACAGGTTAATATACAGTACATTTGCACTTTCTCATTTTATCATTTAACACAGTTGTTCTGTTCAAATATAATATACACTTGCTTGTACTATTCAGGTCAGTATGATCCAATATTTAAAAGCTGGTTGTTAAAGCAGTGTAACAAATTTTCAGAAAAGGTTCTGTTTATCTGCATTCCTTGGTGTTTCTTTATGAATTTGGGTATGCTGATTCTGAATATAATCTTAGTTTAAAAACTAATAGCATTAGTAGTGGCAAATAATGCAAGAAAGCAAGTTTTTACAGCATCAGCAGGGAAAAAAAAAAAAATCCAGTTTCACCTTCACCTATCCATTCCCTCCAAGAGTTTGTCTAGTTCTTCTCTGAAGTTATTTAAGCTATCAATTTCCACAACAACTGACAGAAGTTTGTTCTAGCAATCAACCACCTGCTGGCTAAAGACAAATTTCCACACATCTATTCTGCAAATGTCCCTCAATTTGAATTTGTGTTCCCTCTTGTGTATATAGTCTGAGCAAGAGGAAGAATCCCATCAGCATTAAGCTTGCTTAATACATTCAAAGCCTTAAACACCTTACTCAGAGTCCTGGAATATAATGGATGTACTATTGCAGACTCTACTGCAATAGCAAATGCTCTTGGGAAAACATTTTCAAACTTCTCTGCAACATCATCTTACTCCACAGAGTTTCTGGTCCTTAAGCACAACACTGAAAAACAGGCCCTTAAGTTTACATCCATATAATGGGCCATTTACTGTCCATGAGCTGAAAACTGCACTTGCCTGTACATGTTGGACCAGACGACATCCATTATGAAATGATCAAACACTTTCACCAAAATCCATGGACCTTCTGCTTCTCCTGTACAACAGACTTTCTTAAAGAACAATTTTCGGATACCTGGCGCATGGAAACTATTCTTGCTTTTGCCAAGCCAGTAAAGGAAAGGATCCTAAATCTCCGAAAAACTATCGTCCTATTACTCTGACTACCTGTCTGTGCAAAATATTGGACAGAGAATGGTCAATACTGTCTCTTATGGTACTTAGAATCGAAAGACCTTCTCTCCCACTTTCAGTGCAGCTTCCGAAGAAACAGGTCCACATTGGACCACTTAATTAGGATAGATGTTTCCACTGGAAACATCTATCCGAGATGCTTTCCTAAAAAGAGAACACTTGGTGTCCATCTTCTTTGACATAGAAAAAGCGTACGACAAAACTTGGAGATTTGGTATTTTAAAAGACCTTTACAACTTCGGTCTAAGAGATCACCTTCCCATTTTTATTAAAAAATTTTTATCCTGCTGTTATTTCCAAGTTCGTATAGGATCCACCCTTTCCCGGCCCTTTTGCCAAGAGGAGAGGGTACCGGAAGGATCTGTCTTAAGTGTCATGCTTTTTGCCATTAAAATAAACTATTTCTGAACAACTTCCTCCAACTATAAACAATGCACTATATGTTGATGACCAGCATATTTTCTCTATCATACAATATGAGGGTTATTGAGAGACAACTGCAACAAGCCATTGACTGTCTTAACTCCTGGGCCACAGTCAATGGTTTCAGGTCTCATTTTTGAGACCACAGTCAATGGTCTCATTTTTGACAAAGAACCGACATTTGTCCAACACATTCGTCAGTTACGCACAAAGTGTACGAGAGGGCTTAACATTCTCTGCTCTCTCTCTCTGCTACCTCTTGAGGTTCAGACAAATGCACTCTACTCCATCTATACCGTGCACTAGTACGCTCGAGATTTGATTATGAGTCTCAGGTATATGCATCTGCCAGAAATAGTGCTCTTTGTTGGCTTGACCCCATCCACCATCAGGCTATTCATATTGCTACTGGTGAATTCAGAACATCTCCTGTCCAAAGTCTGTATGTCAAAGCAAATGAACCATCTTTGTCGCTTTGACGAATGCTGTTGTCTCTGCAATATGCCTTCAAGCTGAAATCCCTGCCAGATCACCCCACGTGGACACCCATTTTTGAGCCTGGATGGGAAAATCTTTTTAACACATGTCAGACTACAAACCATTGATTTGGTATACGTGCCCAAGAGCTACTCAGAGCTGAAACTCACTGTAGACAAGGTTGCGCTATCTCCCAAGCAGCCCTTTCCACCCTGGCATGCTCTTACTCCAGCATCTGACTTCTCCTTTAAAAACTGGAAATATAAATTCTCCTTAACGACCCCAAAATTAACATCACTATCTTGTTTTACACTTTTTTTTTTACATTAAAAAAAAAAAAAAAAAAGTGAAAAACAAGATAGTGGTAGAAATTCTCATATCAAAATGAATGACTTTTGTTAATTTATTGAAGCTAATGACAAGCTTGAAGGCTGACAATGAGAAATAACTCATTGGTGTAATGAAATTAACTTGGACTAGAAGTTCATTTTGTGATATAGTATTGGAAGTGGTCACAGAATGGCAAGATGCACACTTGATATAGCTGTAGGAAAGGAAAGGAAAAAACTGACTCCAGTAAATAATACGAAGGTCTTTGAGATAACAGAAGAGGAGAAAAAGCAGTGTGTACTGGAACTTAAGAACAGCTTTGAGTTTCTGCAGACTGCTCAGGACCAAGGTACTGACAAGGAATATTACAACTTTCTGAAAGTGATAAAGCCCAAGAAACCTATAGGTAAAAAGAAATCCAAAGAAGAAAACATTAGTCAAGAAACACTTGTTATGATGAACCGAAGGTGACAAATGAAGCAAGATAAACACTGACAAGGAGAAAATTGAGTATACTGAGTTATGCAAAGCCATTAGAAAGACACTCAGAGAGGACATAAGAAGATTTAACACACGAAAAGTAGAACAAGCATTAAGGGAAAACAAAGGACTTAAACCAGCAGCCATGAGCAGTAATACAGAAAGACAAATGATACTGAAACTGAGAATAGCAATGGATTACTTATAAAAAGCAGAGAAGGCATAATTCAAATAGCAGAAGACTATTATAGAGAATTATACAAAGAGCGAGGGAATGATGCCAGCAGTGGGGAAGATGGATCGCAAATTAGCAACACATATGACATACTCAATATTCTTCCTGATGAGGTAGAACATGCATTGAAGAAAATGAAGAAAGCCCCGGAGAAGATGAAGTTACTGTAGAGTTGTTAAAATTGGGAGGAAGAGACATAACACAGAAACTGGCAAGGCTCTTCACAAAATGTATTAGAAAAGGTGTGATGCCTAAGCAGTGGAATAATGCAATCATAGTTTTGCTGCATAAGAAAGGAGATTATAGACCAATTAGCTTGTTATCCCACATGTACAAGTTGTTCACAAGGGTCATTACTAACAGATTAGAAAGAATACTTTATGAGAATCAACCGAAAGAGCAAGCTGGCTTCAGGACAGGATTCTCAACTATGGATCACCTTCATGTAATATCACAGCTAATGGATATAAAACACCATTATGCCTGGCATTTGTGGACTATGAAAAGGCATTTGACTCCATACAGCATAAGGCAATGTTTTGGGCACTGGAAATACAAGGCATAGATACCCCATATATTATGATTTTGAAGAAAATATATGAGAACGCTACCTCCTTTATTAGACTAGACAAAGACTAGCAATTTTAAAATCAAGAAAGGAGTTTGACAAGGAGGGACAATATCTCTGAAGCTGTTTACTTGAGCTGTTTACCTAAACCATTTACAATTTGCAGATGACACTGTGGTCATAAGCCACGATCCCAAAGAATTAGAGGAAAATCTTAATCAGTTATGATTAAGATTTTCATAAGGATTTTAGACTAAAGATGAATATGGCTAAAACAAAAGTAATGATGAACAAGTATCTACAGAAAGGGACATAACGATTGAAGGCACAGTAATTGAAAAGGTGGAGTCATATACTTATCTGGACAAGTTATTAGCTATAATAATGATAAATGGCTGGAAGTCAAGAGAAGAATAAATTTTGGATGGATAGCATTCAGGAAATATAGTCACCTACTGAAGAGCAATATCCTTGTTTGTCTGAAACGTAAAATAATGAACCAATGTATACTCCCCGCCATGACTTATGGAAGTGAAACTTGGGCACTCACCAAAAGAATGGAAGAGAAGCTGAGAACTACACAGTGAAGAATGGAACGAATTATATTGGGAATCGCACTGTTAGATAAGAAGAGAAACACATGAATTAGGCAGCAAACTAAAGAATTCTTATCAAAACTAAAATGATCTTGGGCAGGACACATAGCTCGAAGACATGAGACAGATGGACTAAGAAAATAACAGAATGGTATCCAAGAGGAGTGCATTATGGCCATAGAAGCTGATGCACCAACAACTAACAAGGAAAAAAAAAAAAAAAAAAAAAAAAAAAAAACAACCCCAAGAGGAGCTAGAAGACCTGGAAGACAGCAGCGGAGATGGATAGATGAAATTCATGAGTTTGGGGTAGTAAATGAATGGCGATTGCACAAAACGAAACGAACTGGAAAGTTTCTGGAGAGGCCTTCATCCTGCAGTGGATTGAAAATGGATGATAATGATGATGTATAGACTATATGGTTATCAGTATGTCTCCTACAAATTGTTTTACCAATCACAGACAAAATTAAGATTCAGATTAGATAATGATACACGTGTGTGCATGTTCCAATATCTCTAAACAATTCAGAATTCATAAGAGTACACTGTTCACCATTTGGAAAGATTGAAAGCTTAGAGAAATCTGCTGTACTGGTTAGGATCAGAGCACAAAAGGCAAAGTATCCTGATCTTGTAAAGGTACTTTGGAATGGCTAATGATGAAGCTTGCAAAAAATGTTACTGTAGATGGAATTCTTTTTAATAATTAACTGGATTAAATTAAGAGTCCAAAACTGGACTTTTTTTTTTAGTTTTTACCAGATAAAATCTTTACATTTAAAGGTTGAAAATGTAGTGATGGAAAAAAAGGGGCAAAACAGTGGATTAGCATTCTCTTAATGGCAAATGTCTGGCACAGAGATGCTTCTTCTTTTCATCACTTGGAAAGTCCAGAAGCCTTAAGTTTTGAGAACATTACTGCCAGTTATATATATCAAGCAAACTAAAAGGTTTGGATGTCATCAAAAATCTATGGAGAATGGATCAGAAATTTAGATTGCAAGATGAACAGGGAGAATGGAAAAATTTTGCTATTTGTGGATAACTGACTCCATAATGTCAAGCGAATTATCTACATGTAGTCACTGTTGAATATCTGCCACCTAATTAATATGACCAGTTCTTCAGCCACTTGATCAAGGTGTAAATCAGTGCTTCAGCATGGGTTGAGATTGACAAAAAATAAAAAGCAATCACCAACCACACTGGATTTGTCACTTTGAATGATGCTATGTTTTGCATGCATGTAAAGTTTTGCATGCTGCTTCCTGTTAATTGCAAAGAACATCTGATAATAGTGAAGAAATTTTTGAGGATTAGAAATCCTCAAAGATTTCTTTACCATTGGAAATCCTCAAAAATTTAGTGGGGAAACATGTTTTGAAGACTTTGCCAAAGTGGATGGGACATTGTGCATTTCAGGATATGCACCAATGAAGAGGAACTCAATGCAAATGTAATGAAACTGAAATCTGAATCACTGAAACCTGAAATTTGTAGTGAAGAGGTTGAACAAGAAGTTTTGTTGAAGGATGTTCATCAAGGATTAGAACTTGTACATTGCTTCTTTTCAAGTACAGCCTAACTGCAAAAGTGAATTAACTGTAATGCCTTCATAATTCTCCTAAAATATACCACTTAAACAGCACATTTTGAGAGATTCATTTCAAAGTCTGAAACTAATTCTCATGTCTACTGTTAGGCTTTGACATATCTGTAATTTACAAATTAATTATACTACACTGTACAATCAATGCAAAATGTGCAATCTTCATTTTCATGTTTAATACTGTAGTAAATATTCTGAATTAGATTATACTATATTGCATTATTGTAGAATTATATTAAATGTTCTAACTTTTCTTTGCTGATTTTATAAACTATTGATATAACATCCTTTCAATATAATGACCATTTTTCTGATTCCTCTGGGACGTTGACTATACAGAGCTTTGACTGCATATACATTCATATTCTTTTGGGCCTGCACATTATAAAAATGTCTGCTATATACAGTAAGCACCAGTTATAGTGATCACTGGTTATTAGAATCAGCCGCTTTAGAGAATCAAATTCCAAAGAACCGATTCAAATTAACGTTTTAGCCTTGTGAGACAAGAAGACAAACTCATCATTAAATCTAAATAGCATAAAACTTACCAATTTTGTTGTGTGGCAAGGTACTGAGTTCTGTTGAAAAATGCAGTTTTGGATGTCTGTGTGGCGATCCCTAATAACGGGTTTCAGGTGCTCCTCCAAGAATTTTGTTGAATGGCAAGGTGTACTGAGTCCTGTTGAAAAATGCAGTTTTGGATGTCTGTGTGGTTGATCCCTAATAACGGGATTCAGGTGCTTCTCCAAGATAGCAGTGTAGGTTTCTGCATTTGTCGTTCTGTTAATAAACTTAATTCGCCCCACCCCTTTGCTTACCCAGACCATCTTACCAGTGGAGAACTTCAGTGTTATGCAGTCAGGATGTTATGCCTCCAATTTTTGTCTTCTAACATATCGCTTCCCATCCAAGCCATGCAGGTTGAATTTCAATTTTTCACAAAAGATGACTGTATGCCATTGCTCTTTTGTCTATGAAACATGCATTTTAGCACAAGCAAGTCGCTACTTCCTCATTTGTTAGGTCAACAAAGGCTTCTTCTTAGGCCGATAGGCATCCAGACCACATTCCGAAAGCCTTCTTTGGATAGTTCATGTGCTTGTTTCAACATCAGAGGCCATTTCAAAGTCCAGTTTTAGATCAGGAGCACTAACATGGCAATTATGAAGGCATAGCTGTTTCAAATATCAATCTTGGGAAGGCATAGTCACTCTTTTATGGCCTGATCCAGGTCTTCTCTTGACGTCACCGGTTTCACGCTTTAATTTTCAGCACCCAGGATACTGTTGAATGGTGGGAGTCTATTTTATCAGCAATAGCACGCGTAAAAAGCCCTTCCTGGGGCAGAGCAACACCTACACTTTTTTTTCTTGGTGTCAACTGAACATATGGAGCCATGCTTACATCTCTGCAAAACAGGATACTAATGAGTGTGTATACCCTTCCAATGCCGTATTTATAAAAACAGCTGATGCAATAGCTTGCAATTAATGTCTGATGCAATATCTTTGCTTTGTGACAAACAAAATTACTGTAAATCAAACAATATCTTATACATTTCACTACAAATGTTACTTTTTTTAAGGTGATGCAGTTTTTTTTGTCTGCCGTTGTGTATGTGTGTGTATATATATATATATAGTTAAACTGAATATTTAGACATTATATATATAAATAATGACAAAAATTAAAATATAATAAAATAAATAAAATTGAGCTTTCATTAGACAGAGGACTTGTGGTCCTCTGTTGATATTGGGCATAATGGTCAGTCTTATTTTGATTTTGTTTTCTTTTAGTAGTTCCTTTAACCATTTTGGTGATATTTCATGTCTTTCGGAACCTTATGGGGGGAGGGTACCGCTAAATTATTATGGAATTGGCATTATTTAAAATTTTATATCGGTTTTATTAATTGGATTTAAAGTGCTAAATTATATAGGGGTTTTTCGGCTACTGTTTATATCTTACCTTTACTTTCCCGTTCGTTTTATTTTGGATTATTTTTATGTTAATTTTCGCTCTACAGTTTTTGCCATACTGGCTTATGTTTTATTTAATTTTGAAATATTGGATATATATAATATTGTAAGTAGAACGCGTAAAGTAGATTTAATTGGTTTAAGTCTAATGAAAATACGGTATACACTGGGAGCTATATATGGAATGAAAAAGAGGAAGAAATGGACTGGAGATTAAAATAAAGAAAAATGAAAAATCGACCAAAATGAAATAACATTACAGTGTCTTTCACAATCTCAGTGTCATCCACTGAAATTATGAAAAAGACAGCAATGTTCTTGCTTCTGTTTCCGACATGATCTGTATGCTATGATGCACATGTGTAGTTGCCACGTGCTGCGAAGGCAAATTTTGATATGAATTTTGCATTAATAAGTTTGTAAGGGATGTGCTAATAAAAGTGGTTATAATACATAGTGCATACAGTTCATGGATGACCTTACAGAAGCAAGTGAAAAGAATTGAAAAAACTGGATAAACTATAATAAGGAATATCAGTATAGGCCGGAAGAAAAGGACTTACCGTTACTTTGTAAGACTGACCAAAAGAACAATATGGCGGGGTGCCGGTATATTTATGTGGGGGAATGCTAGCGGCTCCTAGCGTTAGGTGTGGGAGAAAAAAAAATATGGTGTTTGTATATAGGAATGATATGAAATAAGGTAAAATTAAATATGATTACAATATATACATACTTGGTGTGTATGGGTTTAGTTATTAATTAAAGATTATGCTGTTTAATTTAATGTTCCATAGTTTTTTATGCTTTAAGATGTTAAGGGCTTTACAGAAGTGGTAGTGAAGATATGATTTAGGAAAATGGTGGTTAATTAGCTTATTGTATAGTATCTAGATGTTATCGATAGTTGTTTCCTTGTTGCTGCAAATGGTAGCTATTCTGATGCTTTGCGTTATTATAACATTGGCATGTACTCCTCTAGAAATATTGGAGTTCCACTGTGTGAGGTTGACTATATTAAAGTTGAATGCGTCACTTTGTTGTATAGGTTGATGGCAGCTTTGTTGTTTATTAATGTAATATTGTTGTTGTTTGTTTTTTCTAGTATGAGTTCATTGCGGTATAAGTGTCCATAATCTGTGATGAAATTAGGGCAGTTAATAACTATGAGGTCATCTATATATTTGTAGAAGTTAAAGGTTCTGCGAAAATGAGTTTTCAGACCAGTCATGCATTATAGCTAACCTATATCTATACTGGTCTGAAAACTCATTTCCACAGAACCTTAACTTCTACAGATATATAGATGACCTCATAGTTACTAACTGCCCTAATTTCATCACAGATTATGGACACTTATACCCCAATGAACTCATACTAGAAAAAACAAACAAACAATGATACTACAGCCCATTTCCTAGATTTAGATATTACATTAATAAACAACAAAGCTGCCATCAACCTATACAACAAGTGTGACGCGTAGAACTCCAATATTTCTAGAGGAGTACATGCCAACGTTATAATAACGCAAAGCATCAGAATAGCTACCATTTGCAGCAACAAGGAAACAACTATCGATAACATCCAGATACTATACAATAAACTAATTAACCACCATTTTCCTAAATCATATCTTCGCTACCACTTCTGTAAAGCCCTTAACATCTTAAAGCATAAAAAACTATGGGACATTAAATTAAACAGCATAATCTTTAATTAATAACTAAACTCATACACACCAAGTATGTATATAGTGTATATATAATACACTAGGCCTCTGTGGTGTCTTACAGTCTAGAAAACTTGTACCCACCAATTGGCCTAACAGTGTATTAAAAATGTATATTGTAATCATATTTAATTTTACCTTATTTCATAAAATTCCTATATACAAACACCATATATTTTTTTTCTCCCACACCTAACGCTAGGAGCCGCTAGCGTTCCCCCACATAAATATACCGGCACCCCGCCATATTGTTCTTTTGGTCAGTCTTACAAAGTAACGGTAAGTCCCTTTCTTCCGGCCTATACTGATATTCCTTATTATAGTTTATCCAGTTTTTTCAATTCTTTTCACTTGCTTCTGTAAGGTCATCCATGAACTGTATGTACTACGTATTATAACCACTTTTATTAGCACATCCCTTACAAACTTATTAATGCAAAATTCATATCAAAATTTGCCTTCGCAGCACGTGGCAACTACACATGTGCATCATAGCATACAGATCATGTCGGAAACAGAAGCAAGAACATTGCTGTCTTTTTCATAATTTCAGTGGATGACACTGAGATTGTGAAAGACACTGTAATGTTATTTCATTTTGGTTGCTTTTTCACTTCTTATCTTTATTTTAATCTCCAGTCCATTTCTTCCTCTTTTTCATTCCATATATCGCTCCCAGTGTATACCGTATTTTCATTAGACTTAAACCAATTAAATCTACTTTACGCGTTCTACTTACAATATTATATATATATACACATTATGGCTGTAGGGTATGTTTTGCTAATGCAGTGTTCATGATCCATAAGCTATATTACTATCTTACTATTATTATTATCCTTTTTGTACAGGCACTTCCCCCCCCATATTAATTAGCTTCTTAGTACCATTATTCGTTACTGTATGTATGTATGTGTGTATATATATATATATATAGTGAAAGAAACTTTGAATATTTAGACATAATTATATATACACACATACACACACATGTAAGTATTACTAATCTGTATTTTTGTAATTCTTATCTAGAGCCGTAGTGGGTGAAGTAGATGATGATTTGGATTCCAGGCTTGATTTGTCCAACATTAAAGCAGAACCTCTTAATCCAGTGGTGCATTAGCATTATTGAATCCACTAAAAAGCTAATATTTTGTAGACACTTATCACATAAGATCCAATTTTGTGTATTCCAAGATTAGCTCCAGAGGAAGTTATGTTTGACTTCTGTGTAGATCTCTACACATTGTATGTATATATATACACACACACACACATGTGAAGAAAAATACATGTATTTTAAACTATACATTTTTTTACATTTTAATCTATAAGAATTACTATACAAATCAGTCATCTAATTGGCACAGTAAAGCAGTTCCACGTTTAATCCAGTGTTGAGGTTTCCTGTCTGTTGGTAAAAGGAAGGGCAAGACATAATTAGTAGAATGACCAGTTGTCGACAGAGTTCCCCTTCTTTCACTAGTTTTATATAAAGGACTTCTAAAAATAAATAAATAAAATGAAATGAGATAAATGGTCATTATTATTCA
Source organism: Mastigoproctus giganteus (assembly GCF_048544385.1). NCBI lineage: Eukaryota > Metazoa > Arthropoda > Arachnida > Uropygi > Thelyphonidae > Mastigoproctus > Mastigoproctus giganteus. The sequence goes on along the minus strand of NC_143578.1, from coordinate 89,081,560 downwards.
CTAAATGAATATTTTAAGACAAAATAAACCTTGTTAAGTATGATATTGTTCTTTTTAGTGAATGATATGAAAATGCACAGCCTGAAAATTTAATTCTCTTAACATAATGTATTAACAAGTGAATAGTGTTTATTTCATTATAATATGGTATTCTACATATTATAATGAAATATGTAGAATATTTCAAACTGCTTTTAAAAACAATATTTAGTCATGCTTTTCAGTACAATTATTAAATTAACAGGCATCTTGGTGTACTGGCTACATCAAAAGAATAAAAACTTAAATTTAAATATTTTATTACATGAGTGTAAATTTAGTTTACCTTCAGTATGATATTACTTTTGATTTGCATCATTATTTTTGAATGATTATTTAGTCAAAAAATTTTGACTAAGTAAAAAGACGTGTTTTGAATTCTGGTTGATTATTTTCTCTCACTCGTTTTATGGAGTGGGTTAAAATATATAAAAATTAAGGGAAAATTTACTGCTGAATTTAATATGCTACACAAACCCCAAACTTGTTCAGAACTTTATTTCTTGCCATTGTAGAATTATGTTTTTTTTTCAGAATTGCCTTTTGGTATATAATAGTATGGTTATGGATTTGAATCTCAGTTTGTGGTCAGAAGCAAAACACTACATATGGATTTCCTTTCTGCAATATACTGCCCTACCTTATTTGAGAATGCAGCTTTTTGACAACTGTACACCACAGCTGCTAACTTTCAGAAAAACCAGAAGGTTTTTTTAAAGCCGATACCGGATTAAAAATAAAATTTACTAACAACATACACTTTTTATACTAAAAAGCAGCAATAGGATTATTTACTAGTAAATAAAGTAATTAAAGAAAACATGCTTTCAAATATTAGCTTACTGTGTTTCGATATTAGTCGAAACTGTCAGATAGTTATGGTGGCTTCAGATTATCTGTCAGATAGTTATGGTGGCTTCAAGGAAGTTTAATTAAGAAATATTGAATCACAGCTTGTTTATAACAATGACCAAGCCTTTATAGACTTAGCTGTCAAGAGCATTTTAAAAGCTTCAAGCAAGAGAAGATCTGAATTCAGTTTTGTTTTTCCTCACCTGGCTAAGCAGCTTCTTGCATTCAGTATTGCTATAATGAATTGCTAAAATGTCAAGCATAACTTGGGATAATTAGTTTCAAGCTTCTTTGTGCAGTTGTCAGTGCATATCAGCAGTGCCGACCGGGCTAGCCGAGTGGGTAAAGTACCTGCATGGCAACCCAAAGGTCGCGGGTTCGATTCCCGCCTCGGGCTTGGATCAAAGTACTGCAAAAACCTTGGGAGGTGCAATATGGCCACAGAAGCCGATGCGCCAACAACTACCAAAAAAAAAAAAAAAAAAGTGCATATCAGCTCTTTCACAATAGCATCTGGTAGATTCTCACACTACAAACTGATGCTGCAAAACATCTATTACTTAATCTATTTCTTTTTTTTATTTAATGATACTGGGAATGAGTCAACTAAAATTTCTAATTTAAAAAAAAAGATTAACTGCCAATTAGTATTAGTGGCAAACAATTCAAGAAAGCAAGCTTGTATAGCATCTGCCAAAATATATTAAAAAAAAACCCCTTCCATATTACCTGTACATCCCTTCTAATAGTCTGTCTAGTTCTTTCTTGCATCTTTTCAAACTACCCACTTCTAAAACACCAGGTAGAAGTTTGTTCCAACAATCAACTACCTACTGGCTGAAGGCAAATTTCCATGTATCTATCCTGCAACCATCCTTCATTTTGAATTTATGCCCTCTTATGTGCAGTATGAGAAAGAGGAAAGATTAGGATTCTATCAGCACTGAGCTTTTCAAAGCCTTTAGCACCGTAGATCAGATCTCCTCACAGGTGACTAGTCTCCAGATGTTGAAATTTGTAGAACTGAAATCTTTCTTGGTAAGAAAGACTTCAGTTCTGAAGTTTACCTTTTTGCCTCAATAATTTCATTGCTCTTCTCTGACTTAAATGAGTCCTTCTTAAATGAGTCTTTCAGACTTGTGTGAAGTACTGGAGATGTTGCCTAACCATTGCCTGATACAATGGGATATAGTGTTAATTGTAATGTGGCTCCGGGTTCCCCCCCCAAAACTCCACGTCTAGCAATGTGATGAATACGTACTCTGTAAAGGCCAGATTTATGTAGGTGTGTGGATTGTTGTTCATCTGGCCTCTTAGCCTAGGGGCTTGTGTATGCACACAGAAACCTCTAGTTTAGTGTCCAGCACAATGAGGAGGTGGGCTGGGAAGGGAGAGCCCATTAAATGGAAGGGGTGGAAATGAAATTTAGGAAGGAATAGTGGGAAGTATTGTTTTCTGTATTGTTTTTAATTTGTTCCTGTTTCTGACTATGGCCATGTGGGTAAACCACGCACATACTCCATAGGATATTATAGGCAAGAAGAGTGCACGGTAGATGATTGTCAGAGTCTTTCTTTTGAGCTACCAGTATGCTCTACTGATCCTTGCAATCATGCCTGCTTAGTTTCTCACTTTTTTTTTTTGCCAGATATGCCAAATGGGGATATAAAGTTAATTTTGAATCAAAAACAACTCCCCAGGTATTTTAATTGTTGTTGCATTAGTTTTGATTTGCAGAGGTCTTCTTATGTCTAATTTTCCTTTCAAAAGGATTGATTTTATTTGGATCTTTGGATTTTTTTTGGATGCATTGGATCTTTGATCTACTACCACTCTTGTATTACCTTTTACAAGGAGAATCAAATTGTAAGCAAAGGCTAGTCTATCCACCGAGCCCAGATCCAAGGCCAGAAATACATCCAAGACCAAATTGTCCAGAAGAACAGCCAAGGATTGAACCTTGCAGGCACAGGGCATATGTCAATTCTTTGAACCTTGTGTGAACCAAGAACTACCTCACTTCTGTCTGTGCGGTAGTTCTCAATTACCCGATACAGGTGAGACAATTGTCTGGCAGATTCTCCTAAGGATGCTATGCCACCAGAGTGAATGAAATGTCCCAGCAAAGTCAATTGAAATGGCCAACGTGTATTTTTCCTCTGTATTTTGTACTGTTGTAAGTAGGCGGTGCATGGCATCCTCCATAGAGTTAGCCTGCTTAAAGCTGTATTGATTGTCTGAATGGTTTCCTGCTTCACTGTAGGAAGTTGATATCCTGTCGTAGATTAGCCTTTCATATATTTTTCCCATTACTGGGAGGAGAACTATGGGCTTGTATGACTTTGGTTCTGTAGGTTCTCAGGGTTCTTTAGAATCAACCTGAGCACTGTTATTTTCCAAATTTTTGGGAATTTACCTTCTGTTAAGCAATGATTGTACAAGTTTATTAGCTTGTCTATTTCTGCAAATTTCTTAATTTCTGCCTCTAAGAGGTCATGTCCAGGTCATTTATTGTTCTTAGTTCTAGTTAGGATTGCTTGTAGTTCATCTATTGTGAATATTGGTTCAATGTTGGCATTTCTGTATTCAGTATTATCCTTAATTATGACACTGAGTAGGAGGAATAATCCCCATTCTCAGTCTGGATGATAGTATCTAATATGTTATTAGCCCAACACAGTGTTGGGGTTCCATTTGGTTTTACTGTGGTTTCCACTACATCTCTTGGCAGCTTGTTGGTGACTATTCTGTACACAACTCCCCACGGGTTGGCATTTCCAGAAGTCCCCGACAAGTGCTGCTAGGATTCCTTTTTCTTTAGTCTAATGAGAGTAGTGTATGAGTTCCTGAGAGTCCTATAGGTATCTCTTGGGGCATCAACCTCATTTTGTGTCCAGGATGTTCGGGCCCTCTGAAAGTGTCCTTGCCTAGTGGATCCTTTGCTTAAAACGGTCAGATCAGGGCACCACCAGGGGACTACCTGCTTCCTGGATTTTTTCCTTAGGAACAGACAGGTTTGTTGTTCTAGTCAGTATTTCAGTCATATTCATTGCATAGGATATGCAATTTTATAGTCCAGAATATAGTCATATTATGGACTATATTCATTATAGTCAAGACTATAATTTTACAATCTAGACTGCTCATTTCCCTGTTGCTGCAGCTCTGTTGCTATGATTAAGTCTGTTAATTCGCTTTCTTTATATTATACTGCTTTATATCCATCAGTTGCTGTTGGGTTGTCTGTAACTGCCTGTTCAGAGTAAAAGGTATAGCTCTGTGATCTGATATTGTCAAGGCTGGCTGGACACGCCAGTTTTTTTATTTTGTATGCTATGGGATTTTTGGCAAGGGTGATATCAATGTCACTCTCCCACATAGTACTACTATAGGTAGGTAGATTATGAGGTTTGTTTAGTACCTATAATGGGGCAGTAGCAATGAATTCTGTCACAATTTGGTCATTGTGGGTGCCTTGTCTGTTTTCTGCATGGCTATAGGGATGACTGGCAGTTAACATCAGCACAAACTATTATATTGGCATTTGGTAATAGTGACAAGTCTGAAGGTACTGAATGCTGTGATTTATGCCTTTACCAGGTCTACAGTACAATGAGATATGGAACTGACTCACTGCACTGGTGATGTGTGCACACACACTGCCACTGGAGAGCAGAGGTGACCACCTTTGACAGTCAGGTCAGTATTTTTAAGAACTATTGCCACTGAAAGGACACTTGATGTGTTCAATAATTTTATAGCCTCTTGGGTATCCTTGTACCATTTGAGTTTAGGGTTCTTGAAGTATCAAGATAGCTATATTATTTTCCTCTAGTTTAAGCCTGATCCAATCAACAACTGTGCGTGCTCTCTGAGCATTCAATTGGACAAACTTTAGAGCCCTGGTCACTCCCATGTTATTAATCTTACCCATAATTGGTTTGAGAATGTATCAGTTGACACCCCTGATGCTATTGTAGGTAAGCAGACAGCCTAGCTGATTTAAATGTAGCACACTTTGGCTGCTGGTTACTATTATTACAATTTTTATAGTCATGGCCAGTGCAGTGGTCACAGACAGGAGTCTTTGGATGCAGTAACAGGATCTAGAAAATTTGGGTAGAGATGGGCTGAGAAGTGGCAACTGATGTTTAACATTCACAAATGCAAAGTACTGCTTATGGGTAGAAGTAACCCCAGATGTACCAACTGTGTGGTACTACACTTAAGGTGGTAGAAAATTAAAAAGATCTGGGAGTGATTGTGCAGTCAGATATGAAATTTTCTGAGCAATGCAGACAGGCTGCCAGGGCAGATCATGGGGTATTGGCAATGATATACAGGAATTTTGTAAGTAGGGAAAAAGTGATTATCCCTTTGTATAAGGCAATGATCAGGCCACGCCTTGAGTACTCCGTACAGTTCTGGAGGCCTCATTTTAAGACTGATGTAGAGTTGCTTGAGCATGTACAGAGAAGAGCAACAAGATTGGTGAAGGGAACGAAGGGGTTCCCTTAACAAGAAAGGCTTAAGTTCTGCAAATTGCAGTGGCTGGAGAATAGGTGATTCTTGAATTCTTTGGGTTGATTTCTGATAGGATTCCTCCACTTGCTCAGATTACGAACCTGAAGGGGACATGAATTCAAATTGAGGAAAGACAGTTGTAGAATAGATGTGCAGAAAATTGCTTTTAGCCACCGGGTGGTTAATTGCTGGAACAAACTTCCATCCGTGGAAGTTGATAGCTTTAATAAATTAATCTGCCAGCCCAGATAAGTCAGAGTTTGATTTACTCATGACTTGCTCTTTTTGGCTTGGGGAGATTCTTTTTTTTTTTTTTTTCTCCAGGTTACCAGCCACATAGTGACCCAAGCAAAGAGAAGGTTAGTATTAACTAAGTATAAAAAGGGGGTTAAAAAAATGTACTTTCCTTTCTAGGTTATATTATTTGAATAGATCTATTTAATTCTAATACTCAAGAGTTAAGGAACTTGTGAAACTCAGGAGAAATGTATTTACAGTAAAGCATACCAGATAATCACTATGAAAAGGAGCTGTGGTCACTAATATCGCTTGGCACTCTGGGCCCCTGTAGTCTGGATAGGGGACCAACAGGCAATAATTATCCAGGGGAAATGTCTGATTTTTGCAGCGGTATCAGCTAATTTATTTTCTCCAGATCCCAATCTGGTTTGGGATAAGGCAGAACCGGATGTCAAATTCTGAAGTGACAAGAGATAAAAGAATCTGCCGTATTCATGACAGGACTGGATGAAGGTTAACCTCACTTATAATAGAACATATAACATGTTTGATGAATCCATATAGTGAGGATTTCTGTTATTTGGGGCACATCGGGACTAGTGCATTTTGGCCCAATTAAGCAGCTGCCCCAATTATGCGAAGTTTCATGTAAAAATAGTTAAAAATACAGCTTTACGATTTGATTTTCTGTATGATCAAATCACATTATGATGGAGTCAGCATAGTAAAGTACTGTTCACTATACGATATGTAGTAAGCGTCAGTCATTGTGATCACGTTTCTGAATTGAATTTTAATTCTATTAAATGGTGATTCTAATTAGCAAAAATAGGAGGAATATTATCCACAGGCTATAAAAGTAAAGATATATTAAGTACAAATTTACACTTTATTACCTTACCAATTAACAAAATTAAACGATACATGAAAATCGGAAGAATATTTTCCACAGGTTAGCAAAATAAAAATAGATTTACACTTATGTGCATAGCTTAATATGTACATACTAACTAGTTGCTATTTCTGTTCACTTACATTTGGGAGAGGGGGGGGTGGGGTTAAAATTTAAAGCAGTAAAAAAGATAAGCAATCAATAACAAAGAACGCGGCACATACAAATTGCAAGTAACACGATACACGCAAGTGAGAATGGAGTAACAAGCTACAAAGTTTAAAAAATAGGAATGAAGAGAAGATTCTGAAAATTTATTTTTTTTATATGATTGAAGATTTCATGGAAGGGTAAACACATTGCACCATAATAACCCGCAGAAATCCAGCTGTCGGTATTATCACAAATTCAATAAGATCGAGTTTACTATCCATTTATAATAGATTGCACTAACAGAAAAGCCCAATAAACAGGAGACTGCTAATTGTTTTTATTGTTTTATGGTTGTGACCTTCAGAAATCTGACTGAACCACGTGGTATGGTTGGAGACAATCATAGGGTAATCTCAAGTGCTGCGGTCTCCTTGCCCTGATTAAACAGCATGTTCTCCAAAACTAAACCCCTGGCTATTTTCTCGATTAGGTTCTGTTCTTTAAGATTTGTCCCAAATAAACGGCTGCCCCAAATAACCAGAATCCACTGTATATTGTATACCTTTGCCACTCACTATCTTTAATGTGAACAAGGGCTATTTCTATTATATGCAACTCTGCGGCATATATGCCAGCTTCTTGTGGAATCTTGCTGGACACTGTTTTGCGTGGAGGACGACAGATGATCCCACATATGATTCTGGCTTCAAGCCATCGGTGTAGACTGGCAGGAAGTCAGAATATTGCACTTAATGTGATGCAAAGAGTTGTTGGTAGACAGCTGATGGTGTAGCAGCCTTCCCCCCAGATCTTAAAGGAGAAGTTGCATACAGATAGGCATGCCAGGGTAGAAGGGTCATGATTACTGGGCAACATGGTCTGCTGTTATGCTTAGTTCATTTAACAGCCCTTGGATCCGAATACCAAAAGGTCGGTTGGCAGTCCAATAAGAAAGAAACAAATGCCATGTTTTTTTTGGGAAAATGGGACAACAGATGAAGTCAACATTCGAAGAAACTGGTCTAGGTGGTTCAAAAATATCACTGAAAGGCCAGTTGACCCAACTGAAATGTTGTTACTGTTTACTCCACTCATAAAAGTGGACTTGACAAAGTAGTTAACCTGGTGCCACTAAACATCCATGTTTGGATGTTTAGTGGCACCAGGGCTACTATAGCCATATTGAGAAATCAGACACTGGTACTTTCCTTAGACAGTATTAGTGTCAGAGTTCAGAGCCAGACAAATTTACGATTCTTAGAAGTGGGTATAGTGATCAGTTTGATTCAGAAATATAAAGAAATTCGTCAGTTTAACATCTCCTATTATATGTAGTAATGTTAAAGGTTTCCACAGATGTGACATAGACTTAAAAGCTGCATGCATCTATAAATATGCTTTACTTTGCAGTTCTATGTCTGCACCACAATCCCTTCACCAGCATTTAGTTAGTGCTGAAGGAGCATAGGCAAAAATATCTTGTATTAAATATGCATTGGGGTGATTACATTTCAATAAATATTAGATATAACCCAACATGTGGTAAAAGAGTGTATTCTTCCATTGACTTAAGTGCACCATTTTCAGGTTTTTTTTTTTTTTTTTTTTGCATATTCACTAGATGGTCAAGGATATAAGTGAATAATTTTTGCTTCTTTTCCTTTCTTCTGTCTGTAAGAATTTTCTGTGTATAAACAATTTTCTGAAAGTTAAAAACATTTTATTTTTATAAATTAATGATAGTTTGGTCTGGTTGTGAATATGATTCTTACTTGTATCGACCCTTTTCCTTCAGCTCTTTCTTTATGAATGGTTTAAGCCAAATAATGGGCATATGATCATATAACACCTTTGGCAATTGTTCTCCTAGTTGATTTCTATAACAAAAAAGGAAAAAAAACAGTATATATTGTACAGTTTCAATAAAAGTAATAATATGTTGTTTATTAGAGGGTGATCATATAGCTTCCATGCAGGTTACTTTACTAGAAAATTGAAATTACTAATAAGCATATAAAAATATTTGAGAGAACTGGTCTTTGTAATAGCAGTTATCGTCAGGCATGGCTAATAATAAGTAGAAATAAAACTAGGAATAGTCAATCAAGTTATTCATTAAACAACTAAGACAAAACTTCATAGATAAAACTTCAAACCGTCAATATGCTATTTAATATTTGTTAACAGGAGATATTGTTTCTACAGGGATGGGATACACTTAAACAGAAAGGGTACAAGAATATTTGCTGATGTTACCGAGGCAGTGTTAGGTTGGTTGGAAAATTGCTAGCTTGGGGGGGAGGGGGGGATTCACAGATTAACAGTAGCCACAGGCAGAGGTGAAAGTGATTCTTGCACTGGTTCTATTGGAATGAGCTGCAGCACGGGAAGCAAGTTGCTGGGGATTTCAAGGACTGCTGGGAGTCATCACAGAACAAGTAAAAACATGGGCTGTGTTAGGGTAACTGAGAGTAAGAATTGGTGCATGTATTCTTGCATGTACACCAATGCTAGGAGTATAATAAATAAATTTGATAAATTTGAGACATCAAAGGCAGATATTATTGGGATATCAGAGATGTGGTGTCACACAGAGATAAGGAATGCAGAATTAAAATTTGGGAAGTACAATGTGTATAGAAAGGAAGGAGGGGCCATGCTGTTAGTTAAGAAATGAATAAAATCTAAGGAAGTGCATCCAGTTGAGAGTGCAGTGTTCAGTTAGTTTGGTGTAAGCACTGGGAAAGCAAAGTTTGAGAGTAAGAGTGTGTTATAGGCCTAATGACTCTATTGAGTGCAATGAACAACTGTACAGAGAAATAGCAGGCCAGTAAATCAGATTGTCTTATAATTGGGGATTTTAACTTCCCAGATATAGACTGAAACTTGTGGTTTGGTCCCACACTAGCAAGACTTTTGTGGATTTATTGGATGATTGTTTTCTACAGCAGCATGTTTGAGAGAACCAGAGGGAGTAATATTCTTGATCTGATTATCAGCAGTGATTATTCATGCATTAAGAATTTGCAGATGAAAGGAACCACTAGGTGGCAGTGATCATAATGTACTGATGTGGGATTCACTCAAACATGTAACTGCCATTAGGGGTAAAGGGAAGGGTTTTTGCTTTTGTACAGGTGATTATAGTGGTATCAGATAGCTTTTCAATTCCATGGTGGGACCAACTGATGATGGTACCAACAGCAAATTCAAAATGGGAGGCATTCAAAGAATTAATCTTGGAAGCAACTAGGATTTTCAAACCAACTAAGAAATATTGTTCAAGGTTTAGGCCTAAATGGATGGCAAATGAACTAAAGAGACTTGTGGCAGAGAATAAAAATGCATGGGACGCAAATAAATTATCAGGAGATACAGATGTGTGTGGTAGATATAAGATAGTCTGTAATCAAGTGACAAAGGAGGTTAGGCAAGCAAAGGCAGATTATGAGAAACCTTTGGCAAAAGATGCAAGGAAAAATAGTAAAGACTTTATTTATTTAAACTACTGTACACGTAGTCTTGTACAATTTGGAGCAGTATGGCATTAAGGGCAAATTGCTACAATTGATAAAAGGATGGTTGAGTGGGAGAAGACAGAGAGCAGTAATCAATGGACACTGCCCTTCATGGACTAATGTTACTACTGGAGTTCCCAGGGATCTGTGTTAGTCTCGTTGTTTTCTGTATGGATCTAGAAAAGTTGGGCAGATGGGCTGAGAGGTGGCAACTGAAGTTTAACAAATGCAAAGTAATGCAAATCGATCGCAGTAACTCCAGAGTAACGTACCAACTGTGTGGTACTAAACTCAGAGTAGTGGAGGATGAAGATCTGGGGGTAACTGTGCTGTCAGATAAGAAGTTTTCTGAGCAGTGCAGACAGGCTGCCACAGCAGCTCATAGGGTCTTGTCAATGAGATACAGGAATTTTGCAAGCAGGGATAAGGAGGTGATTATCCCTTTGTATATGGCAATAGTCAGGCTACACCTTGAGTACTGCATACAGGTCTGGAGGCTTCATTTTAGAAAAGATGTTGGGTTACTAGAATGAGTACAGAGAGGGCAATGAGAGTGAGTGGAACGAAGAGTTGCTGTTAATGAAGGTAGGCTTAATATCCCCGGGGGCTCACATCTGGTGAGTATGGGCTTGGCAAACCCAGGGTCTTGAGCTGGATATCATCATTCTTCTCTTTCTTGGTGATGCCTTTCTACTTCTCTCTCTCTCTCTCTCACACACACATACACAGGGGGTAACTCGGGAATTTTTTTTTTTTTTGGCTGGTGCAGCATAAGCTTCAGGCTTCCTTGTACCATATGGCTAATAATAATAATAATAATAATAATAATAATAACTTCTGCAAATTGCAGCGTCTGGAGAATAGGCACCAGCAAGGTGATCTGATTGAGGTGTATAAGGCCTTGAATGGTTTGAGCAAGCTCAATACTGATGGGATTCTTACTCTTGCTCAGATTCTGCATCTGAGGGGGCATAAATTCAAATCGAGAAAAGGCGGTTGTAAAATAGAAGTGCGTAAATTTGCCTCTAGCCAGCTGGTGGTTGATTGCTGGAATAAGCTTCCACCTGTCATTGTGGAAGTTGACAGCTTAAATAAATTCAAGGTTGAACTAGACAAACATTTGGAGTGAATGGATGGGTGAAACGGGAAGGGATTTTTTTTAGGCTTATGCTAAATAAGCTTGCTTTCTTAGAATTAGCATTAGGATAGGCATATGAAGAAGAAAGCAAGCTTATGCAGCATCAGCCAAAAAAGAAACGCTCCCATTTCACCCCTCCGTTCATTCCAAATACCTGTCCAGCTCAGCCTTAAATTTATTTAGGTTATCAACTTCCAAAACAAAGGATGGAAGTCTTCCACCAACCAACTACCCGCTGGCTAAATGCAAAATTCTGCATATCTATCATACATCTGTCTTTCCTCAATTTGAATTTATGTCCTCTCAGGTGATTATTCTGAGCAACAGGAAGAGTCCCATCAGCATTGAGCATGCTCAAACCATTCAAGGCTTTATACACATCAATCAGATCATCTCGCAAGTGCCTAGTCTCCAGACACTGTAATTTGTACTCATTCTCTGTACTTTTTCCAACAGCTCTACATCCTTCTTAAAATGAGGCCTCCAGACCTGTATGCAGTACCCAAGGTGTGGCCTGACCATTGCCTTATACAAGGGAATAATCACTTCCTTATCCCTGCTAAAAAATTCCTATATATCATTGACAAGACATCATGAGTTACTCTTACAGACAGTCTGCTGAGAAAACTTCATATCTGCTTGCACAATTACTGGGCCTTTTCGTTCTCTACCACTGTCAGTGTAGTACCATTGAGTTGATACGTTACTCTGGGGTTACTGCTTCCCATATGTAGTACTTTACATTTGTCAATGTTAAACTTCATTTGTCACCTCTCAGCCCATCTGCTCAACTTTTCTAGATCCTGTTGCAGCAGCATACTGTCATTAGTGTCCTTAACACTGCAAAGGTGTCCTCTGCCAACCTTCGTGTCATCTGGAAACGTGGACCTTAAGCTTGATATACCATTATCAATATCATTTATAAATACAGAAAACAACAATGGATGGACCCAACACTGAACCCTAAGGGACTCCACTAATAACATTAGTCCACAATGAGAAGTGTCCATTGATTACCACTCTGTCTTCTCCCACTCAACCATCCCTTTATCCATAGCAACAATTTGCCTCCAATGCCACACTGCTCCAATTTGTTCAGCAGTCTTCCATGTGCAACAGTATCAAAAGCCTTTCTAAGATCCAAATATATGATATCAAAGTTATTCCCTGCATCCAGTTCCTTTGTGACCACATCATAGTATCCAATCAAATTGGTTAGACAAGACTTTCCCTTAACAAAACCATGCTGTGTCCGAGCTATAACTGAAGTCTTGTCTAGATGATCCTGCAGTGCTTCTTTAACGAGTGCCTCCAATAATTTTCCTGGAACAGAAGTTAAACTAACAGGTCTATAATTTCTTGTGTCACTCTTTGATCCTCCTTTGTGAATTGGGATCACATTTGCACATCTCCACTCCATGGGTACCTCTCCTGAGTCCAAAGAAGCTCTCATAATTATGGCTAAGGGTTTGCTTACTTCCTTTGCTGCCTCCTTTAATATAACTGGATAGTTCCCACCAACCCAGGTGCCTTTCTTATGTTTATCTTCAACAATTTCTCCTCCACTTTCCTCTCAGTTATTACAAAATCATCTAGCTCACTGCCAGGGTTTAATTCACCCCTCCCTGAATAACTCTGCATGTGTGAATGTAGTTGCAAAATACTCATTTAGTTTGTTAGCCACCTGAGCAGGATCAGCAGTTGAACCATCAATATCCAGTGGACCAATCTGATTCCTCCCTTTCCTTCTAGAGTTTACACAGGTAAAGAACTCTTTGCTGTTTTTCTTTACATCCTTTGCCAAAGATTTCTCATAATCTGCCTAATCTCATTTGTGACTTGGTTACAGACCAGCTTATATCTAGCATAGGCTTCCATGTCACCCATTAATTTATATGTATCCCATTCATTTTTGTTCTCTGCCACGTGTCTCATTAGTTCATCTGACATCCATTTAGGTCTACCTTGAACAATATTTCTTAGTTGGTATGTAAAGCATAGTAGCTTCCAAGATTAATTCTTTGAATGCCTCCCATTTTGAATTTGCTGTTGGTAACATCAGTTGGTTCAACCGTATAGATTTTTAATACTGCCTGAGACCACCGTAGTAGTAGTGGCATGTGATGCAGGAAAGTTTATGTAGCATCAGCCAAAAAAAAAAAAAAAAAAAAAATCACACAATTCCCTCCAAATGCCTGTCCAGTTCCTCCTTAAATTTATTTAACCTATCAACTTCCACAACGACAGATGGAAGTTTGTTCCAGCAATTAACCACCTGCTGGCTCAAGGCAAATTTCCGCACATCTATTCTACATCTGTCTGTTCTTAATTTGAATTTATGCCCCTTTAGGTTCGTAATCTGAACAAGTGGAAGTATCCCATCAGAATTCAGCGGGCTTAACCCATTAAAGGCCTTATACACTTTAATCAGATCACCGTGCAGGTGCTTAGTCTCCAGCCACTGCAATTTGCAGAACTTAAGCCTCTCTCTTGGTAAGAGGATCCCTTCATTCCCCTCATCAATCTTGTTGCCCTTCTCTGTACATGCTACCGTAGTCACCTTTACGAAAGCAAAAACCCTTCCCTTTACCCCTGATTGGTAGTTACCTCTTTGAGTAAATCCCACTTCAGCACACTGTGATCACTGCCACCTAGTGGTTCCTTTATCTGCAGATTCTTGATGCATGAAGAATCTCTACTGATAATCAGATCAAGAGTATTACTCCCTCTAATTGCCTCCCGAACAGGTACTCTAACCTGGTTCCCTTTAAAACCCCATCCCAAGACGGGAGGGAGGATACAGGTCTCTGTCTCCTCCCCTCCCTGTCTCCCCCCCATACTTCGCCTGGTGGAGCTCGGCTCCACTGACCTCTTTGGGGATGCCTACTCTATCGTCTCTATTCTTCTATCTGTTTTGCCCCGAGTCTTCAGTCTCCCCTCTGTTACTAAACCAACCGAGTCTAGCGATCAACCCCAACCAGTGATTTCCTAACAGCAATCCCATAAAGCATTAATGTCAAATGTGTAAATTTTTTTTTTTTTAGGTTCTAGCCACTGAAATCCCAGGAAACTAGGTGACAGGACCTGTGAGAGCAACTTGTGATACTGGACACACCTGGCTAGCCTACACGTGGCAGGGTTTTCGCAATGTCGGGTCCCACTAGGGGGCCTGGCAGCCAATAAGCTGGACAAACAATGGGCACAACACATTACACAGCACAGACATGGCCCACACACTTTCAAGTCTCTGGTTTGACAGTGTACTGTCCTCGATACAGCGAACACATGCATAGATGGGAGAAATCCCAGGTGCCGTCTGACACGAACATACTTTATACCTCCTGAACATGCCGATGTAGAAAACAATCATCTAATAAATCCACAAAAGCCTTGCCAGTGTATGAGTGACCAACCCACAAATAAAAGTCAATATCTGGGAAATTAAAATCCCCCATTATAAGACTGATTTACTGGCCCACTCTATTTCCCTGTACAGTTTCTTATTATACTCATTAGGCCTATAACACACTCCTACTCAATTTTGATCTCCCAATGCTCATGCCACACCAAACTTACTCGACACTGCACTGTCCAGCGATTTAGACTGGCTTCGCTTCCTTGGATTTTATGTGGTTCTTAACTAATAGCATAACCCCTCCTCCATTCCTATCCTGTCTTATCCTTCATGTACACATTGTACTCTCCAAATTCCAGTTCTGCATTCCTTATATCTGTGTGACACCACGTCTCTGATATTCCAACAATATCTGCCTTTGATGTTTTGAGCAATACCTGAAATTTATTTATCAAACTCCTAGCATTGGTGTACACGCAAGTATACATGCACATGTTCCTATTCTTAGCTACCCTAACACAACCCACGTGTTTACTTGTACTGCAATGACTCCCAGCAGTCTCTGAAATACCCTGCATCTTGTTTTCCAGGCTGCTGCTGCTGATTCCAATTAAAGCAGTGCAAGAATCACTTTCACTTCTGCCAGTGGCTACTGTTAATCTATTAGACCTTGTATCTCCCCAAGCTAGCAATTTTCCGACCCACCTAACACTGCCTCGATAGTATCAGCAAATATTCTTGCACCCTTTCTATTTAAGTGTATCCCATATTCTTGCATCATATGCATCTACTAATGCTGATATCAAATTACAAGGATAAAACCAGAATTTTTTTTTTTTAAAGTTGTGGGAACCATTTTGCCAATTTCAGCAGGTACATTTGCCTATCTTTGGACTTTTTTTGAAGAGGCTTAATGTTTTTTTTTTTTTTTTTTTTTTTGTGTTTTTTTTCTTGTTTTCTTAGGAATTAGCTCTCATACGTATATGCAGTTTCACAATTGCCTTATACGGTGGAGAGTTATATTACCTTAGTATTCATTCACTCCTCAACGAATATTGTATACCCTGCCAGAAGTTATTCAAGCATGCATATCACTCAGACATACCAATATATATCTCATGTGTCTATCTGAGCAGTAGCAGTACATTAGAAGCCAGCTTAGGTTGTGGATTGGAACTTGTAGACTTTCATTGTGGGTTGGTGGTTTGATACCAAATTACTAACCTTTCTCTCTGCGCAACTTTGACTTCTGAACTGCCCAAAATCCACTGTGCATATGTCATTCAAGGATGGAAGAATGTAGGTGATATGTTAGCAAGTCTATTAAGTGATAGAAGTATCCATTAGCATCAAACATCTGTAACTAGCTATATACCCTTGTATTCGGTGGTAGGCAGCTGTGCATCAGTATCATATGACCAATGTTAAACAGCATTTGGAGTGGCGGTGGTGTTCCTACATTCATGGACTTTAACAGTGGTAGAAGGTGCTGTGCAGCAATGAACCTTGTAAAATGTTTCATTCCTATGGCTGTGTCTGGGTAGGTAAGTTGCTCAGAGAGCATTTCCTATCTGAGCACATTATCTCGATCATTAAATCTGGCAGTTGGTTGGTTGTTTAGAGGTTTTATGGCACATCAGCATCTAAGGCTAAGTGTGCCAAGTCAAAAGATATAAATAGTACAAAAAATAAATGTATTATAAAATAATATATAAAACAGTTGTAACATAAAGAATAATAACACTATAAATAAAATTATATAAATTAATAAGGTTGGAATTTTGGAGATTTTCTTGGCTTTGGGAATGCAAGGGTGATTGCCCTTATGCCAAGAATCAGAATCAAAGGATGACATGAGTAATTACAGACCTGTTAGTTTAACTTCTGTTCCACGGAAAATAATGGAGTTGCTGGTTAAAGAAGTAATTCAGGATTATCTAGACAAGGCCACAATTATACTTCAGACATTGGTTTGTTAAGGGAAAATCTTGTTTGACCAATTTAATTGGATACTATATGTGGTCACAAAGGAACTGGATACAAAAAATAATTTTGATATCATATACTTGGACTTCGTAGCCGAGTGGTCAGGAGTGGGAGTGCAGTAGCACACGCTCTTTGAGTAGACTGGGGTTCAAGCCCCTGACTGCTGAATACGGTCGATCTGCCAACTGGACCAGCGTGGCAGATTAAGGTACTTACTTCCATCCTGCAGTGGGTTGATAATGGCTGCACTTTACCTTTTTACTTGGACTTCAGGAGAGCTTTTGATACTGTTGCACTTAAGACTGCTGTATGGTTGGGGTAGTGTGGCATTAAAGTCAAGTTGCTGCTATGGACTGGGTAAATATTCATCACATGGATGACCTTGTTCATACTGTGCTTTAACAGAGATGAGAGAAGTAAAACATATTTACCCTTCATATTCCAAATTTTATTGCAGATTGCTTTGGCACTAGTTATCTGGTTAATTGAGGATGTAAACTGGACCAAGCATGCTTTTTGGCTCTGACGATGTATAAATTCCACTTTAGCACAAACTCTTTTAAAGGCTGTAAAATATCCGATGCCAGATTTTGTTTGTTTGTTTTTTGGTTTTTAGGAGCATTAGCAACTAAGGCCATATTGCTCCGGGATATGCGGTGGTCATTCCCTGACCTTTCCGCATCCTCCGTATTTGGTGGTGACGGGCTTGAACTCCGGTCTAATCAAGAAGCGTGTGCAGCGCACTGTTGCTCCTTCCCACCTGGCTATGGAGGTGCCGTCAGATTTTGTGCCTTTCTTTACTGTTTTGGAATTGCAATTGGCACTGCATGGATAATACATTCTGTGACGTGCTTCACTGCACCATCAAATGAATGATGCAGTGAACTGATATTACAGAAAAGTAATCACTTCTATCAGGATTCTGTTCCACCTCCCAGGAAAGCTGAGGAAGTAGGGAAGGGAAGCAAATGGAGATAGCAGAGAATGTATGGGTAGACATGTAGAACTAGGTGATTCCCACATTTAATAAGGTAAGGTCATTCCTGTCTAGCATATTATTATTATTAGGCATATCGTGCAAGGAAGTCTGAGGTTTATACTGCACCAGCCAAAAAAAAAAAAAAAAAAATTCCGAGTTACCCTGAGAGAGAGAGAGAGAGAGAGAGAGAGAGAGAGAGAGAGAGAGAGAGAGAGAGAGAGAGAGAGAGAGAGAGAAGTAGAAAGGAGTCACCAAGAAAGAGTAGAATGATGATATCCAGCTCAGGATCCTGGGTGTGCCAAGCCCATACCAGATTGGGCCCTGTGGTGTTAAACAATATGATCTCATTCATTAATTTCTGCACTATCCCACAGGATATTATGCCCATTAAAGTCTCCAACAACTAGGAGTGGAGAGGGCAATTGCAAAATAAGGCTATTGAGATCTGCCTGGGTGATGTTTGCCCCAGGAGGCAAATATATAGAACAGATTGTGAGGAAGGACTCCACTGATAGATGAATTGTTATTGCTTCTAAGTTAGTGTTCAATTGAACATGTGAAAGTTGTATGATTGCCCGTAAGGATTGAAACTCCTCCATGTACTGGGCCATCCCTGTTCCTGACTTTATGGATGGTAGAATAAGGGTAAGCAGTTTATGTACAAGGTACTTACAAAAATGCATCTTTAAAACATTGATCACTCTTTGATCCACTGGTTGCATAACTGACGTAGAATCCCCAGGGAAGAGCTTCACACAGACTTTGTTTAAGTGCTCATTGTTTTTTGGAAGAGCAGGGCAGTTATCGACAAAGAAAATAATTTTTCTATTCTTTACTGTCATCTTTGAATCTAGAGCTCTTAAATACTCATCAAAAAGAGCACAGGTCATCCATGCTATTTTATTGTTCCTATATTTACGTGGAAGTGTTTTCGCATTATTGAAATAGCATGGTTTCTTGGGTTTTCCTATCGCAAGAAATGGTAGTTGTCTCTGAGCCATCCATATTAGCCCCCACTAGCACTAATTCCCTCCTTACTCAGTTTACTACCATGGAAATTCTGTCCTTTCATAGGACAGGACTTTATAAGTTAAAAAAGAGTCCTAATTTGTCAACGTTAAAAATATCACACTTTCTATATTGTTTGATCAAAACATGTAGTTTCCTTTTTCTCCACTTGTTCATTAATTTCTGCACTATCCCACAGAATATTCCCATTAAAGTCTCCAACAAATAGGAATGGAGAGGGCAATTACAAAATAAGGCTGCTGAGATCTGCCTGGGTGATGTTTGTAATATCACCAGGCAGACAGATCTAAATGACCTAACTTGTACCATATTCACACTAGAAGGTTCTCCTCAAATTACTCTATAAACTAAACCATTTTCTTCTGAAATCTATCAAACTGCCCATTGGAAGGAAAGAAGTCCACTCCAAGCCTATCAGCAATTTCGATACCCTTCTCTCCCAACAAGTGCCATTAACTGGAACATTTGCAGCAGATATCTGCTCGATGAAAACAACCGCAATATGTCACTTCCATTATATCAAAATGTTTGTTTAATATTTTTTAATATGAAAATAAAGAATTTCTATATTTAAAAAACATTAAGTGGGAAAACAGCATTATAATAGTACACTATGTATTCTTTATCATATACTTTTTATGCTGGAAAGCTTTTTACCCGTGAAACTTCTTATTCAGGAAAATAATACATTGCAATATAGAGTATAAACCAGAGTAGTGATGCTCAATGCATTCTATGTTGATTTCAATATTTGAAAAGAATAAAAGAAGTTTACCTCAATGTATGTAGAACACTTTTATTATACTCTCTTTTCACTTTTTATGAAATTAAAATGAATATAACATTAAAATAAATTGAAAACAATTAAAAAATCGAAATTATTACATTACAGAAAAAATAAATTGAACACAATTAAAAATGAATTAAAAGAATTGAATGTAAATTTTGCAAAACGATTTTCCTTCCTGAAGCTGACAATGCTTTTTGACCTTATGTTGTGATCACAGGAATGAATATGTGTTTTCATTGTTTTCAATTTATTTTTTACTGTAATGTTTTATTCATTTTAATTTCTGGAGAGCATCATATGGAAGTGTTCTATATGATATTGAGGTAAACTTCTCATATTCTTTTTAATATTACAATATATAGAATTGAAATTGGGCAAACATCTTATGCAGGAATTTCTTATCCAAGCATTGTATATATAAAAATACATATATAATATAATTGTGTAAAACTATATATTTTTTTCATTTTCTTTTCTTTTGTAATGAATAGGAGCTCTCTGATCAATATCCAGCAATGGTCTACCACCATACTGAGCATCCACCTTCCTTGATAATGATTCTCTGTGGTACCGATATCCTGATTGATGGCACAAATATCTCTGTTCTTGTCCAAGGTTATGTGAGAAAAAGTCTAAATTCGAATGGAGGAATTGTATTTTTAGAGTATATTTCTACTGAGATTTTGCTAGACTTGTAATAAATTCTCAATCAAAAATGCTCACAAACTTCCTTGAAGGATTCCTTGTCTTAAATTCAGTCCAAAGGATTTAACATTCAAAATGTTCATCTTTTGGTAACTCTGTGGTCTGTGGATTGATAGTAAGAGAGGCATTTGAAAAGTTGTGGAGAGTTGATTTAAGGGGTCTGGTAACATGTTACTTTCCAACATAGTCCCTTTTGGATTCAATGCACTTTTTTCACTGATGCTGCAATGTGTTGATTCAAGCTGCAAAGAAAGTTTTCTCTTGGATCTCCAGGAATGCATTCACTACAGGATTGATGTCACTTTCAGCGGGAAAATGGATGACATCCAAGTATTTTTTCAATTTTTTTTTATTTCATTTATTGTACTATGCAGTACCAGCAATCCATAACCTATTTACAATGTTGTACGACTGAACAATGTTGATGTATGATTATTTTGGATTCCCTTTTAGAGGGTCAGTTTGTTCTCATCACAATGTAAAATACCATGAAGATATCTGACACTATAAAGACACAATATAAGATTGTGATTAGCTCCAAGGATCAAATTGACACTTGTAGGTCCACCATTTGAAACCTCATGTTTGCTAAATACATGATTGGTGGCACACAATTTGGCTTCCGCAACGGCCTAGGAACTAGAGACTTTTCTGCATGCAAGTCTTACTACAGAGATGCAGAGACTTAGGACAATATGTGTATATACGTTTCATTGATTTTTAAAAAGCTTTTGACTGTGTATAACATGATCGCCTCATCAACATGTTACAACAGATTGGACTTGATGGTAAAGACATACATATTATCAAGAATCTCTATTGGAAACAGGGCAGTAGTCAGAACGGGGGACACTGAGATGCAGGAGACTAAGATCAATAGAGGGGTCAGGCAAGGCTGTATATTCTCACCACAACTGTTCAACATATACTCCGAATATATTTTAAGGGAAGCTTTGGAAGCTGTGAAAAAAGGCATAAAAGTAAATAGCCACGTAATAAATAACATTCATTATGCTATGACACAGCATTAATAGCAGGCAACAACAAAGAACTGTAAGAATTGTTAGAATGAGTAAATAAAGCATGTGAAGATCAGGGCTTGCACATCAATATACAAAAAACAAAATTAATGATCATCAGTAAGGCTGGAGTCAAAGGTTCAAATCTTGTTTTAAATGGAAAGAGTAAAAAGGCTCGAATACCTCGGCTGCTGGTTAAATGAAAATTTAGACCCTGATGAAGAGATTAAGATCAGAATTGAGAATGTAAGATGTGGATTCGTGAAATAGAAAGCACTGGTTTCAGAAAAAATCTTGCAATGGCAACTCACATGAAGTTTGTAAGATGCTAAGTGTGGCCACTACTTCTGTATGGAGTGGAAACTTGGACACTCAGGGCTTCAGCGGCGAACAGTGTGGAGTCCTTCAAGATGTGGGTGTATAAAAGAATGCTGAGGATCCCCTGGACAAAGCGGATGACAAATGAACAAGTGCTACAAATTATAGGACATAATTGAAAAATGATGAGCATTGTAAAAAGACAAAAGGTAAAATACCTTGGACATATCATGAGAGGAAGGAAGGAAGTATGAGTTGTTGCAGGTAGCACTGGAGGGGAAGAGAGGAGTTGGCTGATGGAAAACATCAAGAGATGGATGGAACTGGGTTTCAAAGAACTTGTCAGACAGGCTGAAGATATAGAAATGAGTACAAAAAAGTGATCGCTGACCTCTGAACTCAGAGATGACACTGAAAGAAGAAGGTCCACCATGAAGATTCAAAATGAAAAATTGTGGTCAAGATGAAGTCAAATTTTCCTCAAACCTGAATAGTCCCAACAGTACAGCAGTTAACAGTAAAGGGAAATACTCAATCAGTCTCCACGTACAATTCTTGGAACAACAATAACATCCCAGGTCATCCATCGAGGAAGCAACCATAATGCAATCCAACAGGCTCATTTTGGTGCTCTAACCCTCCACTGGAGCCCCAATTTTTCCTAGTATTTTTTCGAATTAGGAAATAGGTAAAAGTCCAATGGTGCTAAATCTGGTGAATATGGGAGATGGTCCTAAATTTCAAAGCTGCACTCGTGCTATGCAGCCATGGCAAAGACAATTGGGAACAGGTGCATTGTACTGTTGGAACAAGATTCCTTTTGCTGAATTTTCCTCAGCATTTGTCTTTGATGTTTTCACATAAATGCCTCACAAAGCCCACATAATATGCCCTTATGATTGTCTGGCCTTTCTGAAGGTAATAATACACTAGCAAGAATCCTTGAGCATCCTTAAACAACCCATACCATCCCCTTGCCAACCTTGGAGAACATTAACATTAGTAGAGAAGTTACTAGAACACAGAGCCATTGGCCATCACTAATAGAGAGAGAGAGAGAGACTTACAGTCAGAAAGAAAACTGGATACCAAATTGGAAAAAAATAAGCAATCTGGAAGCTTGTTAAGAAGGCCTTTATGCCAAACATGATCAAAAGTTTAAGAAATATCAAGAACAACTGCTCAAGTTTCACCAAACTTTCCCATTGAATTTGTCCATAAATGAGTAACACAAGCCAAATATCACCAGTGGATTCCATCAGCACTGATGGAATCCACGTTGGTGATCATTGATCAGATGGAAAGTTTTGAGATAGTTTAGGAGTTAGTGGGGAGCAGTGGCACAGCCAGGATTTTTTATAAGCAGGTATATTCACAAAAAAAGGTGCCGCCAGGATTTTTTGTCAGCAGGTACAAAAAGGAGTGAATTTCCTAATGCTAAAAAGAGCCACAATACCTGATTTTGGCATAAGGGGGTATAATGTAGCTGCTGACCCTACCCTGCTACGCCCCACTGGTGGGGAGGTAAGTGCAATGGGATGATCGTTGGATGGGAGGGATTGGTTTGTCACCCTTTTTAAGAACTGGCTGGATATGAGCAAATTTCCAAGAGGAAAGAAAAACTTCAGTGGAATAAGAAAGGTGACATAGAACAGGAGTAAGCGCAGGTTTTGATAACAAGTGGAAATATACCGGCAGGACCATCTCGTTTCACATTCTTGTAGTGCCAAACAACAGGAGGCTAAGAACAGCCAAGAGGCCATCACCAAGTTGTGATCTCAGTTGCCTATAGGACCACTCATCATGATTGTGTACTTGGAAGCATTGTTTGTGAGAAAAAGAGAGTTTGTCATTTGGTTAGGGTTGTCTGGTATTGTGGTAGGTAAATTAATAATCTATGCAAAGTCATTAGTAATTACAAAGCCTCAGCATCTCAACAGCTGGGTCTGTGT
Source organism: Mastigoproctus giganteus (assembly GCF_048544385.1). Taxonomy (NCBI): domain Eukaryota; kingdom Metazoa; phylum Arthropoda; class Arachnida; order Uropygi; family Thelyphonidae; genus Mastigoproctus; species Mastigoproctus giganteus. Next base: position 89,058,071 of record NC_143578.1, on the reverse strand, counting down.
GACTAGAAAATGGAAGTCAGCTGGACTTGTAAAGATTGAAATAATCTAGAAAATTTATCTCACTGTTAGGTTGATTGATTGATTGATTTGGTAGTTGTTGGCGCATCGGCTTCTGTGGCCATATTGCACCTCCCAAGGTTTTTTTGCAGTACTTTGATCCAAGCCCGAGGCGGGAATCGAACCCGCGACCTTTGGGTTGCCGGTTAGGTGCTTTACCCACTCGGCTAGCCCGGTCGGCCTCACTGTTAGGAGAACTGGACTTGAGAAGGTTGTGTGCACAGTTCCACTTCAAAGAAAGGAAGTCAGAGTTCCTTTAGTGGTTAGTGGAGTTGGGAGAACGACAGAGGCAGCAGATGAATTTGATAAAATGGGGTAGAGAGATTTTAAGCCAGAGAAGATTGAAAAGAGGAGATTCCAAATTACTGAGTCTGACATGAAATATAAGAGTGGACATATGCACAAATATCACCTTTGCAGTGAAAGGAATCGTACAGCGAATAATTAGGACAACTGAGTTAGTTAGTTAGTTATTTGGTTTTTAGGAGCATTAGCAACTAAGGCCATATTGCTCCGGGATATGCGGTGGTCATTCCCTGACCTTTTTGCATCCTCCGTATTTGGTGGTGACGGGCTCGAACCCCGGTCTAATCAAGAAGCGAGCGCGTGCTACGCACTGCTGCTCTTCCCACCTGGCTACGGAGGCGCCTAGGACAACTGAATGAGCAGTGGTTGTGTAAACTGATAATTGAGATTCTCTCAGAAAAAGTACATGGGGCTTGGAGGACTGCAGGCAGAATGGACATCACTGAGATTGGAACTGAAACCATGTATATTTGTTTAATGAATTAGTGTTCTTGGGAGGTTTAAGTCTTTTTTTTTTTTTTTTTTTGCAGTTAATTTGTTCTATTAATTTGACTATTCATGATGTATTCGGTAGTGGAGAAAGTAGAAGGGGGCATGTTGTATGAAATAATGAATTTTCATTTTCGGATATAACGTACACACAGCAAGAATTTACACAGCTCTTTGACATAACATGGCTTTGAAATGCCCCTCCCTGCATACACACTACTCAGACTCCCTCCAGTCACTGCCTGGTAGAGTAGAGGCAGCAAGATTATACACTAGCTGATTTGGATGCCTCTTGGAGTGATACTGATAGGTTCAATCTGGTGGAATAATTAGTGGTTGGCCTGTAAACACTGTTTTAGAGCTTCACCTAAGAAATGTAAAGAAGATTAAATCTCACCATAACTTCAAAAGACATAAATCATACTGCACGATGGAAGAGATGGGGGTTGCCAGAGCTTTGCTCTGGAGACTAAATGTGGGTTTCACCACCTTGCGTCTCCAATGAGCAGAATGGAAGTATTGCACCAGTTGGTTAGAGTTATCTATGACCTAGATAGGTAGTAGATGACTCCAGTTTCCTCTCCTAATGAACAAGTTTCTCATGGAGTAGGACTAGGTAGTTTGTCACCCATGACTAAATATTCCAATGGCTGATGGGATGTTTGGATACTCAGTTTTTTTTTTTTCTGACTTTTCCTTTTTGTCCTATAGTAGCACAAAAATACAAAAAATAGTAGTAATTTCATTGGCACAACTGGTTGGCTCACTCCACGCCATGCCATAGAAACACAAATGGCAGTGGTAGTGGTACTTTGCTTTAACCAGCCTCTAAGATGCAAAGCACAATTAGTGCAGTATACTGAGCCAAAATAAAGTTCATATGCATTTTTTTAAGTGGGGTGTTATAGGCCAGTTGTGAAATTTAATTGTGTAATCACCACACAGAGACACTCAAAAGCTATTTGGTGAATTAATGCACTGATGTGAAATTTTAAAGTTCAACTGCAATTGACACCAGAAACTAAAGAAAAGTACAAGTTTAACTAATACCAAATAAAAAAAATGTTAACTCACGCATACTTATAATTCCAACTGAATTAACTGTCTGGGAGGTTTGCTTTTTATATATGTTTGGCATACAGGGAACAGGTGGTGGAAGAGGGCAGAATTTAGAAATTGTCAGATACTGACCAATGCAACAAGATCTAGAAAACTGACTTCAAAACTTCTCAATCAGCAGTCAAACTACTATAAACAGACAAAAGAAACAAACAGACAAAAAGAGAAATTTTTAAAATTTATTGCTTTCCTTCGTGATGGTGGGATTATTGGTAACACTGGGTATAACCACCATGGTCAAGTCCTGAAATATAGCACCTACTATAGACAAACCAAAATCTAAATATGCAAGAACTAAAATATGAAAAACTTGTGAAACTGAAGGCAATAAGTGAAAAAATTTTTCATGGTTGGTCAGTAAAATAGCTGTCTTTTAAACAAATAGTAGATATGCGACTTCAGGCATTTTCTCATGCCATTTAAACCTTGCAAGTAAAAAAAAAAAGAAAAAGAAACAGGAACAAAGTGCTTTTCACAAATAACTAGTCAAATAGCTTCTAGACATTTTATACTTTTTTAAGTACTCATAACCATTCGGTATTATTAAAAAATATGTATGCTAATTATTTTATTAAGCTTTACACTATTTAGGCATACAAAATATAGCTGATTCATTGCACTTTCTTTTTATTTAATAACATCTATGGGAACATTTATGGTTATAAATTTTTTGCACAACTAAACCTATTAGAACAAAATACTATTTTGTTTCATGTAAGTATTTCTGAAATGTATCATTTTATCAGATAAAAAAATTAACAGCATAAAAGATGACTATTTAATATACAGATTTAATATACTTTTTGTTCTATACATCCACCTTCCACTTTGAAACATGTGTACAATCAAAATAAAAGAATAGAGAATTAATTTTAACCAATTTCTTATAGTTCCAAACTTTTTGAACAACCTGTATAGGTTGCTCTTTCTTTTCTTACTTACTTTTCTCTGTCCCATTTGGCTCCATCAATAAATAATCCATAAATATATACACCATCAGTTGGAGGAATGTCACAGGAATCAAGTCGCAGAACCTTATCAAATAAATGATCTGTTAAGAATAATCACATACTAGCTTGGTATAATAATAATCAATATAAACTTCTATAACAGTAAGTAAAGGAAATGTATTTAACTAATGAGAAAGAAACTAATTATTTGAGAAAGCTTATTTGGATAACTTTCCCTAATTGCATTTTTGAATGAAAATGGTATTTTTTGAGGATTAAATCAACCATGTGAACTGGTTAAATTACATGTTACACGATAGTGTTATATGTTATCAAGGAAATGGCACAGATTGCATAAGGTAATGTTTAATTTGTTGATAAGCTTCACAGAATAAAGTATTAATTGTACCAGACAACAAATAATAATAAAAAAAAAATGTAGCTATGATTAAAATGGGTTATTATGACTAATTTTAAAATACTCTGATTTAAAAATTATACCTGCATGCCATGATTTATATTTTCAGGTATAGCACAGTTTTAGGAATATATATAGTGCATATAGCAAGTTTTAGGAATATATATAGTGCATAAAGCAAGTTTTAGAAATATATATAGTGCATAAAGCAAGTTTTAGGAATATATATAGTGCATAAAGCAAGTTTTAAGGAATCATTAACAAACAATGATTTCTGACAGTAAGGTAAGGAGAATCCTCAACCCCATGCAAGTTTGGTATGTGAGATTTTGTTCTTACTTCTAGCAGGAACTTCATTATCTAAGGCCGCCATAGCCTAGTGGTCAGGTGCGCAGGTGCATAAGTTCACGTGCCTTGAGTGACCAGGGTTCAAGCCCATGACTGCTGAATATGGTGCTGTTTCTTGTATTCTCTCTATCTTGTGAACTCCTCTGACCGTTTGGTCATCCCAGAGTATAAACAGAAAATTTATTTATTTATTTATTTATTTATTATGTGAGAAAATTCAGCCTCATGTGGTTAAACATATAGCAGCTGAGTGGTAAATGGTTCAGCTAATGTTGGCTACTGTCAAGTGTTGTGCAGTGAATCAAAAAAACACCAAAATTTGGTGTTTTGTTGCTCCGACATCCATTTTGCTCCAGTAATATAGCTTTCAAGCATTTTGTATCTTTTCCAGCCCCTGTTCGCTCATGGAGATGAAGAGAACAACCATCTAACACTGGAATTGAAATTAAAAATATTGAATTGGACTGAGGGTTCTATTTCCAGGCAAATCCATGATTTATAATATTAAAAGGAATGCAATAATGTTATGTTAAAAGGAATGAATAATCACCCTGTATGAAACATGTCATTTTAGTGTGTTGACTCAAGAATATACATGGAAGCTACAAGCCTCCATACAAAGTAGTCAGTGGTGTTTCTGTTTGTAAAGAAGTTTTAGCTTTTCAGTATTTCTCCTTTAAGTGAAATGAAGGTGCAAGAGAAGCACGGATTTTCTTTTTTATGTCGGGCTATTCCTTTCAGGCTAATTTTGGAAGAACAGATGAACAGTTTCTATTTACTTGGTTTATATACTAGACCAGGGGTCACCAATTAGTTTTCATAGGGGTCAATATTAGAAAAAAAAAAATCTTATCATGGTCTGCATGTTTGAAATTAAAATAAAGTTTGTTAAACATAAGTCTGACTGTATATTTAAATTAATGATTTAGGTTCATTTACCTCACGGTCCACAAAAATTTTTTTTTGCGGTCTGGATGCAGACCGTGGTCCATTAATTGGTGACTCCTGCTGAAGCAGGCTAGTAAATATCTCTGTAAAAAAGGATGGAATGAACTAATTCTCATGGTGATTGGACTAAGAAAATGTCCCAGAAAGAATAGGTTTTCAGCTGGTGTTGTTTAATAATGATTAATAATGTCATTTAATAAAAGGTTACCATTTTCCCGACTTCAAAGCTAAACAAAATGGTCTCAATATAACGAATTTGGAAAATAAAGATATAATTTAAATTTAATACTGTCCTTGGAAATATTCTGTATTCCCAAGGACAGAATTAAATAATAAAAATAATTTTTTATTATTTAAATAAATAACTTAAATAACAATGGATTATTAATCCATTGTTATTTAAGTACAGGAACACCTCACATAGCATGATTAATTAGTGCCAAAAAAATACTGTGCTATTTTTTTACCGCGCTGGTCGAGGTATTATTAGTATGTATTTTAATGTAATGTGTTCTGACAATTTGATTATATGGGTTGAGTTGCAGAAATATATAGGTGTTTGTTTACTATAAATTGATGCACATGAAGTTCTTGCAAAAAAAGAAATTAAAATGATAAAAAAGAAAAATACTAGTAAGTACAGTACAGATTATTTTTATTGCAGTATGTACATACCAAAAGAATATAAGTAAAGTATGTACTGTATTTTTATTTTGAAAAAGAACTAATCAGCTTAGTTTGCACAGTTCTTTTCTTCTTTTTATCTGCATACATCTCTTTATAACATCGAATGTCATTTGCAAAGCCTACCTTACTTTCATACCTCATTTGATGTTTGGATCTAGAACTCTCAGTGTCATTACATTTTTCTTTCCATTCATATTTGCGTATAAAGGTGTTAACGTTTTTAAAAAATAATCCTTAATAAAAATACACAGCGAAAAATATTTGTACAGCTTATGCACAGTGAACGACTTCACCGCTCGGAATCTAGACTGTTTACTAATGTATGAATGCTAGCAGAGTCTGTATGTAATGGGAATTGTGTGGCAACAGTCAGCGTGGCCTTGAATCCATAACGCATTGGCCTACGTGCTGGCATTATAATACATACATACATATCAAATGTATTGGTGCATAACGCAGTTAATTTTTTTTCAATTTGTAAACCACGCTATAGCGAAACCCACGCTGTTCGAAACTGCTATGCGAGGTATACCTGTATACAAATTTTATAAACTTTAAAAAATTTAATAAAATTTATAAACTTATTTAATTAATAATCAACACTTCAACTGTCATTAGAACCAGCAGTTAGATTTCACCCATTGCAGTTCAGCATGCCTTGAGATCCACCTTCTAGTTCACACATTGTTTAATTGTCCATGTTCTATGAGATGGCACACACTTATCATTATATTGTATGGGCATTTCAGGCAAGTGGCCTAGGTAACCTGAATATGATATTACCCAGAAGTTATGTGAAACTATCTAACAGATAATTACACTGCTCTGTAAATCACCCCTTCTCTGTTTCCTTGTTATATATTCAAGAGGGAGAACTATAAATTTTAAAAATGCAGTAATGCAAATATAATAAACATTTGATATTTATTATATATTTGAATTTTGAAAGCATAACGATTTTGATAAGAAAAGAGAACTCAGATAACAGAGAAATTTTTAAAATTTATTGCTTTCCTTCATGATGGTGGGATTATTGGTAACACTGGGTATAACCACCATGGTCAAGTCCTGAAATATAGCACCTACTATACTGGGGGTAACTGTCTAGGTGTGAATGAATGTAAGCAGGGGTCAAGGTGTGACATCTGCACCACACAGAGGAATGCCGCCCCTCTGTGTCACCGGGCAATAGTAAGTGGTAGATGACTATCATCAAGTGCAATACCACCACTTTGCTTACTGGAGGCTTTAAGTGGTGAAACCCATGTTTAGTTTCCAGAGCTAAGCTCTGGTAACCCTCCTTCTCTTTCATCATGCAGTGTGACCGATGGATGTCTTTTGTGGTTATGATAGGCACTATGGCGAGATCCAATCTTCCTTACATTTCAAGGACACAGCTCTAAAATGGTGCTCGCAGGTCGGCCACTAGACAAAACCAATTGGTAAATCTCCAGGAGGCATCTGTATCAGCTAGTATATAATCTTGCTGCCTCTACTCTGCCAGATAGTGACTGGAGAGAGTCTGCGTACTATGTATGCAGGAGGGGGCATTGCTGAGACCATGTTATATCAAGAAGCTCGGTATATTCTTGCTGTGTGTACACTATATCTAAAAATTTCACTATTCATACATGTCCTCCCTACCTTTTTTTTCATTAAATGAATCAGGAATAGTCAAACTAAGAGAACAAATATCTGCGAAAAGATCTAAATATCCAAAAACTTCCTCGTTCATTTCACAAATGTACATGTATATGGTTTCGGTTCCAATCTCAATGATGTCCAATTACAGTCTGTCAAGCCCCACTTACTTTTTCTGACAGAATCCCAATTACTGGTTGATTCAACCACTTCTCATCTTGGTTGGCTTAATTATTCATTGTATAATTCCTTTCACTTCAAAGGTGGTACTGTGCATATGTCTGCTCTGATATTCCCTGTCAGAGACTTAGAAATTTGGTATCTTCTCTTTTTGATCTCTGGCTTAAAATCTCTCTACCCTGTTTCAATCAAATTCATCTGTTGCCTCTATCATTCCCCCAACTCCACTATCACTTGGAAATCTTTGACTTCATTTCTTTGAAAATTGGCTTTCTCCAGTCCAACTTTCCTAACAGTGAGGTAATTTTCTTTTTTGATTTTAATCATCACAGCTCCAACTGGCTTCTGTTTTCTAGTTATATGGAGCCAGCTGGTCAAGATTCTGAGGCTTTTGCAATTGCTAACGACCTCACACAGGTTGTTCATTTATATACCAGACTACCAACACTTTTGATATTTTTCTCACAAACTGCTTTAAAATACATGGTCAAGGTGAATGGTCCTCTAGCCACCTTAGATTACAACTTGGTGATGGTCTCTTCTCCAATAGCCTTTCTCTTGTAACTATTCTCAACCTCATACTGTTTGGCTTAATAATGCAAAATGAGGTGATCTGCAGGGGCAGCTCATTGGTAGGCACTGCAGAACTTTGTGCCTACCAGTGAGCTTTTCTGTGGAATTGTGCTCTACACAGTTCCACAATTTGGCCCAAGTCTTTTAACGGTAAGTGTCCAGTTAATGTTTTGTAGTATTTTTAACTTGCTTATTATTATTGTTATTATTACCATCTATGTCTACATGTCTTATAACCAAGGCAATTTAATGTAACTTTAAGAAGCAACACTCCCATACATCAGAGTCATGAACCACCACTGGTGATCTGCAAGATTTCTACTCTTCTTTTCCTTGTTTGGATTACTGTTTTAAATCTTCTGATGTCAGTTTGCTCGGATCATGTCAGTGAAATTATTCTTGTAGGGAAGAAATCCTTTATTCCACACTCCACCTTAAAATCTTGTCCTTTATCTAACACTTGGTTTTCCAATAAATATGTGATGGCTGTTCAAGATAAGAATGTTGCATATTGCAATTGGCCTGCATCGAAATCTCCAGGTTGATTTTCTGCCTACACCAAAGCTCGCAACACTTGAAAGCAGTTATTAATCAGTCTAAACTGCATTTTGAACAGGCTAGTAGAAAAACTTCTTGTCCAAATGGTAATCGAGCATTTTCGTCTTTTGCTCATCTTCATTCCCACCTCTGTTAAAATCCAATGTTTCCATTGCTACCTCAGCAAAAGATAATGCCAACATGCTAGCATCCTACTTTTTGTCTAACCCTTGTGGTATTGATGATCAGAAGGACTCTTCTGTTCCTATGCTTATCTTTGACGACACTGAATTCTAGACAAGTCACATATCTCTATTAGGGATTATCCTGTCTTCTAATCTCTCTTGGCACAAGCACATCACAAATATTGCTTCCACTGTATCTAAAAAACTGGGTTTTTCTTTTAAGCAGTACTTTTCTTCTAAAGAGCTACCCATTCTGTACAAATCTCAAATCTCCCTTACCATGAAATATTGTTCCCACGTCTAGGGCAGTGCCATGCCCATAACCTCTCTCTCTCAGGTTTCTAGACTCCATTCAAAAGAGGACAGGTTAATTGATGACCCACCTTTTACAAAATCTCTATTCTCTGTCTCACCGATGTTCTGTTTCTGCTGTATGCCTTTTATAGACGTACTTCCATGATTACTTTTCTGAATCAGCTTCTATAATTCCCAATAAATGGTTTCTATTTCACATGTATTTCCCGAAAATTACAATCTATGGAAATTCAAGCCTAATGTCAACATAATGTTGCGATCACAACATAACAGCAGTTAAAAAGCAGGTTCCCAAACAGAGCCCACTGGGAGCCATGTTGGATAATTTTCTTTTCTTTTATTCCATTATGTATGGGTTATTGTTGTATGCAGATTTCCAACAAAAATCACACTGAGTAATTTTAATCACTCAGTTTTCAACTAATGTTCTACCATGAACACATGCCCTTCTGTGCTGGATACCATATGATTAACTGCTTTCACTGGAAATGCTCACTCCCAACCTTGTGTCATTCCATTTTGCATTACAAGAATGCAAAATGGAATGACCTGCGAGACTTCTTTTCTTTGGTCAGATTACTGTTTCAAAACTTCTGATGTCAGCGTTTGCTCAGATCATGTCAGTGAAATTATTCTTGCAGGAATGGAATCCTTTATCCCACACTCCACTTCAAAATCTCTTCCTTTATCTAAACCTTGGTTTTCCAATAATTGTGCTTAAGGCTGTTCAAGAGAAGAATGTTGCATATCGTAATTGGTTTGTTTCTAATTCTCCAGTTTCATTTTCTGTCTACACCAAAGCTCGCAACAATTGTAAAGCAGTTATTAATCAGTCCAAACTAGAGTTTGAACAGGCTAAGAGTAGAAAACTTGCTTCTTGCCCTAATGATAGCCGAGTATTCTGGTCTCTTGCCAAAGCTATTGGCCACAACTTTTGCCCATCTCCGCTCCCACCTTTTTCTGTCCAAACCAGATGCTTCTGTTGTCACTTCAGCCAAGGATAGAGCTGTCCTGCTAGCATCCCATTTTTCTTCCAACTCATGTATTAATGATCTTGGTAAAACACCTCCCACAATTCCCAACACGCTCCATTCAGTGCCTCCTGTGGTCTTCCGTCAAAAGGATCTCAGAAGGATTTTGATGAATCTTGATGCTAAGAAAGCTCCAGGTCCCGATGGTATTTCTCCACTTGTTCTCAAAATCTGTGCTCCTGAACTTCCTCCTATTCTTTGCTGCCTTTTTTCACTTTCTTATTGCAAAGGTGTTTTTTCTTCTGCTTGGAAATTTGCTCATATTTAACCAGTTCCTAAAAAGGGTGACAAATCCCTTCCATCCCATTATCGTCCCATTGCAATTACTTCTACTCTTTCTAAATTAATGGAGAAATCAATTAACCGCCAACTCTTAAACTACCTATAAACCTCCCGTCTGATCAACGATCGCCAGTATGGATTCGATCAGTGTCTATCCACTGGTGATATTCTGGCTTATGTTACCCATTTATGGACTAATTCAATGGAAAGGTTCAGTGAAACACAAGTAGTTGCTCTTCACATCTCAAAGGCTTTCGATCGTGTTTGGCATAAAGGTCTTCTAAACAAGCTTCCATCTTATGGTTTGCCTGTTTTTAGTAATTTGTTTTCCAGTTTTCTCTCTGATCGCTCACTGAGGGTGATGGTAGATGGCTCTCTGTCTTCTAACTTCTCCACTAATCCCTATGACCCCCAAGGTTCAGTTCTTTCCCCCACTCTTTTCCTCTTGTATATTAATGACCTTCTTCCATTGACTGGAAATCCTATCCATAGTTTTGCTGATGATAGCACATTGCATTCCACTTTCCATTTTGAGAAACCTTGTCCTGCTCAATCATCTTCAACTTCTCGAAAATCTGCTACCAATTCCTTAAATGCCGTTCTTCAGGTAATTCTCCAGTGGGGCAAAGACAACTTATTTGATTTCGACCCGTCTAAAACTCAGTCTTGCCTTATTTCTCACAAAAAGGATTCTTCTGCTCCTATGCTTATCTTTAGTGACACTCCGATTTCTAGGCAAAATGATATGCTCCTATGCTTATCTTTAGTGACACTCCGATTTCTAGGCAAAATGATATATCTCTTTTGGGGATTACCTTGACTTCTAATCTCTCTTGGCACAAGCACATTACAAATATTGCTTCCTCTGCATCTAAAAAACTCGGTTTTCTCTTTTGCTCTCAGCATTACTTTTCTTCCAAACAGCTGCTCACTCTGTATAAATCGCAAATCCGCCCTGCCATGGAATATTGTTCCCACATCTGGGGTTGTGCCCCCAAAACCTCTCTCAGGCTTCTTGATTCCATTCAGAAGAGGGCAGTTAGGTTAATTTATGATTCATCTCTAACAGAGTCTCTCCACTCGCTGTCTCATAGACGTACTGTTTCTGCTGCATGCCTCTTCTACAGATATTTCCATGGGCACTGTTCTTCTGAATTGGCTTCTATAATTCCCGCTCTCTCTTTCAAAACAGCCCGAACATGTGCCGCCAACATCCATTTACTGTCCAACTTCAAACTCACAGAACCAACTTTTCATCTTCCTCGTTTATTCATTCAACTGCCGTTTTCTGGAACAACCTTCCTTCATACATATTTCCTGAAAATTACAGTCTACAGAAGTTCAAGTCCAATGTCAACAAATATCTTCTTTCATCTTCTCAACCTCCAACCCAAGCACGGTACTAAGTACTAAAGGTTCTAATACCTCTCGTGTTTGGGGTTTACATAAAAAAAAAAAAAAAAAAAAATCCTCACAGTTTACAGTTTAAGCAGGTGGAAACACCATCTACAGAATATTATTTGCATTTTCATAAGTTTCCACTTGAATTTTATTTTTCTCTAATTGAAAATACATCTATATGTTCTCAAACATGCTTCTACACATTCTCACTCACAAATAAATAAAATTCCAACCAGAGATTGAAATGTACTACATTGTTGTGTTGAAGGAGAAATTTCCCTATATGCTCTATCCTTTCTCTTGCATTTCGTGGCTTTTGATTCCACGTGTTTTCACATAGTGAGCAGAATTTATTGTGCCCCCATTCCAGAAACATCACAGGGTAACCCTTCTCTTGTCTCAAAAAACAAGACAATTTTTACAGTGCATGGCTGAGCAGTGAATTTCTTCTTAATCGATGAATCCAGTTCATAGGTCTCATTTTCAGTAGTATCCAGGTCTCATATTTGGTAGTAATGATGCTGGCAAGAAAATTATTGTCCCTGCTCTCATACTGCTCCAGAAGATCTGCACAAGCTTGCATTCTCTGTTCCTTGCAATCTGGAGTTAGCCTTTATAGAATCCACTTCAACACAATTGCCCTTATCTCAGATTTTCCAGAACTGCTTTTTCAGCAGTTCTGGAATTAAAGGCTGAATTAAAGCCTGTTTCCACCCTTGCACACATTTCATGTGCCTTAATACATTGGTGGTCAGAATCAGTCACCCCTTTTTTTTTTCTGCCATTCTGGTCAGTTAATCTCTCCTTATTTGCAAGATTGTTTTATCTTGGATTTTCTTTCAACTGACTGATAGCCTAACGTACCACCAAACTTTTCTCGCATCTGTATGTGTGAAGCAGTGTTCTCTCATGTCACTCTACACACTACACCCCTGCCACCTGGCATGCAGTGTTGAAACTTGTAGGTTATTGGCAGTAATGTCTAAATTTTCATCTTGCACCATTACATTTTGTATGCAACATTATATGAGCAGTAAAATAATGTAGTGGCATTAGTTTCAGAGTGGTCCCTGTATAATATCTCTCTCCCCAATCTCTCTTGGCATAAGCACATCACAAATATTGCTTCCTCTGCATCTAAAAAAAACTGGGTTTTCTCTTTTCTTCGCAGTGGTATTTTTCTTGTAAACAGCTACTCACTCGTACTAATCTCAAATACACCCTACCATGGAGTATTTTTCCCACATATGTGGTGCTGCCTCCATATCCCCTCTCTCTCTCTCTCTCTCTCTCTCTCTCAGGCTTCTAGACCTCATTCAAAAGAGGGCAGTCAGGTAGTTATGAAACAAAATTTAAGGCAGTGCATCCAGTTAGCATGGGTGGCCGATGCAATGTCCAGTCAGTTTTGGTGTGACATAAGCACTAGGAAAGCAAAAATGAGAGTAGGAGTGTGTTATAGGTGTAATGACTCTAATGAGTACAATGAACAACTGTACAGCAAAATACAGTAGGTCAGTAAATCGGAATGTCTTATAATGGAGGATTTTAACTTTCCAGATATTGACTGGAACTTGTGGATTGGTCACTCGCACACTAGGAAAGACTTTTGTGGACTTATTGGAAGATTGTTTTCTACAGTAACATGTTCCAGAAGCAACCAGCAGGAATAATGCTCTTGATCTCATTATCGGCAGTGATTACTCATGTATTACTAATCTTCAGATAAAGGAACCACTAGGTGGCAGTGATCACAGTATACTGATGTGGGATTTACTTCAAGATGTAACTACCATCAGGGGTAAAGGGAAGGGTTTTTGATTTGAACAGGTGACTATAGTGATCTCAGACAGTTTTTAAATTCTGTACAGAAGGAGCAACTTATGATGTTACCAACAGCAAATTTCAAATGGAATGATTCAAGGAATTAAACTTGGAAGCCACTAAGCTTTTTATACCAACTAAGAAATACTCTTCAAGATTTAGGCCTAAATGAATGTTAGATAAACTAATGAGACTTGTGGCAGAGAAGAAAATTGCATGGGATGCATATAAATTATTAGGCAACCACAGAAGCCTATGGTAAATATAAGCTCTCTGTAATCAAGTCACAAAGGAGGGTAGGCAAGAAAAGGCAGATTACAAGAAATCTTTGGCAAAGAAAACAGCAAAGACTTTTTTATGTAAAATCTAGAAGGAGATGGATCAGGTTAGACCACTTGATATTGATGGTTTGACTGTTGTTGATCCTGCTCAGGTAGCTGACAAACTGAATGAGTATTTTGCATCTACATTCACACATGAGGAATTCTGTAGGGAATTCCTCATGTGTGAATGTAGGTCAGAAGTTTATCAAAGTCTAACAGGGAGCTAAATGATTTTGTAAAAATGGAGAGCAAAGTGGAGGAGAAATTGTTGAAGTTAAACGTAAGAAAGGTATGTGGGGTGAATGGGATCTATCCATTTATATTAAGGGGGCAGCAAAAGAAGCAAGTAAACCCTTAGCCATAATTATAAGAACATCCTTGGATTTAGGAGAGGTCCCCAAGGACTGGAGATGTTCAAATGTATCCCCAATTCGCAAAGAGGTATCAAAGGTAACATGAGTAATTACAGACCTGTTAATTTAAATTCTGTTTTCGGGGAAAATAATGGAGTCACTGGTTGAAGAAGCAAGGCAGGATCATCTAGACAAGGCTTCAGTTGTAGTTCAGACACAATGTGTGTTTATTAAGGGAAAATCTTGTCTGACCAATCTGAGTGGATACTACAATGTGGTCACAAAGGAAATGGATGCAAAAAATAATTTTGATATCACATACTTGGATTTCAGAAAAAAAATTTATACTGTTCCACATAAAAGACTTCTGTTCAAATTGGAGCATTATGTCATTAAGGGCAAGTTGCTGCTCTGGATAAGGGAATGGTTGAGTGGGAGAAGACAGAGTGGTAATCAATTGACGCTGCTCTTACTGGACTAATGGTATTAGTGGAGTCCCCAGGGTTCTGTGTTGTGCTCATTGTTGTTTTCTATGAATGAAGGTATATCAGGCTTAATGTCCAAGTTTGTTGATGATACAAAGGTGGGCAGGGTTGTTAATGACAGTACTACTGCAACAGGATCTAGAACAGTTGGGCAGATGGGCTGAGAAGTGGCAACTGAAATTTAACATTGACAAATACAAAGTACTGCATATGGGTAGCAGTAACCCTAAGGTAATGTGCCAACTGTGCGGTACTATACGTGTAGTGGAAAATGAAAAAGAACTAGGGGGTAACTGTGCAGCCAGATATGATGTTTTCTGAGCAGTGCAGACAGGTGCTGCCAGTGCAGCTCATGCAGTCTTGCCTATGATATACAGAAATTTTGCTAGCAGGGATAAGGAGGTGATTATCCATTTGTATAATGCAATGGTCTGGCCACACCTTCATTACTGCATACAGGTCTGGAGGCCTCATTTTAGGAAGGATGTAGAGCTGCTGAAACGAGTAGGACAAGATTGGTGAGGTTAACAAAGTGGAGCTCTTAACAAGAAATGCTTAAATTCTGCAAATTTCAGCATCTGTAGACTAGACACCTGTGAGATGATCTGATTAAGGTGTATAATGGTTTTGAGCTAGCTCAATGCTGATGGGATTATGCATATAAATTGAAATTGAGGAAAAACAGTTGCACAATAGATGTGCAGAAATTTGCCTTTAGCCAAAGGGTGGTTGATTGCTAGAACAAACTTCCATCTGTCATTATGGAAGTTGATAGCTTAAATAAATTCAAGGAAGAACTGGACAAACTTTCGGAGCAAATGGATAGGTGAAGTTGGAAGGGTTTTTTTTTTTTTTTTTTTTAGCTGATGCTGTATAAGCTTGCTTTCTTGCATCATATGCCAGTGCTAGTAAGCCCAAGCTTCTTGGGCTTACCATAATTGTCTGCATCCTGAAAGTAGCTGCTTTGATAATTACTCCATCTGTTCTTTTGTAAGGGTTTAACTTTGACTGCTGCTATTTGGGGTTACAGCTTGCTGAAGACAGCATTTTTCACTACCTCACTTGAGTCTATTTTGGTGTCTGGTTTGGGTCTAAGAATAACCAGGTTATTTTCATTCTTTCTCTGCTGTATAGGTTTTGTAAGTTTTGGAGGTAATTTTCTTGTGTTCTTTCATTTCCAGTCTTAAGTACCAGCATATAAGCCTTTTCTCTTATTTGGTTCTGCTTATCCACTTGTGAAATAACTTGAAGCTTGGCTTTCAATACTTCATTTTATACCTACAGCTTGTTAACATTTCTTCCAGTTTCAATTAGCAGTTTAAAATCCGAAGTCTGATCCTCCCTAGTCCCTTGTGGCAAAAAGGTGCTCATAGGACGTCTTAGGTGTTTTTTGCTTACTATCTGATCTTTTAGTGTCTATTTGGAAAGGTTGCATTATATCTCTCTCACTTTGCTGGTGGTAGTTCCTCTTATTATTTATTATTATTAATAGCCATATGGTGCAAGGAAGCCTAAGGCTTATGCTGCAACAGCCAAAAAAAAAAAAATTTCTGAATTACCCTGAGAGAGAGAGAGTCAGAAGTAGAAAAGAATCATCAAAAGAGGGAAGAATGATGATATCCAGCTCAAGATCCTGGGTGTACCAAGCTCATACTCACCAGATGTGAGCCCCCGGTGTTTTCTCAGATTTCCCTTTCTCTTGGGAGTTGGGGAGCTCAGTAGCCTCTTTTTGTTTTCTGGGCTTTCTTTTACTGGTTGGAACTGGTTTACAGTTCAAGTTGTGCCTGGAGGAGTCATCAATATACAGTGTAGGCTGCTCATTTCTTGCTGAGTGTTTGCGATGGGTTGATTTAAGGTGGTTTCATCCTCTGAATCCAATATTGTGGGGAGAAGGGATTGATGCACCAAAATTGCATTAATGGAGGCAATCAAAATGATGTCTCATTTGTTTTGACATCATTGGTATTTCCCAAGTTACTGCACATTAATGAATCATGGGAGAAAGGGGGGAATGCAGCAGAACATGATATAAAGATTTTATTAACACTATTATCACTACTGTTACTTATACTATTAACCATTTGCACTTGCTACATCCAAAATTTGTATTAATTACAAATCCAGAATTTTAAATTTAAGGTCTGTATTAATCTATATTTTGTCGAGATTTATCAAATCCTAAATACTGCCAAAAAAAAAAAGAGTCCACCATGTTGACGATTACTAAATTGTAACAAATATGACAATGGTTATCAATCTTACAGCCACGGGGAACAGACAAAAACCATTCAGAAATTGATAAAAAAAATGAAGTAAAATTAGCAAAATGGAAACACTAGGAAAAACCTTCAAGAATTGCATGTATACAAACCAAAATTCTAGTGAAGAACTATAATTAACCTAATGAAAATTCAAAATAAAAAAAACAGGCATTTCACTAGCCAATGTCCAACTTCTCTGTGCCCTTTAGAAGTGACCTGTACAGAAAGGGTAGACAGGACAGGAGGGTGGATTATGCTCTTAGTTAAGAAGAATATTAAATCTAAGACACTGCATCCAGTTGACATGGCTGGCCAGTGCAATGTTGAGTCAGTGTTGTGACATAAGCACTGGGAAAACAAAAATGACAGTAGGAGTATATTACAGGCTTAATGACTGTGATGTGTATATCAAACAACTATTCAGAGAAATAGAATGGGCCAGTAAATCACAATGTCTTATAATGGAGTATTTTAACTTTCCAGATATTGACTGGAACTTCTGGGTTGGTCTTTCACACACTAGCAAGACTTTTGCGGATTTATTGGATGACTGTTTTTTATGGCAGCATGATACAGAAGCAACAAGAGAACGCAGTACTCTCCATTTGATTATCAGCAGTGGTTCTTCATGCATTAAGAACCTGCAGGTAAAAGACCCTCTGGGTAGCAGTGATCATGGGAATTTACTCAAAGACATAACTATTAACAAGGGTAAAGGCTTTTGCTTTCGCGAGGATTAGTACAGTGGTCTCAGACAGTTTTTAAATTCCATACAGTGGGACTATCTGATGATGCAAATTCTAAATGGAAATCATTTGGGGGAATTAATCATAGAAGTTATTACCTAGAAGTTACTAGGTTTTTCATACTAATTAAGAAATACTATTTCAGGCTTAGACCTAAATGGATGTCTGATGAACTGATGAGACTTTTGGCAGAGAAGAAAAATGCATGGAATGCATATAAATTATCAGGTGATACAGAAGCCTATGTTAGATATAAGCTTCTGTAATCAAGTCATAAAGGAGGTTAAGCAAGCTAATTTAGATTACGAAAAGTCTCTGGCAAAGAATGTGAAGACAAGCAGTAAAAGACTAATTATATTAACAGCAGAAAGAAGGAATTGAATCACATTGTTCCAATTGATGTCGATGGTTTAACTGTTGATAATCCTGCCCAGGTTATTGACAAACTGAATAGGTATTTTGCATCTGCATTCATTCATGATGAGTTCTTTAGGAAGGGGAATTTCTGGAAGGGGAAAGTTCAGCAGAATGACAGGGAGCTAAATGATTTTGGATAACTGAGAGGAAAGTGAAAGAGAAATTGTTAAAGCTTAACATAAAAAGGGTGCCTGGGGCAGATGAGATCTATTCAATTATGTTATGGAAGGCAGCAGAGAAGTTAAGCAAACCCTTAATCATAATTATGAGAGCATCAATTCACAAAGGAGGATCAAAGGGTGACAAGGGTAATTACAGACCTGTTAGCTAGCTTAACTTCTGTTCCTGAGAATATAATGCATCACTGGTTAAAAAAGTAATGCAGGATCATCTAGAGAGCAATGCACTTATACTGCAGTCACAGCATTGATTTGTTAAGGAATGATCTCGTCTGGGCAATATGATTTGATATTATGACGTAACCAAGGAACTGGATGCAAAAAATAATTTCAGTATCACATACTTGGATGTCAGAAAGCTTTTGTTATTCTGTTGAACATAAAAGATTTCTGTACAAATTGGTGCAGTGTGGCATTAAGGGCAAGTTACTGCTATGGATAAAGGAATGGGGGAAGACAGAGAGTAGTTACTACTGGACATTGCTGTTCAGTAGTAACCAATAGTATTAGTGGAGTCTCCCCATGGTTCACTGCTGGGCCTATTGTTGTTTTTTATATTTATTAATGGTATTGAAGAAGGTATATCAGGCATTATTTTTACTGTCTTCCCCATGCAGTCCATCAGTCAAACAAATGACTAGTTGAAATGTACTGTTCAAAAATTATTTATTTTGGGTTTACATGAGCTGATATATAAAACAGCATGACAAAACAGTTTAAAAGCTTTAAAACAATATTTCTTCCTGGAAGAAAATGCATTTGAAGCTTGTTTTCTCATTCCCCAGAGAAATGAGAAAACAATCATTACATTGGAAGGGCATTATACTGATTGTTCATAAAATAGCATTAGGTTAATGAGAAATTGGCCAGGACCAACCATATATGACGTTATAAAGTGTGGGACATTAAAAAGAGGGTCGCTATAAAGAGATTTGACTGTATACACAAATATATTCCATCTGGATAATTGATGATTTTTTTTTTTTCTTTAGAACCTCTACTTTGAATTCCTCATTTGTTCTTTTGTGGGTAGGCAGTGATACAAAATCCAAAATATTTGCAGAAATCTCTTCCTGCTAAATGCATTCTCGAAAATTTTATTTCTATCTGTCCATTCTTCAGATCAATATCAAGACCAATCAATTTTTTCATTTAGTGAAACCTAAACCCAGTCACACCATTCAGAAAAGTCATAAACTACCTTATTCATAAGAGTTTCCTTTGGCGCCTCCGTAGCCAGGTGGGAAGGAGCAGCAGTGCACAGCACACGCTTCTTGAATAAACCGGGGTTCGAGCCCGTCACCACCAAATACGGAGGATGTGGAAAGGTCAGGGAATGACCACTGCATATCCCGGAGCAATATGGCCTTAGTTGCTAATGCTCTTAAAAACCAAATAACTAACTAACTAAGTTTCCTTTCCCCCCCCTTCGATTATTTCAGAAAGATTTCTTACAATTTCTCCATCAGAAAGGCTCTTTACTAGATCTTAATGGCATGTCTATATACTTCACTCTAACAGAGAGTATAAGTTATTATTTATCTGTCCATTCTTCAGATCAATATCAAGACCAATCAATTTTTTCATTTAGTGAAACCTAAACCCAGTCACACCATTCAGAAAAGTCATAAACTACCTTATTCATAAGAGTTTCCTTTCCCCCCCCTTCGATTATTTCAGAAAGATTTCTTACAATTTCTCCATCAGAAAGGCTCTTTACTAGATCTTAATGGCATGTCTATATACTTCACTCTAACAGAGAGTATAAGTTATTTTTTGACTTCTACACTGAAAAAAAAAAAAAAAAAAAAAAAAGCAACCTGCTGTTATCAACTGAATATAAACATCGCTCAGCATCCACGTATTTTTTCAGATCAATTATATGAAGTATAAATGAATAGCAATATAGAGGGAAAACATATTTTATAATTGGAAACACCGACAGTCGTGCTGGTTTTCACTTTTCAATGTGGAAACCAGCACAACTTTTGTCCTCAACTTCACTTGAGAAGTGAACATCTGAAGTTCACTTGAGAAGGATAAAAAAAAAAAACACCGCCTGCCATTAACTACACTGAACAACAAATTTTGGATCATATCTTGTTATGGGCATGAAAATAAGTTTACTTTATAGATTTTGGGTTAACAAACACAGAAATAGTGCTTAAAATGGCAGATTGGCTTTTGTTTTCAAAATAGTGCTTAAAATGGCAGATTGGCTTTTGTTTTCAAAAAAAAAGTAGTTTTTTATATTTATACAAGGTATTTTTTATTTATATTGCAGTAAGATGTAGCTACGAATGTACCTGTATCAAACATGGGAACTTTTCACCTTTTGCTTGTATTCTGCTTCGGAAGCATCCCTTTTCATCATCCAACAATAATTGGCTAACGTGGTGGCACTCCATTTGCTTTTTTTATCTTTGTTCAATGGCTGTGATGTCTTAATGTAAGTGCTCACCATGTTCATTGCTGACGGCACCATAGTTTGGCGGGAAGAAATCCAGGTGTGAGTGCAAAAAATGCATCTTCAATGACATGTTGCACCCCAGTTTTTCGTAAGAACTAATGAGATCTTCCACACGCTACCTATAGTTGTTGGCTTTATCTTTTCCTAGAAAACCAGTTGAAACATTTTGAAAGGCTTTCCACACTGATTCCTTGCTATCACTAAGGGCACATTCAAACTGTTCAGCTTTGAAAGGCATCGCTGTAGCCAGGTGGGCAGGAGCAGCAGTGCGTAGCACATGCTTCTTGATTAGATGGGGTTCGAGCCGCCCATGAACCACCAAATATGGAGGATGCAGAAAGGTCAGGGAATGACCACCGCATATCCCCGGAGCAATATGGCCTTAGTTGCTAATGCTCCTAAAAACCAAATAACAACAACATCTTTGAAAAGTTGCCTTATTTGTAGACCAATAAAAACTCCTGCCTTAATCTTCTTTTGCAAGTATGTGAATGCAGGACTGTTCACTTCCAAAGTCTTCATGAAATTTTTCACAAGCCCCAGTTTGATGTGGAGTGGTGGAAGAAAAACTTTATTTGGATCTACCAGAGGTTCACATGCTATGTTCTTCATTCCAGGTGTTGATGATTTTCATTGAGGCCAATTCTTCTTCTTGTAGTGCA
Source organism: Mastigoproctus giganteus (assembly GCF_048544385.1). Classification (NCBI taxonomy): domain Eukaryota; kingdom Metazoa; phylum Arthropoda; class Arachnida; order Uropygi; family Thelyphonidae; genus Mastigoproctus; species Mastigoproctus giganteus. The sequence goes on along the minus strand of NC_143578.1, from coordinate 89,036,887 downwards.
TATCTTTGGCATGACTATCCCACTCACAGAGAAAGCAATAATACTTAGTGTAACCCTTTTGTAGTCCTAATAAAATACAATAAAGTCCTAATAAAATACCTTTAAATCACCACATATCTGCCACTCATACTTCTTGATAGTGTACACCTAAGAGGATGTTCTCCATGTTTGCATATGTTTCTTTTTTGAGGATAGCATACTCAAACAGTATTGAAGGCAGCATATTTCCATTGTGTAATAACAGCCTTAAGGCTCACCTTAGAAACGTCTATAAATAGTCCACATTCTTCGGGAACATGTGTCATGTTCATTGCTGCTATTAGACCATTAACATCCTTACAAACAGTGAGTTCACCTTCTGTTTGATAGAATTATCATGGTTTTTATTTTGAGTACAAAATGTTGTCACTTTCACAGAATGAGCTAGGACAACATTTCCCAAACTGGGGTCCAGCGACCAGTTCCAGGGGGTCTGCGAAATGGTGGTCAATCATATATATATATATATGCATATGTTGTATGTATATAGGGGTCCATAAACATTTTTTGATTTTTGAAAGGATCTGTAGATCTCAGTTCTCCATGTAAAGTAGGTGACAAGTAGTTTGGAACCACTGATCTAGAAGATTCCACTGTTGTAGCCTCGAGGCCAAAAGCTCTACCTTATTCTTCAGAAGTTCGAGATCCCTGATGACGTCATTAAGCTCACTTTCTGTGATCTTATGTGGTTCAGAAGGATAAAGATTTGGACAAAATGGTGGATCCCTTGACGTAAATGCAGTACTGTAGCTGGAACTTTTGCTGCCCAGGGCGGTCCCTCAGTTTGCCGCCCCTCTCAATACACACCAAAAATACTACAAAAAGTCAAAACGACATGTAGGGAAAAATAAATTAAAGGTAAAATAAATTAAAACACAATGTTTATTTTGGAAGTAAAACTTTAATTCCAACATTCTAAAATGTTATTTTTCTTGCTTTTCTGTTAGCAAAATCGTCGATGACATTGTCGAAGTCTATTTCATCATTCAGTTGCTGTTCTATAGACAGTATGGCAAGATTTCTTAAACACAAGGTACTCATTGTAGATCTTAGGTAATTCTTAATCAATTTTAATTTAGAAAAACTTCTCTCACAACTAAGTAATAAAAATTTTTAAAAATTAAAAAAAAGTTAAGTAATAAAAATTACTAAGTTAACATAAATAAAAGAATCGTTGAAAAATAAAATTGTCTCAAGTGAAAAGTTCCGCCCGGAGCGGACTGCCCCCCCTAGCTATGCCACTGTGTAGATGCCTGCTGTACTTTGTATATATCAAGATGATGTTGTTCATCTTCATCAGAGTGTATAGGGAAAACGGTCAGGTGGTTCAGGGATGGCAGTGCTTCACTGTGAGGTACAGGACGAATTGCAGATGGTATATTTGGGTATGTCACTGTCCACTTTTTATTCATTGTTATCCCTTTTCTAATAGGAGGCACCATACAGAAGTAACAGTGAGTGACGTGATTTGTTGGCTCCTCCATATCATTTGATTCACCCATGCGTCGAGTTTTGATGAATATGTGTGGAGCCCAGTTCTTGTCACCTACTTTACACCCAAAGTATAAAAAGTAGGCCTTTTTTATAGCTCAAGTTAAGGGATGCTTTCTTGAAGCTAACTTTACTTCAACACATAGGCGCCTCCGTAGCCAGGTGGACAGGAGCAGCAGTGCATAGCACATGCTTGTTGATTAGACCGGGGTTCGAGCCCGTGATCACCAAATACGGAGGATGTGGAAAAGGTCAGGGAATGACCACCGGGAATGTCACTTTCACAGAATGAGCTAATTAATTAATTGCTAATGCTCCTAAAAACCAAATAACAACAACAACAACTTCTCCACATATGTAACAGAAGTCATTCGGACTATTCACACAATTATGGGGCATATTAATCTTACACAACAAATACAGTTCAAAAAGTAGGAATCTCACAGAGGACAACTGTTAACCAAGGACAAATCACCCAGTAACTAGGTGTACTCGAGGATTACTGCAACAGAGTTGAAGACGCATTTGAGGTGACTACTTATCACGCGATCCAGAGCAGGGTGACAGTTGCCGATCATGTGATAATAGCATGGTAGTACTAAAACTGTGTTGTTGCCATGTGTTTTGCTGAGAGTAGAGTAGAGTATTTGCTGATAATGTAGAGTAACTCACTAATATGAGACTCCAATTGTAATTTGAAAACAAGAGGCAATCAACAACCGGCAGAATTACTTAACAAGTACAGGTCACTGTTGAACAAAAGCCGAGAATTAGGGTTGAATTTGGAAGTGTCTGCAATTCTGCCCAGACACGATAGGAGGGAGTATATGATGAGAGCCTTGTCGATCAATTCGGCCCTGGAAAGATTGTGCAAGGCTCAAGGGGTAGAATTTTTTTCAGCCTGGACTGTACTTGTTAACAGGAGAGATTGCTTCTACAGGGATGGGATACACTTAAATAGAAAGGGTGCAAGAATATTTGCTGATGCTATCGAGGCAGTGTTAGGTGGGTCGGAAAACTGTTAGCTTGGGGGGGGAGACAAAGACCAATAGATTGACAGTAGCCACTGGCAGAGGTGAAAGAGATTCGTGCACTGCTTCTATTAGAATGAGCAGAAGCCTGAAAAACAAGATGCATGGTATTTCAGAGATTGCTGGGAGCCATTGCCATACAAGTAAACACATGGGTTGTGTTATGGTAGCTAAGAATAGAAATAGGTGCAGGTATACTTGCGTGTACACCAATGCTAGGAGTTTAGTAAATAAATTTGATGAATTTGAGGTATTGCTCAAAACATCAAAGGCAGATATTGTTGGGATATCAGAGACGTGGTGTCACACAGATATAAGAGATGCAGAACTGGAATTTGGGGAGTACAACATCTACAGAAAGGATAGACAAGATAGGAAAGGGGGAGGGGTTATGCTATTAGTTAAGAAACACATAAAAACCAAGGAAGTGAAGCCAGTCGACATCGCTGGACAGTGCAGTGTTGAGTCAGTTTGGTGTGACATAAGCATTGGGAGATCAAAATTGAGAGTAGGAGTGTGCTATAGGCCTAATGACTCTGATGAGTATAATAAGAAACTGTACAGGGAAATAGAGTGGTCCAGTAAATCAGAGAGTCTTATAATGGGAGATTTTAATTTCCCAGATATTGACTGGAATTTGGGGGCTGGTCACTCACATACTAGCAGGGCTTTTGTGGATTTATTGAATGATTGTTTTCTACATCAGCATGTTCGGGAGGCAACTAGAGGGAGTAATACTCTTGATTTGATTATCAGCAGTGATTCTTCATGCATTAAGAATCTGCAGATAAATGAACCACTAGGTGGCAGTGATCACAGTGTGCTGAAGTGGGATTTACTCAAAGAGGTAACTACCATTAGGGGTAAAGGGAAGGGTTATTGCTTCCGTAAAGGCGACTACGATGGACTGAGACAGTATTTAAATTCTATACAGTGGGACCAACTGATGATGTTACCAACAGCAAATTCAAAATGGGAAGCATTCAAAGAACTTATCTTGGAAGCTACTAGGCTTTACATACCAACTAAGAAATATTGTTCAAGGTTTAGGCCAAAATGGATGTCAGATGAACTAATGAGGCATATGGCAGAGAAGAAAAATGCATGGGATACTTACAAATTAACACATGACACAGAAGCCTATGATAGATACAAGTTGATATGCAACCAAGTTACAAAGGAGGTTAGGCAGGCGAAGGCAGATTACGAGAAATCCTTGGCAAGGGATGCAAAGAAAAACAGCAAAGAGTTCTTTACTTATGTAAACTCTAGAAACAAGGGGATGAATCAGATTGGTTCACTTGATATTGATGGGTCAACTGTTGATGACCCTGCTCAGGTAACTAACAAACTAAATGAATATTTTCCATCAACATTCACACATGAGGAGTTATTCAGCGAGGGGAATGCCAGAGGTGTATTCAACTCTAGCAGTAAGCTACAGAATCTTTAAATAACTGGGAGTAAAGTGGAGGAGAAACTGTTGAAGATAAACACAAGAAAGGCACCCGGGGTGGATGGGATCTATCCAGTTATATTAAAGGAGGCAGCAAAGGAAGTAAGCAAACCCTTAGCCATAATTATGACAGCTTCCTTGGACTCAGGGGAGGTACCCATAGACTGGAAATGTGCAAATGTGACCCCAATTCACAAAGGAGGATCAAAGGCTGACACAAGTAATTATAGACCTGTGAGCTTAACTTCTGTTCCAGGAAAATTAATGGAGGCACTGGTTAAAGAAGCACTGCAGGATCATTTAGACAAGACTTCAGTTATAGCTCGGACACAGCATGGTTTTGTTAAGGGGAAGTCTTGCCTGACCAATTTGATTGGATATTATGATGCAGTCACAAAAGAACTGGATGCAGGGAATAGCTTTGATATTATATACTTGGATCTTAGAAAGGCTTTTGATACTGTTGCACATGGAAGACTGCTACACAAATTGGAGCAGTGTGACATTGGAGGCAAATTGCTGCTATGGATAAAGGGGTGGTTGAGGGGGAGAAGACAGAGAGTGGTAATCAATGGACACTGCTCATCGTGGACTAATGTTATTAGTGGAGTCCCTCAGGGCTCAGTGTTGGGTCCATTATTGTTTTCTGTATTTATAAATGATATTGATGATGGTATATCAAGCTTAATGTCCAAGTTTGCAGACGATACAAAGGTTGGCAGGGTTGTCAAGGACACTACTGACACTATGCTGCTGCAACAGGATCTGGAAAGGTTGAGCAGATGGGCTGAGAGGTGGCAAATTAAGTTTAACATTGACAAATGTAAAGTACTACACATGGGAAACAGCAACCCCAGAGCAACGTATCAACTCTGTGGTACTACACTGACAGTGGTAGAGAATGAAAGGGACTTGGGGGTGGTTGTGCAGGCAGATATGAAGTTCTCTGAGCAGTGCAGACGGGCGGCAAGAGTAGCTCATGGAGTATTGGCAATGATATACAGGAATTTTTCCAGCAGGGATAAGGATGTTGTTTGTTGTTTGGTTTTTAGGAGCATTAGCAACTAAAGCCATATTGCTCCGGGAAATGCGATGGTCATTCCCTGACCTTTCCGCATCCTCCATATTTGGTGGTGACAGGCTCGAACCCCGGTCTAATCAAGAAGCGTGTGCTACGCACTACTGCTCCTTCCCACCTGGCTACAGAGGCGCCTAGGGATAAGGAGGTGATTATTCCCTTGTATAAGGCAATGGTCAGGCCACACCTAGAGTACTGTATACAGGTCTGGAGGCCTCATTTCAAGAAGGATGTAGAGCTGCTGGAACGAGTACAGAGAAGGGCAACAAGGTTAGTGAATGGAACAAGGGGTTGCTCTTACGAAGAAAGGCCTAAGTTTTGCAAATTATAGTGTCTGAAGACTAGGCAACTGCGAGGATATCTGATAGAGGTGTATAAAGCCTTGAATGGTTTGAGCATGCTCAATGCTGATGGGATTCTTCCTCTAGCTCAGAATAATCACCTGAGAGGGCATAAATTCAAATTGAGGAAAGACAGATATAGGATAGACGTGCGGAAATTTGCCTTTAGCCAGCGGGTGGTCGGTTGGTGGAACAGACTTCCATCCCTTGTAGTGGAGGTTGATAGCCTAAATAAGTTTAAGGCTCAGCTGGACAGGTATTTTGAACGAACAGAGGGGTGAAGTGGAAGTGGGGTGGTTTTTTTTTTTTTTTTTTTTTTTTTTTTTGGCTGATGCTGCATAAGCTTGCTTTCTTGCATCAAATGCCTCTACTAATGCTAATGCTAAACAAATTTTAATGTGATTTTTGTATTCAGAGGCATGAAATTCGTCAAGATTGGGTATTTTGTTTTCGTAACATTTTGTGTGTTGATTAATGCTATTGAATATAAGCATTGATTTAGTTTTTCAGATTGTTTATATGAAGTATAAATAAATCGCAGTTCATTGGGAAAGCAAATTTCATAATTGGAAATGGTGACAATTGCACCATTTGAAACATTTGAACTACAAAAAAAAAGAAAAAAAACCCACTGCATGCTGTTAACAATTGAATGAGAAACAGATTTAGTTTTTCAGATTTATTTTGAAATATAAATTGATTATAATACAGGCATACCTCTGTTAACGTTACCTCTGATAACGAAGCCTCGATATAACGAAGTCGGCAATTTCAAGCCCCATTTAACATAAAAAAATATTCCAATTTAAGACCAATGCCCGACAATCATTCGATTGGTGACTGACGGCGACTCGTTACGTATTCTCGAGCTGCGGGCGTGTCTGTTATAACAGTTTTGCGCGTCAATCGCATAATTTAGTTGTTGTTTACATGATTGACATTGTTTCAGTGTGGCGCATTGCAATAATCGACGTAGGTTCTTTGTAGCATTACATAACGTAGATTTTGTAAATTTTAATAGAAATATTTTTGTTTTAGTTAATTAAAATGTCAGAATCAAAGAAAAGAAAAGCAATTTCTTTGGAAACTAAACTAAATATCGTACGACGTGTTGAAAGCGGCGAAAGAAAATCCGATGTGGCACATTCTTTAGGATTAGCGCAATCAACTTTAACAACCATACTAAGTCAATCAGAAAAAATAAAACAGTCTGCTCAGAATTGTACAGATGTTACAGCGGCAAAATTAACTCGCTTAAGGAATCCAATTTTAGAAAAAATGGAGAAAATGTTAAGTTTGTGGATAGATGATATGTCACAACGTCATATGCCTTTAAGTCAAATGGTGATTCAAGAAAAAGCATTATTTTTGTTTAATCACCTGAAATCTAAACAAACTGAAGAAATTACGGAAACCTTTAGGGCTTCTCGTGGTTGGTTCGAGAAATTTAAAAAAACGGGCCAGGATTCATAGTGTAAAATTAACAGGAGAAGCTGCAAATAAGTTTCCAGAAAAACTAAAGGAAATAATTGAACGTGAAAATTTTCCACCAAATTTGGTGTTCAATGTTGGCGAAAGCGGTTTGTTCTGGAAACGGCTACCAACAAAAAGCTTTATTTCTATTGAAGAAAAATCAGCTGCTGGGTTCAAAGCAGCCAAAGACCGTTTAACGTTACTCTTTGGATCAAATGCCTCTGGCGATTATAAATTAAAATTGTTATTAGTTTACCATTCAGAAAATCCGAGGGCGTTAAAAGGTAACATAAAAATGAATTTACCTGTAATATGGAAAGCAAATAGTGGTTTGTTAACCACTTTTGTCCTGGAGTAAAACGGTATTGTCAAAAAAAAACAACTTTGAAGAAAAAGCTCTTTTGTTGTTAGACAATGCTCCGGGACATCCTACTGATCTTAACACGTTGGACACATGCATTCCTGTCAAAGTTGTGTTTCTTCCAGCAAACACAACTTTCCTGATTCAACCATTGGATCAGGGAGTAATAGCATCATTTAAAGCTTATTATCTGCGTCGAATTTTAAGCAATTTACCTGAACTAGAGGATAAAGAGGAAATGACAGTTAAAACTTTTTGGAAAAACTACACCATTAAAAACGCAATTGAAAATGTTGATAGTTCTTGGAAAGAAGTCACTAAGAAATGTTTAAATGGAGTTTGGCGCAAAATATGGCCAGAAGTTGTACTAGAAGAAGAAAATAACATCCAAGAAATTAGAAATGAAGTTATCCAGATGGCTCAATCAATAGGTTTCGAAAATGTCGATGAAGAGGATGTTAGAAATTTATTGAATGCAGAAGATGATGGTTTTTCAGTGGAAGATTTAGAAAACCTTGTTAGCAACGAAGACAAAGATAATGAAGGCGAAGTTAAAGAAGTTCCTGCCAAAAAAGTGTTAACAACCAAAGATTTAAAAAGGTGCTTAAATGACATTGAAAACGTTTTAAATTTTTTTAGTGAAAATGATCCTGATTTAGGAAGAAGTGTTATAGTTAAATGCAATAACTCCGTATAGGCAATTGTTAAATGAAAGAGAAAAAAAGCATAAACAATCAACTTTAACCTCATATTTTAAAATGTGATTTCGCTTTGTATGTAAGTTGACTGTTTATTTAATAAAACTTTTCTTTGTTCGAAAAAAAGCTTTTCATTTTCTTTAAGTAGGAACGTATCCCTATTCTGGCCATAGTATTTTTACCTCTGAAAACGAAGTTTCGCTTAACGAAGTAATTTCGTGGAACGCATCCTATTCGTTAATCGAGGTATGCCTGTAATTGAATCAATACAATAGGAAAACAAACTTCATTATTGGAATTGCTGAAATTCTCAGAACCAACAACATCCGACTGAAAGAGGGCTAGAAAAAACAGCACTGCATGCATGCATGCACACGCATGCACTTAATTAAATGAAATTTTAGAATTGTGATGAGCAGCAAGGATTTGGAAAAATAGATCATGCATATGTGTAATATTTATGATAAAGGAGATAACAGAAAAATTATGAGAGTATAATAGACCAATTTATAAGTTATTGTTATTTGGTTTTTTTTTTTTTTTTTTTAGGAGCATTAGCAACTAAGGCCATATTGCTCCGGGATATGCAGTGGTCATTCCCTGACCTTTCTGCTTCCTCTGTATTTGGTGGTGACGGGCTCGAACCCCAGTCTAATCAAGAAGCCTGTGCTACACACTGCTGCTCCTTCCCACCTGGCTACGGAGGCGCCCAATTTATAAGAGTTTCATAGATTTAACAGAAACCTTTGATAGAGTTAAAATAAAATAATAGAAATCTTAAATTGCACAAAGTTCCTAAATAACTAATAGAAGTAATCATATATATATATATATATATATAGACAATAAATGTATGAGAAAAACAGGTCAAGGAGGTACAGCAGAAATAGAAATAACGAAAGGAATAAGACAAGGAGACTCACTGAGTTCAACTTTCTTCAGCTTAAATTAAAAAAGTAATTAGAATAAAAAATTAAAAAATAATCTACTATGCAATTGATGCAATAATAATGGCAGAAAATGAAAACAATTTGCGAAGAATGCTACACCATTTTAATAATAAAAAAGCAAAAGAGTATGATATGGTAATATCCATAGGGAAAACAAAGAGCTTAACAACAGTAATAGAACCACTGAGATGTGAATTAGAAGGGAGGATGATAAAATAAATACAGGAACTCCCTGACTTATGTAAGGGTTGTGTTCTGTGGAACGCTACGTAAGTCAGAATTTCCCCATGATTGCACAGCACTTGTAACCATGCTCACTGACTTGATTGAATCAAAAAAGAAATGTTTGACAAACATATAAATAGAATTATTTATTGTATTTATTAAATTTTTTATTTCATGCACAGGAAAAATTACAAATGCGTGCAATTTAAAAAAATTTCAAAATTATAAAATTACAAAAAAAGAGAGGAGACAGGCATAATGTCAGTAAATTTTACCTCTTGAGCATTGTTGCCAGAATTGACGTCTTCAGCTGATAAGCACGCTACTGCGGAGATTTAGAAGGGGTCGGCCACCCAACCTATTAATGGATGACTGGACAGTGGCTTTTTTCTTTTCACCGTAGATTTCTTCGTAGCAAGCAAACATATCAATCATTCACCCCCCCCCGTTAACTTTTAAGAATCGTTCGCTGTCAGGATCCATCTTCTCAAATCTCACCATTGCCATCTCTCTGGTGATGCAGCATCTCGGCTCTTCATTTGGTTCATCTTGAGCTTCGTCAGCATTTTCTTCTTTCACTAACTCTGCCAGCAAGTCAATAAGTTCTTTGTTAGATAATTCCTTCTCTTCTTCCTCTATTAACTCCTCCACGTCTTTGGCAAAAACCTCCAACTGAAGTAGCTCTGCAACCTTTACAATTTTATCTGTAACCTCTTCATAAGATTCGTCTTTTTTAAACCCTTCAAAGCCTTTTACGTGCCGTGGGCATATTTTCTTCTGTGCGCCATTTAAACAACTTTTAGTAATTTCTGCCCAGGCCTTATTAATGTTTAAGGTGGCATGGTAAATATTGTAAGAATTCCAAAAGTCCCTTGACGTAAAATTTTTCTCACCGTCTACTGCAGACAATGCCTGAGCAAATGTTGTGCGTAAATAGTATGCTTTTAAATTCGAAATAACACCCTGATCCATAGGTTGCATGAGTGAAGTTGTGTTTGGCGGTAGAAATATGACTCTCATGTTCGAATTGAAATCATCTAGATGCATGGATGTCCAGGAGCATTATCTAATAGAAGCAAAATCTTGAAAGGAACGTTGTTGTCTTTACAATATTTTTAAACCTCGGGAATGAAGCAGCATTTAAACCAATCCTCAAAGACAGATATTGTTATCCATTCTCTCTGGTTCAATCGGAAATGCATGGGTAGGGTGGTTTTATTCATGCCCTTAAATGCACGAGGATTTCCAGAATGGTATACAAGTAGTGGTTTTAATCTGTAATCTCCTGCTGCATTAGCCCCAAGCAAGAGCGTGGACCTATCTTTTGACACCTTGAAACCTGGCATTGTATTTTCCTCTTTGGCAATGTAGGTTTGATCCAACATTTTTTTCCAATACAGAGCAGCCTTGTCAACATTAAAAATTTGCTGCATTGAATAGCCGCCTTCATCAATAATTTTTTCCAACACATCACAAAATTTCTCTGCAGCTGCAGATCAGCGCTGCCGACTTCACCGCATGCTTTAACGTTGTGGAAACCAGCACGATACTTAAACTTATTAAACCACCTGTTGCTTGCCATGAACTTCGGTTGGGGTTTGCCGTACTTATCCTTAATATCTTTATAAATACTTGTTGCTTTTGCTTGAATGGCCATTGGACTCAGGGGCACTTGTTTCTGAATCTATTTTCCATCCATATTATTAACAGCTGTTCCATCTTCGATTTAGCACCTGAACGCTGTTTTGTGATCACTGTTGATCTTAAGTGCGTTGATCCTTTGACATGTTCGTTTTTACGTGCGCTGTCCTTTAAAATAGTATTCACTGTTGAAGCAGAGAGACCTAATTCCATGCAATAGATGACAAACTTTGTCCCGCTTCGTACTTAATCATTTTCATCTTCATTTCTAAATCAATTTTGTTTTGTTTCCTGGCACTACCACCACTTGCAGTTTTTGTTGGTCACTTTCCCTTCATCATTGTAATACGTAAATAGGAATGAAGACAAGTTTCTGAAAATTTGTTTTTTATATGATTGAAGATTTCAGTGAAGGGAACACATTTCACCATAATAGCGTAAAAAGCCACACAATTGCAGTTCTTGGGATTATCACAGCTACAATAAGTTTGAGTTTACTACCCATTTATAACAGAAAAACCCAATAAACTGGAAAGTGCAAATTGTTTTTATTGTTTCTTATAATGGAACATATGATAACGATGAAAGGGTAGTGCAATTTCTGTTATAAATATGATCATTTAGAGAGATAAATAGCTTAGTAATATAGCGAAATTTTCAACTTGGAACGAATTGCAAAAAAAAAAAAAAAAAAACAAAGTGTTATTGGGTTCACATTACGATATTTTCACTATACCTCCATTTATTCCTACGGGATGCAAAATACGTTTCTACAATTTTTTTTAAGTTTGAACTGGCTGCAAAAACGTACGTAAAGTTGAATTTTCGTAAGTTGAGTATTACATAAGTTGGGGAGTTCCTGTAATGAAATTTAACTATATAGGAATACAGATAAATATTTCAGGAATAATTCATAAAGTAGAAGAACAAGCATTGACAGTGAATAGAATATTGGAGAGGGGGTTAAATAATACAATATGAAAGAATTAAAACATCAATCAGGATGTTAAACTTAAATATATAAAATGATAGTAAGACCTGTGATAACATAATCATCTGAACAGAGATACAACAGCAAAAAATAAAATAATAAAAAACCATAGAAATGAGAACACCAAGGAAAATAACTAATAAAACACTAAGAGATATTAATTGAGGAAATCAGAAAACAATGTAAAATACAACCTATTAATGAATGGAGATATATATATATATATATCTCCAATAGAAAAAAGAACGAGAAAAACATATAAATAGGCTGGATAATGACAGGTGGACAAAACTAGTAAAGAACTGGAGATTTATTGGCAGACAAAGGAGACGAAGTCTACAAGAGAAGGGAGAATGATGTATCCCAACCCAATAAGCAGCATGTTTAATAATAGAAGAAGGTGATGATAAAGTTCAAGGAAGCCACAAACAGGTTTTTGGTTCACCGGCCAAAAAACATAGATAAGAAAATACAAATTATGCACTTCCCTCTTCATGCAGGTAACAAGCCTGTTGATTTTTGAATTTCTTCAAACTATCAGCCTCAACTAACTGCAGAGGCAACTTGTTTCAGTAATCAAGTTCTCTGGCTGAAACTAAACTTCCTACAATCTAGTCTAAACCTAACTCTGTAGTTCAAATTTATGGGCCCTAGTCCTGGAATTCTTTATAACAGCAAAAAATTCCACTCGTTTTACTAAGCATTACTTTGACCCATATCATCAGATAAACGTGTGTCTAATTACTCTTCTACCTCAAACAGATTTCCTTGTACCCTCAATGACACTGGCAAAAACCCTTGCACCACCTTTGTTCAAATGAATACCATCTCTACAAAATATATTATTTCTACTTACAAGTGCAGATCACAATGATAAAAATTTTTCTTCAAAAGTCCCGCAGGGTCCTTCATGTCTTGAGTTAATTCACAAGGCTTTCAGTGCATAATCTCTCCTGTGTCTTGGTAGAACTGCAGATCCATACACATTCTGCTCTAACTTATGGCATTTTTTCGGCATGGGCCTATATTTATCCAACAAATCATCAGGTTGTGTTCGTTTAAAATCATTAGTCCCTACATGAATAGTAATGCTCACTTTACTTCCTTAAAATCTGACAATCTGTTGGTAACATCATCAATTGTTGCTCCCAACAAACACACCTGGTTTTAGTTCACCTATCTTTATTACAAAATGTTACCTATTTCCCCAACAATAGAATCTCCCAATAAAACTAAATTTCCTTCAACCAGAGCAGTTTTCAATTGACTATTCTGTTTTAGGACCTGAATTGGTGGGAGGGGCATCACTTGGCAGGTCATGAGATACTTTAGTTCCTGATGAGCTCCCAGTTATATTTGTTTCTAGGGCAAGCACCCATTTCTTCTCAAAATGCACCAAGTTGTAATTTGAGATCAGTACACTCTTTACGTCGGGTGCAAATAAAAGAAATGTAAGTTGACCTTCAAATACATGATTCATTGAAAAGGCCTCTGGAGTCAGGAACTCTAATTCATCTGTAAGGCTACTAAATAAAACTGACTCGAATCTATAAAACGCCTTTATTATGATAATATAAAATAAAATAAAATACATGCATACTGATCGTATAACTGTATATTAAAACAAAATAAAATAAATGTTGTATAACAAGAATAAAATACAATAAAATATATAAAATTAAAAGCGATAATAAAAATTGTTTAAAATCACTAGAACCACTAACACAGGAGCTCTCAGCAGCAGGGGCCGTCTTCATTAGCTATAGCGGTTGCAGGATGACCGACAATCAGCAGGTCTGCGACATGAACTATGGCGTCTGTGCACGGTTCACTTCTCGTGCATTGGAACCGGAAACTGGACGGGTCACTCTAAACCGTTCGTCTCTTTGTAGGATAAGGGCTTCAAAGAGTGGATGAATGCGACAGCCCTTATCCCTATTAAGACTGTAGCGCTCAGACAAACATATTCTTAAACTCTCCAGCCATTTCCAGGTCCAAAAGTCATGTGCCTTAACCACGACCATGACTTCTTTAGCAGTAACGCCATGCCCAATTTCCCAGGCATGTTCCGCTACAGCTGAACCTCCATAATTTGCAGTCTTAAGGGATCTATTGTGTTCTCCCAGGCAATCCCACAGTCTGCATTTTGTTTCCCCCACATAACACCCCCCACAATCAGGACACTCAATTTCATATATGATTCCACTAGTGTCATTACCCGCAATAGGATCTTTAGTTGCGGACACTACTGTATGCAGCCTCCAACCTGGCAGCTACACACAGCGTATCTTACATGAATGTAAGATACAGGAAATAGGTTCCGAAATGTAGAGGATGTATGCAGTGGAAACAGGTGTAAAAGCATCCCTGTGACTGTTGTTCATACCTCTTAAACCCTCTCAATGGTGCTCTGGGGATAACCGCATTTTACTAGGTCCGCTGTAACACGTTTAATCTTGTTGCCTCTCTCTTCAGACAAGGAGCAGTGGGACCCACCCTTTCCATTAAGACCTTAACCTCACTACTTTTGTGGCAACTAGCCTGAGCTGTTTTGAAGTGTGTGTATTGGTCCCGACACATAGGTTTTCTGTAAATCTTAGTTTTCAAATGTCGGCCTTCTCTGTATCACACACACACACATCTAGGAATGGAAGAGCCCTCCATCCCCCCTTCAACCTCCGAAGTAAACCGAATATAAGGCGAACCGCTATTCAACCAATTGAGTATTTCTATTTCGTTTCCTCTTTATATTACTGTGAACATGTCATCAACATATCTCTTCCATGCATGTAATGGGGGAGGACTAGAGCTCCCCAACATCCTATCTCTGGATAGATACTTCTTTGGTACTTTGAAAGATAGGACAGCCCTAAGTGGTGAAGATATTTGTGAAGGTGTTGGCTTATGTTTATCTAGTACCACTATGTTATTCCAAAAGGTTATGTACCAGCAGGTTCACAGAGTGGCCATGGGTTCACTTATTAGTGCAATTATAGCCAACTTAGCCATGGAAGAATTTGAAGATAGGATGTTGGGGAGCTCTGGTCCTTCCCGATTACATGCATGGAAGAGAAACGTTGGTGACATATATCTCAAAGGAGGGTGAATATGTGTCGAGGCCATCTTTTATAGCCCAGGCACATTTCATTGTCGCATTTCAAAAGCGTGGTGGTGGGAGGGGGGGGGAAGAGTTGAGTAGTTTAAAAAGAGTGAAGTAGGGTGGATGGGAGAAATTTCTTGCCTCACCGTACTGCACTTATAGTTTGGGAATTTGGAAATTGTAGATGATTTTTTTTTGGCTGAAAAAAAAAAAAAAAAAAAAAGAAAGATAGGAAAGGGAAAGAAAGGGGGATCGGAAACTCTGAAAAAAAAAAACCATCTACTATAAGTGTAATACGGTGAGGCCGGGAAATTTTTCCCCTTCACCCTTTCTCGACTATTCAACCTCCCCCCCCCCCCGCCACGCTTTTGAAATACGGCAATGGAATGTGCTTGGGCTATAAAAGACAGCCTCAACACGTATTCACCCTCGTTTGAAGATGGTATTAACAAAACGCCCCCATCAGGCTTCAGGACATCTCCCTTTATGCCTATAATTACTCCCCATTCAAGGATTTAGGACAAAGGCCGGATTTTCCTTTCATCCTCCTTCCATATAATTGCAATTCCAGCACCTTCTGAATTAGACCTCACCCGGATGCAACTGTTCCTGAAGGATACCCCAGGTAAGAGTATTCTTCTGCCTTAAAATAAAATATATAATATTCCTAAAATTTCATATTCCTTTAAAATTTCCAAAAATAGCCCCTTTTCAACAAACCACAAAGTTTATTTTAAATCCATAATGAGATCGCGGATCCTGTACAAGGAAAAATTACAGTAAATTATTAGCATTTGTCTGCTTTCACGAAAATCAGCGGGTCTCGACTACCCAAGTTGTCTGTCCAATAGACTATTATCTGGAAAAACTGCGGCAGATCCCACATACGATTCCGACTTCGAGCCATCTGTGTAAACTGGCAAGAAGCCAGAATGTTCGGCAAGTTGTGAATAGAGCTAAAGGTAGACAGACAGACAATGGTGTACTGGACTTCATCGCAATCTTTAGCAAAAAGTCACATGCTGGTATTTGAGCATGCCATGGTGGAAGGGGCTGTTCTGACAATTGAGCAACTTTGTCTACTGTTCTGTTAAATTCAGAGAGTAGCTCTTGAACACGATGCCAAATAGACGATTGGCAATCAGATGTGTGTTATAAAGATTTTCCCATCGTGGCTCAAAAATGGACATCCACGTGGGATCATCGGGCAGGGAGTTCAGCTTAAAGGCATATTGTAGAGAGAACTGTTTTCATCGAAGCAACAAGGATGGTTCATTTGCTTTGACATACAGACTTTGGACAGGTGATGTTCTGAATGCACCAGTAGCATAGCAATATGGAGTAAAGTGCATCTGTTTGCACCCCAAGAAGTAGAAGAGAGAGAGTGAATGTTAAGCCCTCTCATGCACTTTGTATGTAGCTGATATACATATTGGGTGAGTGTCAGTTTTTTGTCAAATATGAGTACCAAGAATTTTGTCTCTGCTGCTACTACTGGAATGGTGCTTTGTCCAAGTCATAATTCTGGCTCGGGGTTGAAATTGTGTTTGCAACAGAAATGGACGCAGTCTTCTCTGGTGAAAACCTGAAACTATTAGTCGTAGCCCAGGAGTTAAGATGGTCAATGGCATGCTGCAGTTGTCTCTCAATAACCTTCATATTGCATGATTGATAAAATATGCAGAAGTCATTGACATGGAGTGCATTTTTTATGGCTGGAGGAAGTTGTTCAGTAATTGAGTTTATTTGAATGGCAAAAAGCATAACACTTAGGACAGACCCTTGCAGCAGTACCCCCCCTCCTCTTGGCAAAAGGGCCGGAAAAGGGTGGATCCTACTGGAACTTGGAAATGATGGCAGGATAAGAAATTTTTAATAAAAACGGGAAGGTGACCTCTTAGACCGAGGTTATAAAGGTCTTTTAAAATATCAAATCTCCAAGTTTTGTCGTACACTTTTTCTATGTCAAAGATGAACACCAAGTGTTCTCTTTTTAGGAAAGCATCTCAAATAGATTTTTCCAGTCTAATTAAGTGGTCCAAAGTGGACCTGTTCCTACGGAAGCTGCACTGAAAGCTGGAGAGAAGGTTATTCAGTTCTAAGTAACATAAGAGACAAGCATTGACCATTCTCTCCAATGTTTTGCACAGACAGCTAGTCAAGAGCAATTGCATGATAGTTTTTCAGTGATTTAGGATCCTTTCCTGGCTTGGCAAAAACTAGAATAGTTGCCTTGTGCCAGGTGTCCTGAAATTGCTCTTCAAGGAAGATTCTGTTGTACAGGAAGAGAAGAGCAGAAGGTCCACGGATTTTGGTGAAAGGTGTTTGATTATTTCATAATGGATGTTGTCTGGTCCAACAGCAGTAGCCTTATTAAGGGCAAGTGTTGTTTTCAGCTTGTGGATGGTAAATTGCACATTATATGGGTGGAAACGCTTTGATGTAAAATTAAGGGCCTGTTTTTCATTTGTTTTTAAGGACCAGAAACTCTGGGGAGTATGATGATGTTGCTGTGATGTTAAAAAAAGTTTACCCAAGAGCATTTGCTATTGCAGTAGAGTCTGCAGTAGTACATCCAGTGCTTTTTTTGGGACAGTATGCAACGATACGGCGTATCGGCACCTTTATTAACAGTGACACAATATTTTGATGCAGCACATTTCACAATTTGCAATATTTAGTAATTTTTTTTCAAATAACCTTTAAGTAATTTAACTAAATTTGCATTTTTCAATGTCTTTCAATGTGAATTTTTTTTTGCTCTTCAATGGAAACTATTTTAAATTACATTTAAAATAATTTCTGTTGAGTGAAAAAAGATTCATATAACAAACGGATTAGGAAAGACTCGGTACGCACTGTTTGCACTTCTGGCAATTAATGCTGCTGCACGAATTAAGAGGGCTAAAGAGATTACCATTCTACAACTTAGTGGTACTCTAAAACCTATCCGATCACATGTCCCACATACCGAGAAGTCGTACTAGTCAACAGCAAGCAGATCAAAGGGTATTCCCGATGCGAACAATGGGCTCTGGTCAATCTTCTACTGTAAGTGCCCTGTTCGCGAATTAGAAGAGAGTGATTTTCTTTTAACCCGACAAATAAAAAATCATCTGTTGTTTCACGGAAGTGCATCATGCACAATTTTCCGTAAACAGACTTGAGTCTGGACTTCCAGGAGTGCAATATAAATCTTTACAGGGTGAATAAAAAAATAAAAATTGTACAACTTTTTTCATAAAAGAGAAACAGTTCTAGGACAATATTACAGAAATGCAGCCAAATCTGCAGAAAAATCTATGATTTCAAAGAGTTTCACTTCATGGGAAAGATTACAGAAATTATTCTACAATCAATCCAGCAGCTTTCTACAGAACTCTGAAAAAATCAGTAGAGAGCAGGCCACTTGACAGTAAAAATGCTGATTTGGCAGCGGCAGTCCGAGTACTTGATAGGAAACATTGGCTTGAAGATATTAACTCTCAAGTGACATTTGGTGAGAATGAAGTTAGAAAACTGTCAATTAGGCTTCAGTTAAATGAAAGAGATATAATTCGTGGATTTCAGGAATACCTAATTGAAAAGACGTACGGTTTTGGAAGAATTGAAGCATTTGATGAACGCTCTGAGTATGATACCAATTCCATCAAGTGAATGTGAACAAGGATTTTCACAAATGAATCTGATCGTCAGCCCAACCAGAGCTTCGTTGATGACAGAAACCATTTCTTCACTACTATTTATTAAAATTGTATGCACACTTCTAAAATGCTTCAATCCAGCAAATTATGTTGATTCGTGGCTGCATTGGAAACGTCATTCAGCAACAGACACAAACAGTAAGAAAAGAAGTTGGCATAGTGTGTGTCGGTGAGAACTTAATAAAAATTTGGAATTTTCTATAAAAACTTTATTATGAAATTATTATTATTTTTACTTATTATTTGGCCCCGAGTGCCAAGCGATAGTGTCCAAGCGATTTTCCTAAGTGATATATAGTGCTCTTTTTAAGTGATTTCGTTATATTTTCTTTCCAGTGCTTTCCTCATCCTTATTTCTTTATAAGTGGTTCTGTACTTAACAGATCCTAAGTAAGAACCCAGAAAGGAAAATTACCTTTCTTTTCCTAGTATATTTATTAATTTTCGCACTAACAAACTAACCTCTCCAACCGCTTGGCCACTAGGTGGCACCGCTCCTGCCTCCACGTGGCGGGGCTGGAAGTCTGGGAGAAGAAATCCACTCTCCCAGGGCTAAAAGGAGCAACGATGGACAAAAATAAACAGTCCTCGTGTGGATCTTATGATTCAGAACTGGACAAACATAATCCAGATCATGACGACACAAATGTATCCCATGCTAAGAGACAAAAAAAAAGAAGGAATGGATAAGACCACACCACTCTTTCTAATACTACACTCCTCCACAGACCAACCATTGAGTAAGCTGTCCCCATTTTTGATACAGAAATGTCTCGAAAATGTGGCTGGCCCTCCAAAAATGGTTCGGCGATTAAGATCCGGAGATTTATTGATCGAAATGACCGAACATAGACATGCTGAGAGGCTATTGAAAATATCTACTTTCGGTGGAATTCCCACAAAAGTTACCCCACATGCCACCTTAAACTCCTCTAAAGGGGTAATATCAGAGTGGGATCTATTAAACGTATCAGAGGATGAACTTGTGCATGAACTAAGAGATCAAAACGTGGTACAAGCCAAAAGAATTGTTATTAAAAGAGATGGAGAATCTGCTCCCACACGGACGGTGATTCTAACATTCGAAACACCAAATCTACCTACTTATATTAAAGCTGGTTATCTTAGATGCCAAGTAAGACCATACATTCCAAATCCAGTCCGGTGCTTTAAGTGCCAAAAATTTGGTCATTCCCAAGCTGTCTGCAGAAGTGTAGCCACTTGTGCTAACTGCGGATCAAAAGAGCATACACACACAAACTGTAACACTGCAGTGCAAATTTGTCCTAACTGCCATGGTAACCACTCTGCCTTCTCTAAGGAATGCCCTCAATGGAAAAGAGAAAAGAATATTCAAAAATATAAGATTGAGCAGAAAGTATCCTATCAAGAAGCTAAAAAACATTTTGCAGTACCTGCTAAGTCACCTACATATGCTTCAGTTACCCAACGGCTACGCTCAGTAGAAACTCAGACAGACTGCTCAGTCCCTCCAAATATCTCAATATCTGGTTGGGCTAAATCGCTCCTCTCCTCATCAAAAGAAAAACCTATTCCTAAATATGCTACTCGAGAAGCAAATACTCCTGTAACAATACCTCCGGATAAGAAGCCTAATGAGAAACCAAATGAACGAGCCAAGACCCCTGAAAGAAGCAACACTACTAAATTTATATCCGATACCATGGATATTGATGAAAAGATAGATGAAGATGACTCAATTCTTGAGATTCATCCAGAGGATGACATTGACACCGGTAGGCCAGTCTTCCCAAAAAAAGAAAAAGCAAAAGTAGACAAGCGCAAACAGAAAAATCCGCCGTAAGAAACCAAACCCTCCTTTTAAAACCAAACAATGCAGACAGTGATTCAATGGAATTGTCGCGGATTTCGTGCTAATTTAGATGACCTCTACGATCTGCTAAGTGAATATAAGCCCGCCGCAGCATGCATACAAGAAACAAACCTGACGAATGCAGTATCTATAACAGTTAAACGCTTCACCATGTATAGAAAAGATAGAAACTGCTCTAATGCAGCACACGGAGGAGTAGCGCTGTTAGTAAACTCTTCAATTCCCTCCAGACCTGTTCCCTTGCAAACACCGTTGGAGGCAGTTGCAGCCCGTATCACCATTGGCATAACGATAACATTAGTCTCATTGTATCTGTCACCAAACCATGCTTTCACCCTTGCTGATTTAGATGACCTAGTAGGACAAATACCCGCTCCTTTCTGTATTCTGGGTGACTGGAATGGCCATAACCCTCTATGGGGTTCTCAACAACTTGACTGCAAAGGGAAAATAATTGAGAAATTCTTGGATAAACACAATCTAACTATTTTAAACACAGGTGATCACACATATGTTCATGTACCATCTGGCTCAAGCTCTGCCATTGACCTAACAGTATGTTCTCCAACAATATTTCCTCTCATAGACTGGACAGTTACTGACAACCCTCTTGGTAGTGATCACTTTCCGATCATCTGTAATTTCTGTACAAGTTCTCCTCCGATCAACAGAATTAGAACAATTTGGAAATTTGACAAGGCCAACTGGGCTAAATATCAAGAAATAGCTCATTTAGATTCCACTATCATTGCTACTGACAAGATCGATTCTGCAGTAAGCTATATCACAGAACGAATAATGACAGCAGCTGAATCCGCTATCCCAAAATCATCATTTAAAATCCGACTCCATCCAAAAATGTGGTGGAACGAAGCATGTAGCATTGCTAAAAGAGAAAGAAATAAAACCTGGAATCAGTTTAGAAAACATCCAACCACAGCCAACCTCCTACAGTTTAAAAGAGCAAGAGCCAAGGCTCGTTATATAAGACGGATAAGTAAAAAAGAAGCATGGGCACGCTATGCTGCCACTATAAACAGATTCACAGATACTGCTACAGTCTGGAAAAAAATCAAACGTATCAATGGCAAATACCCACTTGTTACTTCCCCAATTCTATTTCTGAAAGGAAAGGAAATTTCTGAACCCGAAGAACTTGCTAATGCATTTGGCTCGTCTTTTGAATCACTCTCAGCTGTTTCCGCCTATGAACCAGCCTTTCAGATGCTAAAACAAAATACAGAAAAGTATAAACTGAATTTTAATACCGCTCTCCAACATTCATATAATCTGCCGTTGACCATGACTGAACTGCTTAATGCGCTCACAAAAGTGAAAAACAGTGCTCCAGGTCCTGATGGAATTTATTACTCAATGATTTCCCATTTAAGTGAAAGATCATTAAGTGCTCTCTTACTACTCTATAATAGAATTTTCTTAGAGGAATATTACCCCACCAGCTGGTGCCATTCTTATGTGCTAGCCTTCCCGAAACCAGGAAAAGACCACACAGACCCAATAAACTATCGACCTATCTCCTTAACAAGTTGCTTGGGAAAAACAATGGAAAAAATACTTAACACCCGACTAACGTGGTATCTGGAGACTCAAAACATTCTCAGTCCAAGCCAGTATGGTTTTCGGAGAAGTAGATCGACGCTCGATCTCATTATCAAAGCAGAAGCAAATATTCGGAACGCCTTTCTAAGAAATGAGCACTTTGTTATGATATGCATTGACATCAAGAAAGCATTTGATACAACTTGGCATTATGGGATTCTTCGGGACTTACATAAATCTGGTCTTCGGGGTCATCTCCCGAAATTCATTCAGAACTTCCTATCTAATAGATCCTTCCAAGTCCTCTACAACTCGTCACTTTCTGGCACATATGTTCAAGAAGAGGGAGTTCCCCAGGGCTCAGTGCTGAGTGCAACACTTTTTGCCATCAGGATCGATTCTATAACTAATAGTATACCTAACACAGTTGATGCATACCTGTATGCTGATGACCTTGCCATCTCATGTCATTCTCAAAATATGCGACTTATTGAGAGACAACTACAAGTCACCATTAATAGAGTAGTCTCTTGGGCCAAAAACAATGGCTACAGAATTTCTAAACCGAAAACAACTGCAGTACACTTCTGTCGTAAACGTACATTGCATCCTGATCCAAACCTCCAGTTAGACTCCCATTGTATTACATTTCAACCGAGCACTCGTTTTCTTGGTATAATACTTGATAAAAAAATTAAACTTCCTTGAACATATAAAATATATTCGTACCAGCTGTCTTAAGAAACTAAATATTCTCAGAGTAATCTCCTCTATGTCATGGGGTGCAGATCGGTACATGTTGCTACATTTATACCGCTCATTAATTAGATCCCGCTTAGACTATGCATCTCCTGCATACGCCTCAGCCAGGCCAAGTGTCCTGAAATGGCTTGATCCCATTCATCGTAGTGCACTTCGAATAGCACTGGGTGCCTTTCGTACATCTCCCATTTTAAGTCTATATACGGAAGCCAATGAACCGCCGCTAGACCTTCGGCGACAAATTCTTCTCCTAAATTATGCTGCAAAAATCAGCAGCTTTCCACATCACCCGATATGGCAATATCTCTTCAGACCAAAATGGGAAAACCTCTATCGTACTAAATCACGTCTCAACAAACCATCTGGCATTAGGCTTCAAGCTCTAAACACTAGCTGGGGAATCAGCATGAATAACATAATGCAGGATACTAGCATGCAAATCCAGCCATGGCAAATACCCACAATATACGTTGACAGATATTTCCAGAAATGGGGGAAGAATAATCTTCCAGATATTAACATCAGACAATTACATCTGGTCCACTCCACTCAGTTTAGGAGTTACGTGCAGATATATACAGATGGATCCAAGACTGCCAGTAAGGTTGGTACAGCTGTAGTCCTGCCGGATGCTATCATCGCCAAACAGCTTCCCTCAGAATGTAGTAATTATACTGCTGAGTTGTATGGTATTTTACTAGCCCTAGAGAAAATAAAAGAAGCCTCATATACTCAATCCATAATATATACCGATTCATTAAGTGCCGTGAATTGTATGCAAAGTAAACGCCCCAACAGTCATCCTCTGGTACAACAAATCTGGACTCAGTTAATGGCAATTCATGCACGTGGTCACCGCATAATTTTTTGTTGGATTCCTGGACACTCTGGAATCCTAAGAAATGAACAGGCAGATTTAGCCGCCAAAAATGCTTCAAATCCTATTTCTTCCAATTTCAGGACACCTTATGTTGACTTTAAATCCATTATACAGCAGACCTCTAAAGAACAGTGGAAACATATATGGGAAAAAGAAATAAATAATAAACTTTTTGAAATAAAGAAAGAACCCAAACAGTGGCGCTCCAGTCTGAGAGGAAATAGAAAAGAAGAAACTGTACTAGCACGACTGCGCATAGGTCACACATACCTCACTCACAGTTATCTATTAAGAAAGGAAGATGCCCCACAATGCAGTAACTGTTCATGTCCACTCACTGTAAAGCATATCGTTATCGAATGCCCGCTATATCTAAGAGAACGAAAAACTGCTTTCTCCCTACTTTCCAAAAATTGCAATCAATTAACACTATGTAATATTCTGGAAGATCGTCAAGATATGGATGACGTTTTTGTTTTCCTAAAATCAATTGATAAATATCACCTTGTTTAAATTTTTAACAGAATCAGCATCAACAGCAAAGATATACTAGTCAGAAATCAGTGCATTATAGCCACAGTTGCTGATGCACCAACAAACCTAACAACAACAACTTATTATTTATTTTTACTCACATTTTTCTTATTTTTTTTATATACTTGTATAATAAATTTATGCTTAATAAACTGTTTTGTTAATATACTTAATTTGTTGTTCTTATTCCAAAAACATTACTAGTGAAGTAACAATATCAGGAAATAATTTTTTAGTTTATTTTTCATATCCTTTTAATTTTAAATTTTGCCTGATTGCAAAGAATGAGTACAGGCACCTATTTTTTTACAAAAAAAGCACTGAGTACATCCATTATATTCCACGACTGATGAGGAGTGTGCAGTGTATTTTCCCTTCATTTTCTGGATTTTCTCCCAGACCACCTTAGCACTGGTTGTCTGGGTAATTGAGGATGTGAAACAGATCCATGATTCCTTTTGACTCTGATGGTGGATATATCGTGTTTTGGCTTGTGCACACTTAAAGGATAGGAGGTTGGCCGTGGTAGGATACCTTCGGAATATCCCCCAAGCTTTGTTTTGAGCTTTTCTTGCTGCTGTGCGTTTAGCATTCCACCAAGATTTGGGAAAAGATGGAAACTGGGTGGACATTTTTGGAATTGCAGTAGCAGCAGCTGCCTGGACTATTCTTTCCGTGATGTACGTAACTGCATTATTGACAGGCTGACTGACTGTGATGTCAAAATTTGCCAGATGTCGAAAGCCATTCCAGTCAGCCTGATTAATCTTCCACTGCGGCAACATAACAGGAAGACACAGTCTCCCATTAATTAGGGTGGTTATCATGGGCAAGTGATCACTTCCAAATGGATTCTCCTCCACCTCCCATGTAAGTGAAGGGAGAAGAGAAGGGGAGCATATAGAAAAATCAATTGCAGAAAACGTACAGGTAGACATGTGGAAATAGGTATTTGTTCCTACATTTAGAAGGGAGAGGTCACTATCCGTGAACATATTAGAATTAGCATACGGTGCAAGGAAGCAAGCTTATACAGCATCAGCCAAAAAAATACCTTCCCATTTCACCCATCTATTCACTCCAAATGTTCGTCTAGTTCTGCTTTGAATTTATTTAAGCTGTTAACTTCTACAATGACAGATGGAAGTTTGTTCAAGCAATCAACCACCCGCTGGCTAAAGACAAATTTCCGGACATCTATTCTACAACTGTCTTTCCGTAATTGGAATTTAAGTCCCCTTAGGTTATTAATCTAGGCAACAGGAAGAATTCCATCAGCATTGAGCTTGCTTTTTTTTTTTTTTTTTGTTAGTTATTGGCACATCAGCTTCTGTGGCCATAATGCACCTCCCAAGGTTTTTGCACTACTCTGATCCAACCCCGACGCAGGATTCAACCCTGCGACCTATGGGTTGCCAGCTAGGTACTTTACCAACCAGGCTAGCCTGGTCGGCTTGAACTTGCTCAATCCATTCAAGGCCTTATACACCTCAATCAGATCTCCTCACAGGTGCCTAGTCTCTAAACACTGCAATTTGCAGAATTTAAGCCATTCTTCGTAAGAGCAACCCTTTGTTCCATTCACCAATCTCGTTGCCCTTCTCTGTACTCGTTCCAGCAGCTCTACATCCTTCCTAAAATGAGGCCTCCAGACCTGTATACAGTACTCAAGGTGTGGCCTGACCATTACCATATACAAGGGGATAATCACCTCTTTATCCTTGCTAGAAAAATTCTTGTATATCCATGACAAGACAAACTCTTGCAGACTGTCTGCACTGCACAGAAAACTTCTATCTGACTGCACAATTACTCCCAGGTCTTTTTCATTCTCCACCTCCCTGAGTGTAGTACCACACAGTTGATATGTTTCTCTTCGGTTACTGCTACCCATATGGAGTACTTTACATTTGTCAATGTTAAACAGTTGCCACCTCTCAGCCCATCTGCTCAACTTTCCTAAATCCTGTTGCAGTAGCATACTGTCATTAGTGTCATTAACAACCCTGCCAACCTTCGTATCTTCTGCAAACTTGGACATTAAGCCTGATATACCTTCATCAATATCATTAATAAATACAGAAAACAACAATGGACCCAACACCGAATCCTGGAGGAATCTACTAATAACATTAGTACACGAAGAGCAGTGTCCATTGATTGATTGCCACTCTCTGTCTTCTCCCACTCAACTGTCCCTAAATTCATAGCAGCAATTTGCCCTTAATGCCTTACTGCTCCAATTTGTACAGCAGCCTTCCATGTGCAACAGTATCAAAAGCTTTCCTGAAATCCAAGTATATCGTATGAAAATTATATTTTGCATCCAGTTCCTCTGTGACCACATCATAGTATCCAATCAAATTGGTCAGACAAGATCTCCCTTTAACAAACTCATGCTGTGTCTTAACTATTACTGCAGTTTCGTCTAGATGATCCGATAGTGCATCTTTAACCAGTGCCTCCATTAATTTACGCAGAACAGAAGTTAAACTAACAGGTCTGTAATTACTTGTGTCACCCTTTGATCCCTCTTTCTGAATTGGGGACACATTTGCACATCTCCGGTCTATGGGGACCTCCCCCGAGTCCAAGGAAGCTCTTATAATGCTCTATGACTTGTCCCCTTCTATTGATGTTAGCACTACCTGATAGGGTGTTATTAGCATTACCATTAGTAGAGGCATATGATGCAAGAAAGCAAGCTTATGCAGCATCAGCCAAAAAAAAAAAAAAATGCTCCCATTTCACCCCTCCGTTTATTCCAAATACCTGTCCAGCTTAGCCTTAAATTTATTTAGGCTATCACCTTCCACAACAAAGGATGGAAGTCTGTTCCACCAACTAACTGCTCGCTGGCTAAAGGCAAACCTCCGCACATCTATCCTACATCTGTCTTTCTTCAATTTGAATTTATGCCCTCTCAGGTGATTATTCTGAACAAGAGGAAGAATCCCATCAGCATTGAGCATGCTCAAACCATTCAAGGGTTTATACACCTCACTCAGATCTCCTCGCAGGTGCCTGCACTGCAGTCTAGTCTCCAGACACTATAATTTGCAAAACTTAGGCCTTTCTTCATAAGAGCAACCCCTTGTTCCATTCACTAACCTTGTTGCCCTTCTCTGTACTCATTATGTTTATTAAAATCCCCAAGTAGTAAGAAAGGGAGAGGTAACTGCATTACAAGATCATCAAGTTCTTTCTGGGCAATGTCAGTCCCAGTTGGCAAATATATAGTGCAGATGGTTAATAAAAACTCCACTGTAACTAGGATTGCTGCAGCCTCTCTGCTGATTGTAAGTTGTAGAGGCTGATATGGGGTATGGTTGCCCATGAGGACTTCAACTCCTTCATTAGCAGGGTTATCCTCTAAGCTATCCTTGCGAATAACAGTAATGTTGCACATCCTGGGGGTCATCATTTGCCCTTAGGTAAGTCTCCTGTAAGGAAAAGCAAAATGGTTCGTGCTTTTCCGGGAGTTCCTTGATGTCGTCTACATTTTGGAATCCATGACAATTCCAGCGTAGGAATTTAGCCATTATGTGGACTTGGTGGATCCATCACTCGGCTTCAGAAGTGCTGTGGGCTTGCCTTTATGAGTCTTGGATTTATCTCTTTTGGGGAAGCATGGATGCTGTTATGTGTCCATTTGCTCCTCTGCAAAGAGATAATAGGCTGAGTCATCAGGTACTTCCTTTGTTTTCACATCCATTTTTTCTTGTGTTTTGGTAGTCGAGTTTTCTGTACTGTTACTTTTGCATTTGATTTTGGTAATTCTGGAGCAGGAGGAACTGATATTGGAATGGCAACTAACTGAGATTTCTATGCTGGTTTTACTGAGCTCAATAAATAGCAAACAATGAGCGTAAATGACTCTTTCGGTGGTATGGTCATTTCCATTTGAGTTCCAGTTGAACATTTCTTGTCAACCTTTTTAGCATTATTGTCATTTATTGGTTAACTGCTTTTCTGGCCTCCTGGTATGAGATGTTAAGCTCTGCCTTTAGTCTTTATATTTCCTTTTCTTCTTTCCATGGTCATGCTCTAGAGTAGGCAGGGTCGCCTTGGCAGTTAATGTAGGCGGGTTTTGAAGCTTTCAAAACCCGCCTGATGTCATTACATGATATCATTTTGTTGTCCTTTGAACCACAGTGAACACAAGCAAGTGCACCATGGCAGGCTGTTTGTGAATGTCCATATTGCTGACACTTGAAGCACTTTAACGGATTTAGAACATATGGACGTATTGTGCAGTTCAGATAACTAGCTTTAACCTCATTAGGTGATGTTGGTGTATTAAAAGTAAGGATGATGTTTCTAGTTGGGGGATGTTGTCCCCCGGTCTAATCAAGAAGTGTGTGCTACACACGCTTCTTGATTAGACCGGAGTTCAAGCCCGTGACCACCAAATACGGAGGATGCGGAAAGGTCAGGGAATGACCAGTGCAATATGGCCTTAGTTGCTAATGCTTCTAAAAACCAAATAGCAACAACAATTCTAGTTGGGACTAGATTCCGTCCTTATGTATGAACATTCTCTTTGCAGCTGTCATTCCTTGCAATTTCAGTCCTGAATAGATCTCCTCTTCAGACACTTCAAGAAGATCTCATTCAGAGATCACACCTTGGGATGAGTTCAGTGTCTTGTGGGGTGTTACTGTTATTGGAATTCCCCCAATAAAATTGGTACAGAGTGTTCAGAGTGTTTCTCACAGTTCATTTCAATGAAGGTATCCCCAGAATGCAGCAGTTTTACAGATTTAGGGGAGCCTGCCAGCCCTTCCAAACCCTTCTGAATAAAGAAGGGTGACATTTTCCCTATAGGCTTCTCTCCAGTGGAATGAATTATCAGGTATCTATGTGCTGGATCTGATATTGTTTCTGTTCTAGGCCTCTTTGCTGAAGTGGTGGTTTCTGTATTCATGTCAATGACTTCTGACAGGGACTGTGTTAGGGCCCAAGAAGAAAAATTTAGATTCATAATGGTTTTGTGTTGGGTTCAGTGCCCGGGCTCCCCACCCACCACGGAACCTTAAAGAGACGCCCACTACCTTAAATGCACTCGGGAGTGGGACATCAGGGCTACCCAGACACCATACTCACACCGCTGCCAGCCTGAATCCTGTCCTTCAGACTATGAGGGTAGGGGCATGGCATTATCATGGTTGATGCTTGCAGGTGAACCCACTAGCCGATTGATCCTGGCTGAGCCTTTCAGGACTATCCGACTTGTTGAAGCAGGGGCCAAACTGGTGTGTTGAAGCTGGGTCCTCGTTAAATTCGGAAAGGATACCTGTTTCCGAATTTACACGAGTCGCAGCGACAACAAACTCGCCGGATTCCTATGGAGTAACCTAGGCTGTGGGTGTTGGATCCCAGTGATGCTAATCTGGAGTACCAGCAGCATCACTGGGAGGTCCCAGTGATGTACGGGTGCCCAAGTCAAGGGAGTTTGATTGCTACTCACCAAACTCTGCAATACAACTAATGAAAAATCTTGACCTTGATTCAGAGCAGTAATCACAAAATAAAAAACACAGGAAGATTTGTTTAAGAAATAAACGAATCTTCCTGTATTGTGCTTTCTGTTACCTTATAACTAATCATTTTAATCCCTAATTTCAGTACTGATTTGTTACCTTTCCTTGTATGTAAAGGCTCCTTCTGGTCTCTTTCTGGAGTCTCCCAGTTGATCATATGTACTCAACTTGATATTATTAAAGAATATTATTATTATACAATATCTTCTTGTAATTATTAACTATTCACTGGTTAATAATTTATCATTAGTGACTTCAGAAAGCAAGTTTTCAAAGCTCTGGCATTGTGTTTGGTTCAGTGCCCGGGCTCCCCACCTACCACAGAACCTTAAAGGGATGCCCACTACCTGGCAAGCAATAAATGCGCTCAAGAGTGGGACGGCAAGGCAACCCACAGATAAATGCGCTCGGGAGTGGAACGGCAAGGCAACCCACTCCCGAGCTTGGATGATTGTTTTCTTATCACTCCTTACTTTAAGGAGTGATAAGACAATAGTCTAAAAGAATTTTAATACTTTATATCTATATGTAAATTCTGATTTGAATCTATTAATTTATGAGCTTACTTCATAGTCAAAAGTCAGTAGATCTATAGGAATGGTATACTTGCGGGCATAATTCTGCATTGCTCCAGTTAAAAAGGCTTGAGTGAAAAAAAAACCTGATAACCAAAACACTGGTGGCTTTCCATCATCATACCAATCCTAAAAAGGTATAAAACAGTTCATTAATATCAAACATTATTAAAACAAAAATGGCATACAAAAATTCTAAAAAGAATAGACTAAACTTCTCCTTATGAGGTGGATAAACTGGTACCAGGGTCTGTATGAGAAGATTTTAGACTTGTTTTCCTAAACATGTAAGAGCTGTATACGTGAATCTCTTACTTTATACCAATAATTCTTTCATGCGACTCACAAGAAGAATTATTACCAAAATTAAGGGTCCATGACTTTTATGTGGAATAAGCTGAAGTTGTATATGTTTTCTCATCAATGTTATATATGGTTTTGTAATTGACTGCTTTAGAAATAACTTTGTAGTTGTGCTTCATACATCAATTTTCTTTTTGTTTTTGATCTATTTTGATCAATTAATCACGAGTTAGTGTCTGCAATTCTGCCACACATGACAGGAGGGGGGTGCTTCCGTAGCCAGGTGCAGCAGTGTGTAGCACACGCTTCTTGATTATACCGGTGTTCTAGCCTGTGACCACCAAATACGGAGGATGCAGAAAGGCCAGGGAATGACCACCGCATATCCCCAGAGCAATATGGCCTTAGTTGCTAATGCTCCTAAAAACCAAATAACAAACAAACAAACAGTGACTTCCATTTTTCTGAGGAGATGCTTCAAACACTTTTGAATTCCAACACTTGGAATGAAATCAGCTACTGTCTTGACATCCTACGTGCTACGAAATCTATGTGGGGGTTTACTGAAGTGCAGTTGGGTGATAAGAAATACTTTTGGTTAGACCGGGGTTAGAGCCCATGAGCCACCAAATACGAAGGATGCAGAAAGGTCAGGGAATGACCATATCCCCAGAGCAATATAGCCTTAGTTGCTAATGCTCCTGAAAACCAAATAACAACAACGACAGGAGGGAGTATATGATGAGGGCCTTGTCAATCAATTTGGCCCTAGAGAGATTGTGCAAGTCTCATGGGGTAGAATATTTTTCAGCATGGTTTGTGCTTGTTAACAGGCGAGACTGCTTCTACAGGGATGGGATACACTTAAATAAAAAAAGCAGCGTGTACTCTGTATGCACGAAAGATGTTTTATTTTATATGAAAACATCTATGGCGGCACTAGAATAAAACCGTTTAAATTTTTGAATAGTTTGATCGAAACTTACTTACTTATGATCGAAATTTACTTACTTACGCTACTAGGCACCTCCGTAGCCAGGTGGGAAGGAGCAGCAGTGCGTAGCACACGCTTCTTGATTAGACCGGGGTTCGAGCCCATCACCACCAAATACGGAGGATGCGGAAAGGTCAGGGAATGACCACCGCATATCCCGGAGTAATATGGCCTTAGTTGCTAATGCTCCTAAAAACCAAATAACAAATAACTTATGCTACTTAGAAGGTTGATATTGTTCAAAATCTTGAGAAGCAGATTTTATTAAAGTATGCATTTTATTCTTGCATAATATTACTGCGTGCTGCTTACTCTACCAAATCAGCATTAGTGACTGAGTTGGTGTCATTTAGGTAGTGACATCATTTCCTATCTTAATATGAACTTTCTCTACTGAATTAACTACTTACTCTATCAAATCAACGTTAGTGGCTGAGTTAGCATTGTTAGCAGTATTTAGGAAGTGACGTCATTTGCATAATTTAAAATCTAACAGCCACCTAATAGGAAGTGACGTCGATTGCATCATTTCCATAAAAAAATTTCACTAACGATCAATTGCATCATTTCTGTTACCGTAAGAAAATTTCGTAACCAATTGATTTTACTCTAGTGCCGCCATAGATGTTTTCACATCAAAAGGGTGCAAGAATATTTGCTGATGCTATCGAGGCAGTGTTAGGTGGATGGAAAAACTGCTAACTTTGGGGAATTCACAGACTAATAGATTAACAGTAGCCGCAGGTAGAAGTGAAAGTGATTCTTGCACCTTCTATTGGAATGTGCAGCAGCCTGGAAAGCAAGGTGCTGGGGATTTCCAGGACTGCTGGGAATTATCATGGAACGAGTAAATACATGGGCTGTGTTAGGATAACTAAGAGTAAGAGTAGGTACATGTATACAGATATCCCTCGTATAACGTGGTACCCATACAATGTGGTTTTGATATAACACGGTTTATAAATTGTGGCTACCCTTGTATGACACGGTCGTGTTTTCGATATAACATGATCTACAAATTGTTGTATCGTTCTTTTCACACACTTTTACCACGCAACTTAAAAATCAAACTTTATGTTCATTAAATTTTGTCTGCTCGTATAACGGGTGTAGTTGCCAGAACCGAATTTATATAAGGAGAAACATGCAAGTACATACATACATATTTTTTTGTGTAGTGCCAATTTTTTACCTTATAAAGAGATAATTGTTGCACAAGTAGTTATAAATAGTGAATTTATTTGGGGAATACCCCTTGGCAAATAAAAATTTATTTTTTATAGTAATGGCCACCAAAACTGCAAAAGAAGGAAAAAAACCAACATTGAAAAGAAAATTCATTTCTCTTGAAGAAAAAATTAAAATCTTGGATTGGTTGAAAAATGGAGAAAAACAAGTTGTTGCAAGGACTTTGAATTTAAATGAATCAACAATTCATACAATCAAACAAAATGAGCAGAAAATCAGAGATAGTGTTATTGCTGGGTCAACGATAAGTGCAAAGTGCATTGCTTTTGTATGCTATATTTTAATGGAAAAATGGAGAAATCTCTTAATGGTTTGGATTGAAGATTGCACTCACAAGAAAATGCCTTTGAGTGGAAACCTTATTAAACAAAAAGCCCTCAAAATTTATCAATATTTAAAAGAACTTGAACAAGATTTTTCAGAGAAGAAAGCACTCAGCATGAATTTTGTGCCAGGAAGGGCTTGTTCGAAAATTTTAAAAAGCAATTTTCTTTGCATAATCTTCAGCTCCAAGGAGAATCAGCATCAGCAGACATAGATGCTGCCTGAAAATTCCCAGAAGAACTTTTAAAAATCATTGAAGAAGGTGGATATAGTGCAGACCAGGTATTCAATGCAGATGAATTTGGGTTAAACTGGAAAAAAATGCCAAAGCGCACACTTTTATATCGAAAAATGAAAAAACAGCTCCTAGATCAAAGTTTCTAAAGACAGAATTACTCTTCTGTTTTGTAGTAATGTGTCAGGTGATTACATGGCAAAACCAATGTTAATTAACCGATCTTTAAATCCTCGTGCTATGAAAGCGATTGACAAGTCCACCCTCCCTGTTTATTGGAGAGCCAACAAAAAGGCATGGCACCTCCGTAGCCAGGTGGGCAAGAGCAGCAGTGCGTAGCACGCGCTTCTTGATTAGACTGGGGTTCGAGCCCGTGACCGTCAAATACATAGGATGTGGAAAGGTCAGGGAATGCCCACCTCACATCCCCCAAGCAATATGGCCTTAGTTGCTAATGCTCCTAAAAACCAAATAACAATAACAAAAAGGCATGACTTCAAAAAGTTATGAACACATTTCTGATGAAACAACATTGTACAGATCAACCATCTGCCCTACTCTACCGTTCTAGCACCAGCGATCTTCTTCCCCTTTCCCAAAGAAAGAGAAGGTGAAAACTGCCCTCAAAGGGAAGAGATTTCAAGATGTTGAGGACATAAAGAAAAACATAACTGCTCAACTGAGTTCCTTCACTTTGTATTCTTTTTATTGCACTAGCCCAGCAACTTTATTGCTACACTTCACATGCAGAGATCAAGCTTTCCCTTTCTCTAAATAGAATTTCCTTTGGGTTTTATAGTATTGGATTCTTCTTTCTTCTCTTTAAAAAAAAATCTGGTTGCTTCTGAACTGATAAAACATTAAAATAGGCACATACCTTTCCTTTATTAAACATTAAAAGTACTACTGGGACTCCTTATCAATCAGTTTTTATTAATATGCAATCAAGCTTTTCTTTAACCTTTTAATTTTTAACAGCAGTATTATTTGCCTCTCTGACTTTCAACTAAGAAGCTCACAGCAAACTTTGCATAACTTAAATAAGTCAATAAAATAGCTTGAATAAAACAACATAAACTTGTTTTCTTGGCAAAAGTCACCAGTAATGTGACTTATTCATTTATTTTTTAATATTTCACAGTTGACGTCTTTGTAAGTGTTAATTTTTGCTCTTTTTGTGTCATGATCAGTGGTTGATGTTCAAACTCATAGTGATATAGATACAATGCAAAATGCATTCATGCATGTTGCTCGTTATTGAAAATTAAACTATGTGGTTACTCCCAGTTGATGTGCATTACAAAAAACTATATTTTTATGGCCTAACAAATTATCTGGAATAAAAATGATAAATACAGAGGAAAGTAGACAATATAATTTCAATAATAGCTATTTTCTTTAACTTGTGGATGTAATGTCTATAATGCACCTGATGATGATATAACCGGATGATTACAGTTTCAGAGAATTTTTCTTTTTATTATAAATATATTCAGTCTGTAGTAGCCAAGAATAAAAACAATCATTACCATACCACATACTATGTATATAAAATTATTATTGAAAAACAAATAAGCTTTCTTTAAATAATTTTGACTGATCTATATGATTTGTTAATCTTGCTCATATTTGTACAAGTGTGTTTCTACACATAGCTGTGTGAAGGAAAACAAATTATGTTCAATATTAACTTTACTGTACTGTCAAACATATAACGTAATAAAAAATTGGTTGAGGAAACTGTCTTTTTCTCACTCACACACACCTTACCAAAAGCTATGGGACACTTTCAGTTAATTATTTATTTCCATAAACATGTATTTATTGAAATAAATAGCATGTTGGCCTACCTTTGGCCATAATGACAATTTTAATGTAGTAGTGGCATGTGATGCAAGAAAGCAAGTGTATAAAAAAAAAAAAAATACACACCATTCCCTCCAAATGCTTGTCCAGTTCCTCCTTAAATTTATTTAACCTATCAACTTCCACAACGACAGATGGAAGTTTGTTCCAACAATTAACCACCTGCTGGCTAAAGGCAAATTTACACACACCTATTCTACATCTGTCTTTTCTTAATTTGAATTTATGCCCCCTTAGGTTCGTAATCTGAACAAGTAGAAGGATCCCATCAGAATTCAGCGTGTTCAAGGCCTTATACACCTCAATCACATCACCGTGCAGGTGCCTAGTCTCCAGCCACTGCAATTTGCAGAACTTAAGCCTCTTTTGGTAAGAGGATCCCTTCATTCCCCTCACCAATCTTGTTGCTCTTCTCTGTACATGCTCAAGCAAATCTACATCCTTCCTAAAATGAGGCCTCCAGACCTGTACGCAGTACTCAAGGCATGGGCTGACCATTGCCTTATACAGAGGGACAATCACCTCCTTTTCCTTGCTAGCAAAATTCCTATAAATTCCTATATCATTGACAAAACCCCATGATCTGCCCTGGCAGCTTGTCTGCACTGCTCAGAAAACTTCATATCTGACTGCACAATTACTCCCAGGTCTTTTTCATTTTCTACCACCTTAAGTGTAGTACCACACAGTTGGTACTTTTCTCTGGGGTTACTTCTACCCATATGCAGTACTTTGCATTTGTCAAGATTAAACTTCAGTTGCCACTTCTTAGCCCATCTGCCCAAATTATCTAGATCCTGTTGCAGTAGTACACTGCCATTACTGTCAACCTTTGTATCATCTGCAAACTTCGACACTAAGCCTGATATACTTTCATCAATATCATCGATAAATATACAAAACAACAGAGGACCCAACACCGAACCCTGTGGGACTCCACTAATAACATTAGTCCACGAAGGGCAGCACCCATTAATTACCACCCACTCAACCATCCTTTTATACATTGTAGCAACTTACCCTTAATACCATTCTGCTCCAATTTGTACAATAGTCTTCCATGCACAACAGCGTCAAAAGCTTTCCTGAAATCCAAATATATGGTATCAAAATTATTTTTTGCATCCAGTCAGTTCCTTTGTAACCACATCATAATATCCTATCAAATTTGTCAGACAAGCCTTTCCCTTAACAAACCCATGCTGTGTCTGAATTATTGCTGCAGTCTTATCTAGATGATCCTGCAATGCATCTTTAACCAGTGACTCCATTATTTTACCTGGAACAGAAGTCAAACTAACTGGTCTGTAATTACTCATGTCACCCTTCGATCCCCCTTTGTGAATTGGGGGATACATTTGCACATCTCCAGTCCTGTGGCTTCTACTAATTCCTGGTAGAAACTGGTGATATTATGCATTCCGATTCATCCTAAAACTGTTCAATTGGGTTGAGGTCAGATCTCTTTACTGGCTGCAGTGTTCCAGTGGTATTCTTTTCAAACCATGTGTCACAGTCATTGTTTTTTTGACACAGAGTACCATCATCACATCAAGAAACATCCCAGAGAATGACACCTCCCAAATGGGACAACATACTCAGGCAGTACATGTTTTCCAGACATCCTCATACCCAAACACTGGAAAAGCCTGTAGTTTGAGTTGAAACTCCATAGTTAAGGTGGCCTCCATCATGGAAATTGATGGTGTGTTTTTTTTAATAATTTAACATAATTAGAACACTATTTTACCATGTTAAGGCTGCTGTAAACTGCAACAAGATGCTGAGGTGCTGCCAACTGCTACCTGCTTACTGAACAAAAATTTAAAAAAAGTGAAACTTTCTAAAGAAAGAATATTCAATTAAAATACCAATATAAATGAATAAGGCTGCCCTCACCCAAGGAATGTACAGCAGCCTGAAAAATGCAAAGGAATCACGCAATGCACCTCACCAAAGGCACTATTTCTTGACTATCAGACTAGTCGGTCAGGAAACAGTTAAAAATACAGATAAAATACAAATTTCTTCCCCAACCAGCACACCAACAAATCGAACAAAATGAAAATTTGCAAAACAACATTAATAATTAAAATTGCAAAGGGAAATGAAAATTAACATATCAAATTAATTTTTGTTTCTCTTTGTAATTTTAGTCAGTAATGTGGCGTTGTACATTTGCATTTCATTAGATTTGTCGGTTGGGCTAGACACAGAAATTTGTATTTTGTCTTTTCTGGATGTTTAGCTGTATTCTGAATGTCAGGCT
This sequence comes from Mastigoproctus giganteus, assembly GCF_048544385.1. Lineage (NCBI taxonomy): Eukaryota > Metazoa > Arthropoda > Arachnida > Uropygi > Thelyphonidae > Mastigoproctus > Mastigoproctus giganteus. Next base: position 88,999,360 of record NC_143578.1, on the reverse strand, counting down.
AACCATATTTAAGATTTGTTTTTCAGTTGTATCTGTCTTCATTGCTTGCAGAGGGATCTATGGTTTTTTGTATTTGTTGGTCATGATACAAATGCAAATATTTTGGAAATTTTCACAGGAAAAATGCATCCATAAAAAGAAGAGGCTACTGTGGTTTCCCTAATCTTTTTTTTTTTGTGTTACTTCTTTTAGTGAGTATTTGTTTATGACTTTGTTATAGCACAGTGGGTGTTTTTTGCATGTTTCAGATAGCAGTCGTGACATGCAGTGTGGGATATTAGGCTCTTGTTCATTCCTTGGATAAGTGCAGACCCTCGCTCATTCACTTTAGCATTTTAGCTGAGTATTCTGTCTGTAGAAAAATTTTTTTTTTTTAAATTTTTGCTTAGTAGGTAGGTAGCGGTTTGCACCTCTTCAGCTGACTTGTTGAAGTCTGCAGCAGTATCGACATAGTGTTTTTATAATGTTAAATCATGAATTGGTTACATCACATTTGATTTTTCACATTGTTGCAGACATTCTCTCAGATATGCCAAACAAGCTGTACTTGCTACCTGGGAGTCGAAAATGCTGATGGAACTGATATTTGGATGACACTCAAGTCAAGTGGACCCAATTTCAGCAAAGTCCGGTCAGTCTGTGACATTCTTTGCTTGCACCTTCACGATGGTGGGACTTTTAGTAATCCTGGGTATAACCTTCATGCACAAGCAAACTGTGGATGGCCACCCAGGTGTAAACCAACGTAAGCAAGGGTCGAGGTTTGGCACCCACACCACATGGAGAAATGCTGTCCTTCTGTGTTACCAGTTGGTAGATGACTCTCATCAACTGGTGCAGTACCACCACTTTGCTTATTGGAGGCTTGAAGTGATGGAATCCATGTGTAGTCTCCAGAGCCAAGTTCAGGTCAAACCTTCTCCATCTCTTCCATCATGCAGTATCACTGATGTCTTTTGAGGTTATGATGGACATCATGGCGAGATCCAAACTTCCTTACATTTCGAGGGTAGAGCTCTAAAACGGTGTTTGCAGGCCGGCCGCTGGTTAGTACACCGGACTGAACTTATTGGTAACTCTCTAGGAGGTTTCCAGATCAGCTAGTGTAATCTTGCTACCTCTACTCTGCCAGATAGTGACAGGAGGGAGTTCAAGTAGTGTGTATGCGGGGGGGGGGGGCATTGTTGAGGCCACGTTATGTTAACGATCTGAGCATATTCTTACCTTGTGTACGCCATATCCAAAAATTTCATTACTTCATACAGCATGTCCCCACCACTTTTCTTACTATTGAATACATCATGAATTGTCAAACTAACATAGTAAGCTTATCTGCGAAAAGATCTAAACTTCTCAAACACTTCCTAGTCCATTTCACAAATATACGTGGTCTCAGTTCTAATCTCAATGATGTCCATTTCCACTTGCAGTCTGCCAAACCCCATGTACTTTTTCTGACAGAATCTCAGTTATCGGTTGATTCAACCACTGCTCATCTCAGTTGCCCAAATTATTCGCTGTTGATTTATTTTGCCTCAAAGTTGTGCATATGTCTGTTCCGATATTACCTGTCAGAGACTTGGTAAATTGGAATCTCCTCTTTACGATCTTCTCTGGCTTAAAATCTCTCTAGCTCATTGTGTCAAATTCATCTGTTGTCTCTACCATTCTCCCAACTCCACCAATCACTTGGAGCTCTTGACTTTCTCTTTTTGCAATTTGACTTTCTCCAGTCCAACTTTCCTAACAGTGAGGTAATTTTCCTTGGTGATTTTAATGTGCATAACTCCAGCTGGCTTCCATTCTTTAGTCACATAGACCCAGCTGGTCGAGATGCTGAGGCTTTTCCAATTACTAATGACCTCGCACAGATTGTTCATTTACCTATCAGAATAACAGTCAATCCTAATCACACAGCCAACACGCTTGATCTTTTTCTCATAAAACAACCCTTCTAAGTACATGGTCGAAGCGAGTGGTCCTTTAGGCACCTCAGATCACAAGTTGGTAATTGTCTCTTCTCCACTGGAGCCTTTATCTCATGGCTATTCCCAACTTCGTGTTGTTTGTCATTACAAGAATGCCAAATGGGATGACCTGTGAGATTTCTTTTCCTTGGTTGGATTACTGTTTCCAAACTTCTGATGTCAACGTTTGCTTAGATCGTGTCAGAGAAATTATTCTTGTAGGAATGGAATCCTTTATTCCACACTCCACTTTAAAATCTCGTTCTTTATCTAAACCTTGGTTTTCCAATAAATTTGCTAAGGCTGTTCACGAGAAGAATGTTGCATATTGTAATTGGCTTGTTTCCAATTCTTCAGTTTCATTTTCTGCTTTATCCTTGGCTGAAGTGACAATAGAACCATCTGGTTTTGACAGAGGTAGGAGCAGAGATGGGCAAAAGTTGTGGCTTACACCAAAGATCACAACAATTGTAAATTGTAAAGAGTAGAAAACTTGCTTCTTCCCTTAATGGTAGCTGAGCATTCTGGTCTCTTACCAAAGCTATTGGCCACAACTTTTGCCCATCTCTGCTCCTACCTCTGTCAAAACCAGATGGTTCTATTGTCACTTCAGCCAAGGATAAAGCTGACCTGCTAGCATCCCATTTTCCCTCCAACTCATGTATTAATGATCTTGGTAAAACACCTCCCACCATTCCCAACTTGTTTCATTAAATGCCTCCTGTGGTCTTCCTTCTGTCAAAAGGATATTAGAAGGATTTTGACGAATTTTGATGCTAAGAAAGCTCCAGGTCCTGATGGTATTTCTCCACTTGTTCTCAAAACCTGTGCTTCTGAACATACTCTTGTTCTTTGTCGCCTTTTTTCACTTTCTTATTCCGAAGGTATTTTTTCCTTCTGCTTGGAAAGTTGCTCATATCCAGCCAGCCAGACAAATTCAATGGAAAAGTTCAGGGAAACACAAGCAGTTCCTATTGACATCTCAAAGGCTTTTGATCATGTTTGGCATAAATAAGCTTCCATCTTATGGTTTGCCAACTGTTTTTTGTAATCTACCATCATCCTCAGTGAGCAGTCAGAGAGACTGCTCACTGAGGGTGATGGTAGATGGCTCTCTGTCTTCTAACTTCTTCACTAATGCTCATGTCCCCCAAGATTCAGTTCTTTCCCCCACTCTTTTCCTTTTGTATATTAATGACTTTCTTCCATTGACTGGAAATCCTATCCATAGTTTTGCTGATGATAGCACATTGCATTTCACTTTCCAGTTTGTGAAACCTTGTCCTGCTCAACCAGCTTCAACTACTCGAATATTCACTACCAATTCCTTAAATGCCGATCTCCAGGTAATTCTCCAGTGGGGCATGATTTCATCCTTCTAAAACTCAGTCCTGTCTTATATCTCACAAAAAAGGATTCTTCTGCTCCTATGCTTACCTTTGGTGACACTCCGATTTCTAGGCAAGGTGATACATCTTTTTTGGGGATTACCCTGACTTCTAATCTCTCTCTCTCTTGGCACAAGCTCATTACAAATATTGCTTCCTCTGCTTCTGAAAAACTTGGTTTTCTCTTTCGCTCTCGACATTAGTTTTCTTCCAAACTGCTGTTCATTCTGTACAAATCGCAAATCTGCCCTACCATGGAATATTGTTCCCACATCTGAGGAGGTGCCGCCAAAACCTCTCTTAGGCTTCTAGATTCCATTCAAAAGAGGGCAGTTAGGTTAATTAATGACTCATCGCTAACAGAGTCTCTCCACTTGCTGTCTCATAGATGCAATGTTTCTGCTGCATGCCTTTTCTACAGATACTTCCATGGGCACTGTTCTTCTGAATTGGTTTCTATAATTCTCACTCTCCCTTTCAAAACAGTCCAAACATGTGCCATCACCAGCCAACATCCATTTACTATCCAACTTCAAACTCGCAGAACCAACTTTTCATCTTCCTCATTTATTCATTCAACTGCTGTTTACTGGAACATCCTTCCTTCGTACATATTTCCTGAAAATTACAGTCTACAGATGTTCAAGTCTAATGTCAACAAATATCTTCTTTTCATCTTCTCAACCTCCAACCCAAGTACAGTACTAAGTACTATACTATTTTCATTATGTAGCACAGAGTGAAACGGAATGTAAAATAACGAGTTGTAGTTAAACTTGGTTTAATGTTAAATACATACGATAAACAGTAAAAACAGAATATGTAGATACGTACAGTAACCAGTAATACAAAAGCTTTCAGGCTTTATGATGCCCTTCATCAATTAATCATTGGATTGAAAGTTCTACGTTCTAAGAACAGTGAACAGTGAACTGCATGATGTAACAACTAACTGTTGGAGATTGAAGTCTGTGGTTGTGACGAATGGTACCATTGCTATTTGTCGGTCATGAGAATGGTTGCTTCAATAATATGATGAACACGATGACATCCTCTGTTTCTGTTGATGGAAGTATTAGAGCATGTGATGTGCAGTGGCTGGTTGTCGATCAGTCCCGCCATTACCAGGCACGCGCTGGTGATGGCGGGACCGATCGACAACCATGGCATCACGGTGTGGGTCAATCTCATGTTGGGTTGACTAGAAGTGCTCAGAAATGGCCAAGTGTTCTATGTCCACTAAGAAAATGGCTCCTTTGTGTTCTGAAATATGTTTGCTGAGTCTTCTGCCAGTTTCCTCAACATAGCAGCTAGTGCAGTCATGGCAAGAAATGCAGTAGATTAGTCCACTCTGTAGTAAATTGGGAACTGGTGTTTTCACTCTGGAGATGAAGGATCATAGTTTCCTGCCTGGGAGTTGTACACACTTAATCCCAGGACCCTAGAAACCTGATGTGAAAGGTTTGGATAGTATGAGATAAAGGCGCTTGCGGCAGAGTCATTACCTTGAACAGTCCTGTCGGTCGCTACATGGTCATGAGCCTGTAGGTTGCACCTATCTATGTACCTTGAGTCAACAAGGTCCACACAGTGCCAAGAAGATGGCTACTCATGTGTGCTGACCAGTAGTTGGTAAATTGGCCAGCACACATTGGCTTGCAATAGACCGTTGTTCTCAGGTGTTCTTGCCGTGACTGCACTAGCTGCTACGTTGCAGAAACTGGCAGAAAACTCAGCAAACGTATTTCAGAACATGACAGAGCCATTCACTTAGCAGACATAGAATACTCGGCCCTTGCTGTGCACTTCTGGTCAACCCGACACAACATTACCAACGTGGCAACGTTACCATATGTCACAACCACAGATTTCAACTTCCAACAGTTAGTTGTTGCATCATGCAATTCACTGTGCATGACTGCCATCGCATGCTCTTAAGTTCTACATTCCCAAAACTTTCAATCCAACGGTTAACTGATGAAGGGCATCATAAAGCCCAAAAGCTTTTGTATTACTAGTTACTGCACGTATCTATGTATTCTGTTTTTACTGTGTATCGTATGTATTTAACATTAAACCTAGTTTAACTGCAACTCGTTATTTTACTTTCAACTCTGTGCTACATAATGAAAATAGTATAATGAATCCAGACCATAAGCCTTTTTATCTACTAAGTACTAGAGGTTCTAATACCTCTCGTGTTTAGGGTTTTCATTAAAAAAAAAAAAAACTCCCTGACTTACATAAGGGTTGCATTCCGCAGAACTCTACGTAAGTCAGAATTTCCCTATATGCTTATGTAGCACTCGCAGATTTGATTGAAGCAAAAAAGAAATGTTCAATGAACATTGTAAATAGAATTATTTATTCAATTCTTTTTATCTCATGCGCAGGAAAAATTACAAAAGTGTACAAAATTACAAAAATTTCAAAATTATAAAATTACAAAAAGAGAGAGGAGATAGGCATAACGTCAGCAAGTTTTACCTTTCGAGCATTGTTGCCAGAATTAACTCTCCAGCTGATAAGCATGCCACTGTGGAAGTTGAAGGCTGTGGAGATTTAGAAGGGGTTTTTTCCAACACATCATAAAATTTCTCTGCAGCTGTAGAATCAGCACTGGCAACTTCACTGCATACTTTAATGTTTTGGAAACCAGCGTGAACCTTTTAAACCACCCGTTGCTTGTCACGAACTTGGCTTGGGATTCGCCATGCTTATCCTTAATATCTTCATAAATACTTCTTGCTTTTTCTTGTATGGCCACTGGACTCAACAGCACTTGCTTCTGAATCCAATTTTCCATCCATATTATTAACAAAACTTTTCCATCTTCGATAGCACCTTAATGCTGTTTTGTGATCCTGTTGATCTTAAAACATGTTTGCATGAGAATCTCTTCCATTATCTCTGTGAACAAAATGGAGGAGTTGTAAAGTTACCAGAGGCCAAAGGTGTAAGTAATACATTTTTAATGACAATGATTATATATTTCTTTGTGTTGTTGAGATTTTTCATTTTTAAAATTGTTCAGCAGGAGTCTTTGCTGCTAGACTTCACTATGGACTTCATACCAAGTAATGAAAATATACTGGCTTCTTGGGATATAATATGCCCTGGATTTATTAAGAACTTCAGTTGAACTGATATAATTATCTTGTTCATCACCCATGCCCAGTCAACATTTAAAACTTCTAACACATACAAAATCCCAGGGGCTCACATCTGGTGAGTATGGACTTGGCACATCCAGGATCCTGAGCTGGATATCATCATTCTTCTCTTTCTTGGTGATTCCCTTCTACTTCTGATTATCTCTCTCTCTCTCTCTCTCTCTCTCTCTCTCTCTCTCTCTCTCTCTCTCTCTCTCTCTGTGTCTCTCAGGGTAACTTAGGAATTTTTTTTTTTTTTTTGGCTGGTGCGGTATAAGCCTCAGGCATCCTTGCACCAATGTGGCTAATAGTAATAATATGTGGTTAATAGTAATAATAATAAAATAAAAAATAATAATAAAATGCATTGATCCTTTAACATGTTCTTTTATACGTGCACTGTCCCTTAAAATAGTATTCACTGTTGAAGCAGCGAGACCTAATTCCATGCAATAGATGACAAACTTTGTTCTGCTTTGTACTTCTTAATCATCTTCATTTCTATATAAATTTGTTTTGTTTCCTAGCACTGCCAGCATTTGCAATTTCCCTTTCCCTCACCATTATAACAAGAAAATAAAGAAAATAGGAATGAGGAGAAATCTTCTCTTTATGTTTATGTTTTTTATACGTTGAAAGATTTCAGTGAAGGGGAACTCATTTCACCATAATGTAAAAACCCACAGAATTACAGTTATCGGTATTATCGCAAATGCAATAAGATCGAGTTTACTACACGTTTATAATAGATTGCACTAACAGAAAAGCCGAATAAACCGGAAAGTGCAAATTGTTTTTATTATTTTATGGTAGTGACCTCCAGAAATGTGTTTTAGAAAAATATCACAAAGGCATTCAAAATTGATTTTTATAACGGAACATATGATGACGATGAAAGTGTAGTGCAATTTCCATTATAAAAATGGCCTTTTAGAGAGATAAATAGCTTAGTTATTTAGAAAAAATTTCAACTTCTGAGGTGTTGGAATGAAGTACAAAAAAAAAACAATGTGTTATCTGGTTGACATTATGATATTTTCATGATACCTCCATTTATTCCTACGGACAGAATGCAAAATATGTTACCACAATTTTTTTAAGTTTGCACTGGCTGGCAAAAACTTACATAAAGTTGAATTTCCATAAGTTGAGTATTACATAAGTCAGGGAGTGGCTGTACATTTGTTTTTGTTAGCAAAGGCTGAAATCCAAGCTCTTTCATGTTGCAGAAAGGGGTTACAGTGTAATCCCTTGCAGCTCTAGATGTCAAAATTAGATAACTAGCTGCCTCAAGGTGTGCTTGGCTCCTGTCATCCAGTATTTTATATAATTTAGACTCTTGAGCCCCATTTCTTCATCATGTTGCCAACTGCAAAGATGGGAATGTTTAATTTTTGAACAATGGCATTCATTTACCCCACATGACATTTACCACTCCCGAAGTTCTGTTAGTTCTTTCCATAACTTTTTATTTTTCTTTTGATTCAGATAGTCTTCCAATCACATAAATGTATTTTATTTTTTTTTTTTGTATGCATGTGTCTTTTTTATTGAGCAGGTCTACTGGCCTATCTTCCATCATGCTGCAAAGACAGAGCATGGTAGTATTACTTGTATATACCCATTTTATGTGCATGTTGTGTGTTGTGATCACAAGCAATGTTATAGCAGTTCAACTAATGGGAGGCAAAATTAGGTAAGGAATTAGGATAGGAATAGACACTCCTCCCTTGTATAAACTAATAGCCCAGAGTGTGGAGAAAATTAGTTGGAGGAAAGTGAAAAGTATATGAATGAAGAATATAAAGTTAGTGCCCAGGTTATCTGAGAGCACAATTTCCTGTCCGTGCTAGTAACAGTCCTGGTCCTAAAACCCATATGTTCTACAAAAAATGCATGGTCCATTGTGGTTTAACAGTTGCATATTTACAAATATATTTTTCGCTGCTTGATTAATAAACCTTAATGTTATCTTATAATAATCTTATACTTTATATAACAAAATCGATCGTTCCCTTGAAAAAATTCGTAAAATAAATAAATAACAGTAGTCTTCTCTACTAGAGAAGCGTTATTTATTTGAAGTAATGCAATACCAACTATCCCGTTGTGAAGGCACCCACAATATGAGATACAATTAAAATGAATTTTACACTACATACGTAGTTAAAATTTATGGGTAACCTATGGTGTATCTACACCGATATTATAGACAATATATTAGTACACTTTTAAGGATTATGTCGAAAAATATTTGGTTATTCTTTTGTTGCACACTGACTTCTACTGTACACTGTTCATAAAAATGTTTGCATTTGTTTAAACACTCAAATATATTTTCTGTTACATTTTCTTCCCACTGAAGGCCTCGGTGCAAAGTTTCAAATGATTGCCAACATTTCTTGTTTGGAAGGTTTAATATTGCTATTGCCCTCTTTCCCTTTGTTACTCTAATTTTCATCCAACTCATTGTTGATATTGTCACCAGATCTTTAAATATGCTCCAAAATGTTGGAGTCACTCAGATATTCAGCTACTACGACATCATTATCAACTCCTAAAATTCATCCAGAACAATTTCTCCACTAATCAAACCTCGCTTGGAACTCTTCCCAAGATTGCTCAATGTCTTGTAGTAGTTCATCCCTTTCATCGCTGTTAATTATCCAATGGTTATAGTCTTCTTCGATTGCAACTCCACTTTCATCAGAAATAACTTTTTCGAGTAAGCCATAGCGGTCTTTAAATTTGTCCAGTCAACCAGAACTGGCTTGGAATGTTTAATGCCTCAGAAAAGATGCGTACTCCATAGCCTTTTCTTTTATTAATGGCCCTGATATTGGCACGATACTTCATCCACTTAAAAACTGCTTCATCTACATCTTCACACAGGCATAATTTTGCATGCTGGGTCCCCATTTCCTCAAACAGTTTGAGAATCGAAATATGGTTTTTCAGAATGGTTAACACACTACTGGCAGGAATACCAAATTTCAAAGCAATTTCTTTTTTCTTTTTGACGTTAAAAACGTTTTTACTAGCATTATTGCAAAACTTTTGTGACAAAAAACAGTCATGCAAAAAGCGTTATGAAAATTTATTCCAGTTTAATTTATCTTCTACTGGACCAAATTTAATGAAATTTTGCACAGAGCTCCATATTAGCTCTATACTAGAGGAAAAACTTTTAAACCTCTGAATATTGCAGTAGTTTTTCCAGGATAGTGGAAAATATGAACATGTGATCAAGGAATGTAATAAATGGGATAATGTATAGCATATCGTTGGAAAGCTAAGGAATTTAGAAACAGAAATATTAAGGTTTTAAGATACAAAAAAACTTTCAGGAACTGGGAAATGCATTATTCGAAAATACATCTGGTTTCAAGTCACCTGGTGTTTTCAGATTGAATGCAATTTTTTTCTTTACAATTAAACTCTGAGTCTGGAAAAGAGTTCTGCACATATATGAAAACATTCTTCAACTTGGACATGTCATCAGATATTTCGATAAATACTACATGTAATGGAACAACTATAGATTGAGTATTTAGTCATGAACTAAAATCTCTTCGATGTAAAAATTATACATCCTACTTTAGTCATCACAGACCAATACTTTCAGTAAAAGATATGTAATTATTATTATTATTAATAAAATAAAAACATTGTTACATTATTATCAATGAATTTTATTAATATCTGAAAATTAAAACATTTTTAATGCCTACTGATGACTCTTAAATATAAAACATGTTAAATATGCTAGCGGCAGGACACATTATGTACCTGGTACAGAATTTTCTAGTAAAATAGCGTTATTTTTATTATTTTTTTATTTTAACACCCTGATCTATACTATTAAGCACTTCCACTTTTTCACACTACACTCAAGGATTTCCTCTTTGGCACTGTAAGGTAGGGTTACCAGATCTAGAATTCAAAAGCTAGGGCAAAATAGGAAAAAACTAGGACATTTTTAGTTTTAAAAACAAGAACAAAACGAGGACATTATAAAAATTATATTTATTACTAAAAAATTACAATACTGTACATATTTATCGTTCCTGCCAAACATTTTCAGTAAGACGTAATTAAAATATTTTACAATCCATTTTCAAATTATAAGTAACCAACAAAATACTATTTGCAGTATTTGTTTCTATTTTTTTTCTCTATTGTTGCTCATTCATTGCTAATTAATGAAAATACATGTTCTATGTTCTCACTGTGGGTAAAAATATAAAATGTATATTCAGCAATTTTTAAAAGCTCAGAAAATTCCCCGGAACTCTTTCATTGATTAAAATATTCAGTACACTTCCTACGGGCTAATAAGTTTTCCCAGATATCAGCTTTCTTTTTCTCAGAAACAAATTCCATAAAATTAGCAATGCATTGTTTTTATTTATTCTGATGTAGTGACTGAAGGTGCAATGCACAGAATATTTAATGAAAATTAATTTTATGATGAGATGCTTTTTTTTTTAAATTACAAAAAACTAGGACACAAATGTAAAATCTGCGTGGATGTCTGAGGATGCCCTAAATACTAGGCCATGTCCTCGGAAATCAGGACGTCTGGTAACCTTACTGTAAGGTTACTTGCACAGCAGCTAAAACAAGACTGAAATTAGGGACCATGTAAACAGAGACAGGTGAAATTTAGTGGAACAGAAGTTAAACTCACAGGTCTATAATTACTTGTGTCAGATTTTGATCCTCCTTTGTGAATTGGGGTCACATTTGCACATCTCCAGTCTATGGGTACCTCCCCTGAGTCCTTAGCCATAATTATGGCTAAGGGTTTGCTTACTTCCTTTGCTGCCTCCTTTAATATAACTGGATAGATCCCATCCACCCAGGTGCCTTTCTTGTGTTTTTTATCTTCAATAATTTCTCCTCCACTTTACTCTCAGTTATTACAAGATTATCTAGCTTACTGCCAGAGTTGAATACACCTCTGGCATTCCCCTCGCTGAATAACTCCTCATGTGTGAATGTCGATGCAAAATATCATTTAGTTTGTTAGCTACCTGAGCAGGATCATTAACAGTTGAACCATTGATATCAAGTGGACCAATCTGATTCATCCCCCTTCCTTCTAGAGTTTACATAAGTAAAGAACTCTTTGCTATTTTTCTTTGCATCCTTTGCCAAAGCTTTCTTGTAATCTGCCTTCACCTGCCTAACCTCCTTTGTAACTTGGTTACAGATCAACTTATATCTATCATAAGCTTCTGTGTCACATGTTAATTTGTATGTATCCCATGCATTTTTCTTCTCTGCCATATGTCTCATTAGTTCATCTGACATCCATTTAGACCTAAACCTTGAACAATATTTCTTAATTGGTATGTAAAGCCTGGTAGCTTCCAAGATAAGTTCTTTGAATTCTTCCCATTTTGAATTTGCTGTCAGTAACATCATCAGTTAGTCCCACTGTATAGAATTTAAATACTGTCTCAGACCATCGTAGTCACCTTTACGAAAGCAATAACCCTTTCCTTTACCCCTAATGGTAGTCACCTCTTTGAGTAAATCCCACTTCAGCATACTGTGATCACTGCCACCTAGTGGTTCCTTTATCTGCAGATTCTTAATGCATGAAGAATCACTACTGATAATCAAATCAAGAGTGTTACTCCCTCTAGTTGCCTCCCGAACATGCTGATGTAGAAAACAATCATCCAATAAATCCACAAAAGCCTTGTTAGTGTGTGAGTTACCAGCCCACAAATTCCAGTGAATATCTGGGAAATTAAAATCCCCCATTATAACACAGCATGGTTTTGTTAAGGGGAAGTCTTGCCTGACCAATTTGATTGGATACTATGATGCAGTCACAAAAGAACTGGTTGCAGGGAATAACTTTGATATTATATACTTGGATCTTAGAAAGGCTTTTGATACTGTTGCACATGGAAGACTGCTGCACAAATTGGAGCAGTGTGGCACTGGAGACAAATTGCTGCTATGGATAAAGGTTTGGTTGACGGGGAGAAGACAGAGAGTGGTAATCAATGGACACTGCTCATCGTGGACTAATGTTATTAGTGGAGTCCCTCAGGGTTTAGTGTTGGGTCCATTATTGTTTTCTGTATTTATAAATGATATTGATGATGCTTAATGCTTAATGTCCAAGTTTGCAGACGATACGAAGGTTGGCAGAGTTGTCAAGGATACTACTGTCACTATGCTGCTGCAACAGGATCTGGAAAGGTTGAGCAGATGGGCTGATAAGTGGCAAATGAAGTTTAACATTGACAAATGTAAAGTACTACATATGGGAAACAGCAACCCCAGAGCAATGTATCAATGGTACTACACTGACAGTGGTAGAGAATGAAAGGGACCTGGGGTTGGTTGTGCAGGCAGATATGATGTTCTCTGAGCAGTGCAGATGGGCTGCAAGAGTAGCTCATGGTGTATTGTGAATGATATATAGCAATTTTTCTAGCAGGGATAAGGATGTGATTATTCCCTTGTATAAGGCAATGGTCAGGCCACACCTAGAGTACTGTATACAGGTCTGGAGGCCTCATTTCAAGAAGGATGTAGAGCTGCTGGAACGAGTACAGAGAAGGGCAACAAGATTAGTGAATGGAACAAAAGGGGTGCTCTTAAGAAGAAAGGCTTAAGTTTTGCAAATTACAGTGTATTGAGACTAGGCACCAACAAGGTGATCTGACAGAGGTGTATAAAGCCTTGAATGGTTTGGGCATGCTCAATGCTGATGGGATTCTTCCTCTTGCTTAGAATAAACACCTGAGAGGGCATAAATTCAAATTGAGGAAAGACAGATGTAGGATAGACGTGCGGAAATCTGCCTTTAGCCAGCGGGTTGTTGGTTAGTGGAACAGACTCCCATCCCTTGTCGTGGAAATTGATAGCCTAAATAAGTTTAAGGCTCAGCTGGACAGGTATTTCGAACGAACAGAGGGGTGAAGTGGAAGTGGTTTTTTTTTTTTTTTTTTTTGCATAAGCTTGCTTTCTTGCACCAAATGCCTCTAGTAATGCTAATGCTAATATCTGGGAAATTAAAATCCCCTATTATAAGACTCTCTGATTTACTGGCCCATCTCTATTTCCCTGTACAGTTTCTTATTATACTCATCAGAGTCATTAGGCCTATAGCACACTCCTACTCTCAATTTTGATGTCCAAATGCTTACGTCACACCAAACTGTCTCGACACTGCACTGTCCAGCGATGTCGACTGGCTTCACTTCCTTGGATTTTATGTTTTCTTAACTAATAGCATAACCCCTCCTCCCTTCTTATCCTTTCTGTACACATTGTACTTCCCAAATTCCAGTTCTGCATTCCTTATATCTGTGTGACACCACGTCTCTGATATCCCAACAATATCTGCCTTTGATGCTTTGAGCAATACCTCAAATTCATCAAATTTATTTACCAAACTGCTAGCATTGGTGTACACACAAGTATACATGCACCTGTTCCTATTCTTAGCTACCCTAACACAACCCATGTGTTTACTTGTACCGCAATGACTCCCAGCAGTCTCTGAAATATCCTGCATCTTGTTTTTCAGGCTTCTGCTCATTCCAATAGAAGCAGTGCAAGAATCACTTTCACCTCTGCCAGTGGCTACTGTTAATCTATTAGTCCTTGTATCCCCCCAAGCTAGCAGTTTTCTGACCCACCTAACACTGCCTCGATAGCATCAGCAAATATTCTTGCACCCTTTCTATTTAAGTGTATCCCATCCCTGTAGAAGCAGTCTCTCTTGTTAACAAGTACAGAACAGGCTGAAAAAATTTCTACCCCTTGAGCCTTGCACAATCTTTCCTGGGCCGAATTGATCGACAAGGCTCTCATCATATACTCCCTCCTATCATGTCTGGGCAGAATCGCAGACACTTTCAAATTCAACCTTAATTCATGGCTTTTTTTCAGGTTGTATAGATTTTACTTTGTCACTTTGTCTTTTCAGCCATTGCTGACCCACTGGGGAAAGGCCTCTTTCAAAACCTTTCATCTTTTTCTGTCCTGAGCCATGGCTGGTCGGTTTCCTCTTGCAGGGTTTTACGGGAACCACTAAATTGTAGAATGTTTTAGCTCTTTATTTGTGGAATTAATCCCTTTAGCTCTTAAATGCTAAAGGAATTAATTCTTAATCCTTTTAGCTCTTAATTCGTGCTTCTACAGCATCAGCTTTATTGCCTAAAGGCCAGAGGTGTGAACAATACGTACCCAGGTCTCTTGAAATCAGTTCATTTTATGGAAATATTCTTCATTATAAGGAAACTATTTTCAATGTAATGATCAAGGGGAAATCAAAAAAATTTTCTACATAGAAAAATCCGCTATATATGGAATTTTGTTAAAGAGAGGTCTGACTGTATATACAAAATAAAATAAATTTCTGTTTATTCCTTAGTCAGCTGAGGCCAGAAGAGTTTACATATTCACTGTATACTGTATACATACATTTAATTTTTGTGGGAGCATCTGGGCTTGAACCTGGAAACTCTTCATTTGTTGCCACGCACTTGCGCATGTATACATCATGTATTATTGTACACATAAAATTGAACTGAATAAAGAATATTTTCATTAATTAAAAGAGTATATCTGCAAAAGAGAGATACAGTATGTAAGTAGAGTATACAAATTTTTCTACTCTGTGAAATAATTTTCTATTGAGTACAAATTAAAAAACTTGTAATCAGTAGAAAATAATCTGTTAGCATAAATTCTTTTGTTAAAAGATCATATGCCATCTTATTTTATTTCACTCTCTCTTTCATGTGAACATAGTCCTCTATGAGAGTATAGTGGTTTTTCCACTTGACACTTGAGGAGATCTGTATTCGAATCCTGTTGATGGCTGGAGTAATATCTCAAGGCCTCTTCAACTGAAGCTGTAATTAGCCAATCTCAAGCAGTGGAAGCAGAGTTTTTTTTTCCCCTGTGAGTTATTCCAGTGCCAGCACAACATGCAGACTAGTCCATGAACACACACACACACACACACGCACGCACGCACACACACACACATGCACGCACGCACACACACACACAAAATATGGTGAAAGTTGCTGACAGCATACAAATTTGTTAAATATACATGAGTTTGTATACCAATCCTCCCCTTGAATTTTCTGAGGGGAAAAAAAAAAAGCTATCAGTCAGATAACTTTGTGACTGCTATTGCTTTAGATATCCCTCCCAATGGTTCATAAACTTGTGAATTGATTTTGAATCTGCAAATACCTCTATCTTCTGTTGATGCCATAACTCCAAAATTATCATTTTAATTACCTTCAATTAACTTGAGTTAATTTAGAATGTAAAAGCTTCGGACATACAGGGTCCATAAAACACTACCGTAAGTCTGGGTTGTATATGCAGCAAAACTAAGTTTGTAACAAAATGCATCCATCATATTATTGCAAAGAAAATCAAGGCTTATATTCATAATTTGCTTTGCAATAAAAGATTGATGCATTTTGTAGCAAACCTCAGTTTTGCAGTTCACTAAAAATATATGACTTGAGGCTTTTGCATAAATATATCACATACATATATATATATATCAAATAATTTTAAAAATATTTAAACTGAAAAAGCAGAATTTTTAGTGTGCCTTACACTTATACCAATCTGATTCTTACTTGTAAAACCTGAAGACGAGCAAGGAAATCATTAATGTAACTTCCCAAGGGTTTTAAAGAAGGATAAGAACTGCGGGCCCATAATGAAGGAACACGTCCAATAAGTAAACTAGCAG